>NC_088860.1:50122447-50722447 GCF_963853765.1 Magallana gigas | reverse complement strand
TATAGATTGGTCCAAGGATTTCAAATTTGAGTTGTTTATAGATAGTGCAGGGAATATAGAGTTAGGTTGTGGGGCAGTACTGCAAAAGCAATGGGCATTTATGCGCTGGCCTGCACAGTGGGATGGGAAAGTAGTCATTAAGGACATTACATTTCTTGAACTAGTACCAATTGCCATGGCATTTAGTGTTTGGTGTACGAAACTGGCAAGAGAGTTATTCTTCATACAGACAACCAAGCCCTGGTATCAATTCTGAATACCCAAACATCCAAGTCTAGAAGAGACGTGCACTTCCTATGGAAGTTAGTTTTGCAAGGGTTAGTGTACAATATCCAATCAACCTATGAATCAACACTGTTCTCAGCCAAATTCTTCACAGCATTTTCCGGGTATCTAAAATGGGGGAGCTGGTACAAAAATCGTTGCAAGACCCAGGTCATGCGATTCAATATGGGGATGTAACCTATCTCGCACATAACAATACATTCAAAAACTGACCAGGAAGGAAAAGGTTCAAGTATTTCGCTAACCCCCACACTACTTTCCATATGTCCTGTACGCATAGTTTAATCATTCATGCTGGCAAGACCCACCAACCCGGGGGCATTTTTTTGCCACCTTTAAGGAACACCAGTCACTAGGTACCAAGTTGCATCAGTATTTAATTTAGCACTCAAAAAATTGGGTTTGGACAACAAATCATACAAACCTCATTCGTTCCGCATTGGGGTAGCATCCGCTGCTTGGGTCTCGGGTACCAGCGCACATGATATTGCTAGCAAGGGGAGATGGAAGTCCCAATGCATGTTCAGGTATATAGGAAATTAGGGTTAATGTCACCCAACACAATTAGTATTTAAAATTTTGTTTATTAACCATTTTTTAGGTCCTAGAACGATATGGATCCTTGGTTCTTCCATTGTCAAGCATGCATTTTGCTACGCTAGAAAATCCCAGTTTTGTGCCAACCTAGAGCTAGATCGCCATCAGCTACCAAATTTTGGCAAGGCAAAGGGGGATCATGGGTGGAAGAGATTTTTTCAAAAGTTAGAACACTGCCTAAGGTACAAAATCCACCCAATATGTTAGTCATCCATTGTGGGGGTAACAACATACCCGCTTCCAAAGGGACCAAAATAGGTGATAGGCACGCTAAATCAGCCGACCTGCGTGACAAACTAAAAACTGTGATAGAAAAACTAAATCGATTACTACCTTTCACCATAATTATATGGTCCCAAATTCTCCCACGCCTTCATTGGAAGGGGGGGGGAGGTATTAATTAGCCGGCCATGGAGAGAACTATAATGCGGGTTAATAGTTATGTGGCTACTCTTTTAATCAGGTTGAGGAAAGTAC
This sequence comes from Magallana gigas, assembly GCF_963853765.1. Taxonomy (NCBI): domain Eukaryota; kingdom Metazoa; phylum Mollusca; class Bivalvia; order Ostreida; family Ostreidae; genus Magallana; species Magallana gigas. The sequence goes on along the minus strand of NC_088860.1, from coordinate 50,721,088 downwards.
ATCAGGTACCCTGAATTACATAAAGCCAACACGGGCATGTTTTGCAAAGATAAAGTCCACCATTTTGGAATGGGAAATGACCTGTTTTTGTACAGATTGCAACAGGCATTGCAAGCATTTTTGAATGATTCAAGTGTCAAAGTGTCACCTAGAGTTGGGGAAAAATGGGCCATGGCTGCGCTATGTCTAATTGTTTGGACATAGATTATTTGTTTATAGACTATTAAAGGTCTATGGTATTATAATTTCACACCTAGTATCATTTTGTGGTATTGTCTTGGTCACATGATAAGATCAAGTATTTGATTTTGCCTTTATTACAATTTTTCGTGGCAAGCTATTTCATTTTCTTGTGGCATGAGTGCCGTTTTGATTTTTGACAGCTCATTATTTTTTTATAATATTTATACAAACTTTACTCATATTGACTTTATCTTTTATTGGGTCCAAGCTTAACGGTTGGGGGATTGCCCTACTGGTGGCGCAGCCTATGCTTTGGCATAGTCTCATGGCGTCCATTTGGCTCACCAGTAGTGCTCAACTATCTCCTATTTGACATTGTATTTGCATTTTAATCTATACTAGGTGACCAAGCAGATGAGCATCTGTTCCCAGAGCTCACCATTCTTGCTTGTATTGTCTGGGGATGCCCAACAAGGCAATCATTGATGCCTGGCTCCCTCATTGTAAGCAGCCGTGGCCTAAATCGCCAATAAAATCATTATGAGGTAATGTTTGTATTGTTATTTTTATTACTCCTATGCTTTAGGGATCTTTGATAAGTGTAACCTTATTTTAATCGGCAACTAAAACAGTCTCAGAGCTCTGACCTAGATTTAACAAAACCAGAAGTGTTTGTGATATATAGCAAAGGTCAAAGTCTCGGGTTGCAACCAGTATTATACACAATATTACAGTTAAATTCGTTTAGCACGAACATGTATATATCGAAATCTCAGATATAACGAATTCTTGCGGAGTTCCCGGCAAAATTCTTAATAAATGGTTTATAAATTAATTTAAAATCGTTTATAAAGAATCAACGGATATAGCAAACTCATTTTGAGTCACTTAAAGGAAAAATATAACGAACTTTATGTTTTACAACTTATCTATTAATTTAATAGTTTCAATCAGGATCAATTATGCACCAAATGAATATACAAAAGTCAATACTAGTCGGGCATATGCAGAACTCACAATTTAAATATAATAAGTAATCAAGATTCACTAAAAATATCAAAATTTATTGATGAGTTATACAATGACAAAACACATGAAAATAAAAAATAATTCCACTCGCACAACTCATTTATACCTCAATTACACATATATTTGATTAATCAAAAATGTATAATTGTTTAACAAAAAATTAAATGTAAAAACATTCCAAAAGATGAAGGAATTGGTAAAGTTGAGTTACTCTGCTTAAATAATCCCTTCTTGAACATTTTATTGAATGTAATGTATAAAGATATTTATTTATAATCAATTGCCAAAGCATGAACGTACAGTTCAGTTACTAAATTGTTCACAATGCTAACCTAAATATAAAGCAACAAAACCAATGAGGCATATTACAGTTTCTGACCTTGTTTCTTAGGACAAGAATTAATTATAATATAATTCAAAAATAGTTGAATTAACTTTTCATTCTAAATCAAAATACTATGAAATTAAAATCAATTTTATTAGATTACAAAAACCTTTAAATTTCGAGAAAAAAACACTAACTAAATATAATTAAGGAAATAACAATTTACAATCAAATCTATTTAATTGAATAAAATGTTTATTCTAAAGTTAAATAAATTAAATAATGTAAAACAAAAAAGAAAATTATATTGGAGCAATAAACGTACCAAATACTCTCAATGAAATAAAGAAATGAGAATACAATAATCCGCAGTAATATTACTATCAAGCAAACGATAGCAAATAATCAGCGGCAAAAATTTGTAATCGACCATATGATAAAATCGCGATACGTGATATGATTGATTTGAAGAATGTCGCTTTTGGACGAGTGCCATATATTGTGTGATATGAGAAGTTGTAGTACATAACTCATAATTTATCATATTAACATCTTCCACAAAAAAACATCGTAAAAAATGAAATCACAATCAAAACATTAAGTAACATGCATACTTAACAATAGTTTACCAATAATTTCGATAACTCGCACTGTTAGTTTAAGTACCGACAACGTCAAACCATCAATATAGATATAGAGCAGAAATGTGTGGACTTTATGAGAAGTAAGATAAACTGGAAGCGAGAAGATCAGAAAACATTTGGTTACATATTATTATTTACATGCGATTTTTCCGATCATATAACAAAGGTAATATTAATTAACTTTGATACAACAAAGCAATACATTGAGTGTAACTATATACATCATTTTTCTCAACAATCAAAACAAAACCAAAAATAAAAACGAATTAATGCACAGTCCGCTTTACCTCAGCATTGTTTACACATATCAAAGCACTATTACTCGTATATTATATTTCTACACCATAGTATATCAGAACACAAACACAGTACGTAAAACACATAGTTTACATATCTATACATATAAATTAAGGCATTTTGCAAATAAACTACAAAATGCCTGCACCATTTTCATCGACCAGGTACTTGCTTATATCTTTGTTATTTCAACACATCACATGTGTGATGATGTCTGTAAGGTATAATTGAATTTTAACTAATAAGTTATTATTGTGAAATTAATCAAAAACCTACTTTCATTTTCGATAAACAAGCCCGAAATAAAATAATTAGAGTAAGGTGGTGGCCACGCTTTGGCGGATCCAAGTCAAGGATAGTCTCGATCAAAATATATACTTGCAATGAAATAATATTAAATGATTACGTAAAGAGTGAATATATCTACTGTGAGCCTATTTAGAGAATACATAGAAGTTAAGATTTGACAAATGTTGAATAAATAAAGTCAATTCGTTTCTTTAGTGTGCGATTTTAGTTTTGACACTCATTTGCTTCCGAAGCACGACCTCTGGTGAGAGAATGGGATAGAACTTTCCAGAATGGTATAAGCAAGAACGCATATAACTAATTAACGAAAAGTGTAGGACAAGTCCATCAGGCATCGCGGGCAGATACCTTGGATCAGACTTCGATTGGTACAAAAAGTTAATAAATCAAATGGAACAATTAATACAAATTTAGTATTAATGGAAAGAATTTTCCAGAACGGGGTGCCTAGAAACGGGTCGACTAATTGACATCATGGCAGCAGCAAATACACTTTTAACTTCAATTTCACTGTTTATAACCCTATTTTTAATCCAATTTCTCAGATGGTCCGATAAAAGTGTGTAGGGGGGGGGGGGTCAACTCCGTGTTCATTCAATTTATTGTATGTAAGTTTACGAAAAATGGGGTCTATAAGGCCATATAGTAAAAATGTATTTGATCTTAGAAAATCTTCTCTACTTCCGTAAATATTTGTGAAAAACTAAATGCATGTTTATGATGTCCATGAAACCCTCTACCAAAATTGTGCAATTCATGGCCCCCTTGGTCAGGGTACAGGCTCCAGGGTGGGGCCAATCAGGCAATACAGTGAAAATGTAAACTTAAAACATCTTCTTTACTCCCACACATCTGGGCAAAAAACTGAATGCATGGTTATGATGTCTACCTAAATTATGACATTCTTGACCCCTTCAGGACATAGCATTAGAAAAGGATATGGAAAGAGTTCAAACGGGGGGGGGGGGGGGTAAAGTTACTGGATTTATCTTCCCTATATCTTCCCTTGCTTCTTCCTAATAGGGTTATCTTCCTTTGCTTGTTCATATTTAGTAAAATTCATCGAATGTAATATATCGTTAAAGAAGTTGTATGATCAAAAGAGTTATGCAAGGATTATTATCATTTGAAACAAAAACGGTTCTTGAACTTTCTAAATAAACAAATAGACTGTCTTGTAGTAAAGTAATGATTGGCTAACGAAAACCACTGTTACAGGTAAAATGATGTTGGTATAAATGCCAGATGGTGATTAATTGTCAGTGAAGGTTGAATATTCAGAAGCTGGAACAGGAGAAGTTACTAACTCATATGTTTTTTAAGCTTTTTGTCTTTTGTTTAAATGCCCACAGGGAGAGTTTCTGTCTGTTCCGGGGTATGGGGGATGGGAGGTTGTTTTAGATAAAACATGTTTACTAGCCACCTTGTTATAGCTATTCTATGAACACATATACACATAACCTATCCTGAAAGTTAACAAATATGAGAAAATTGTGTTTTTATCAGAGTCTTAAAGCTTGCACCCACGTTTTCAATATCCGGTCTTACACTCTATTATATATGATCTATAGATTTTCCCCTAAAATTAAAGGTTTCATAGTCCTTTATCAAAGATTTCAGGCAGGGAGGTGGTGCTCATTACAAATTAATAATTGTTCTACTCTAGCATGAAACTTAATTAAATGCATATATGAGACTCCTTGACAAGTCTAAGTATGGTAGTTTGTGTATGCTACTAAATGACCGTTAAGGTATATTGGCTTCTTGTTATGAAGGATAGACAATTCAAAACAATTTCAATGTTGTTTGATAGTCTACACATATACTTCCGACTTTGATTAATGTCAGCCTTATAAAGTTGAAAAGTCAGCCTCATAAAGTTGAAAAGCGCATTTTTTGTATGAAGTTTAAATAAATCAAAATTCATATCAGTTATGAATGGACTTGTTCAAATTACTTTTATTAAGGTTTATTAGAGTATTAGAGTATCAATGGCATTCATTGGAGTTTAAAAAGACTCGCTGATTTGTTTACCTGAGGGAAATATTGTGCCCATAAAAAAAAAAAGAAAGAACTAAAAATAATTCCCCAAAAGTATTGGCCTATTCAAATTGTTGCGGACACAAATTATTATATTTCTTTTATATTGAAAAAAAAATGAATGCTCATTTGAGAAAAGCCAACAGCGATTTATATGTAATGGTCAAAATAAAATCGCGTGCCGTATGTTAACTCAATATACCGGTAAAGTTTCATTTAGCTTGCTAGATTGCTCAATAGGGTATACAATTTGATGAAGAAGAAAGAATGCAGTGTTGTACGCAGATTGATTCCATGTTTTGAATATATGCTTTACAATTGTTTTTCAAATGGAGAAAAGAAATTTCGTTCCATGTTATGAAACTAAACCCCATCCCGAATTCAAAGCTCTTGTAGGCATTTAAAGACAATGCTTGTGCACTCCCCTAGCATATTTTCCAGTCTTAATGTGTTCTATAATTTTCAAATTTGATTTTAAGGCATTGATGGACAGCAAGGATACTTTTAAAACTGGTTCACTTCATTAAAACCTCAAAATGTCGCTCCATTTAATGAAGTAAAGCGAATGCTCAGGTCTTGGCAACTGGGTATATCCCTCTAACTATTTTTAGAATCGGTAGGACAACAAAGTAGTGTCTTTAAGCAAAATAGTCCCTATACTTGCAGAGTGTATATACATTTATTGGGACAATTAAAATCAGAATGCTTGACACATGTCAGAAAAGAGGATTTGCAATTTTAAAAACAAGTGTCAAAATTGAATTATCATTTGAGGAAAAGAATTGAAATTGTTTCCAAAACTGAGAAATTCCCTACTTTTACTTTCATTTTCAGAGTTTTTCAATACAGACGCCTTTTGCCGCAAAACGAATCTGACCACGAAATTTTAACAGGAAAGAGACAATTTGATGAGCTTTCATTCAAGAGGTCCCTCGTTGCTGAACGAAAATTAGGGCCGGAGCTATGAACCCTAACGTTAACATTACCGCCTATGGAATATGCATTAGTGGACTATACCCAACTACAAAGCTCAGATTTATTCCAGTTCAAATTCTGAATTATGAGGACTGATATTAAATATTATATACTTATAGAAAAAAGTCCTAATAGGCTAATTGTACTCTTTAAAATATGTACAATGTTTACAATGCTAGTATCAAAAAGATAATTGACAATATTAAATTCAAATTTACCAGTGTTAATGCACACAAAATCGAATTCAAAATTGTATAAAGTAGTTTAAGGGATTCAAAATATTTTACGTGCATTACGTATGGTTTTTTTTTTAAATACAATACAAACACAATGTTTAAATGTTCATCAATATATACTCTAGAAAAGTTACATGTAGTATTGGATTTTCTTTACTTTACCTGTTTTTGATTCAGCAACAAGGAGGTTGTCTCTAGTGTCTATACATAAACCATGTGGACTACGTAAATCAGAGTCCTCAATGTAGCGGAGAAACTGTCCATCCTTGTCTATAATATGGATACGGCTGTTGAAACGTTCCGAAGTTAAGATCCAATTTTGGCTGTCTGTTGTGATGCCACGTGGATCAAATGGTTCCTTGGTAGTAGTGCGAGCACCGGTGTAACTGAACCGTAGTTTCCCGGCCTCATTGACCACTACAATCGCATGGGCCCCAGGGTCTGACACACAGATATCTAGGTTCCTGTTCTCGCTGATAAGCTCACCCGTCGAATAGAGAGGTTGTCTTTTGTCGTCAAATTGAATACTTTGTGTTTCTGTGGAGCCAGAAAAACGCACAACTTTTGTTTGTTGGCTTCTGACCATGACAACCAGAAGGCCGCCAGTGGAGGTTAAACACACTCCACGTGGCATCCACTCAGTACTTCTAATCAGTTCCTTTATATCAGAAGTGTTCTCTATATTCACAGTTTTATCCCATTTATCAGAGTAAACAAGTTCACCAGTTTTGCTCACTTCAATGTCTTGTGGCCAGTTTTCTGATTTAGTTTCAATTGACCTCACCAATTCTCCCTGTAGGTTATAGAGTCTCATAGTTTTGTCATCACCAGCCAGCCAGATAGCTTCATCAGTCAGACAGGACACACAGTGTAATCTTTTAGAGCCCCCAAACTTTGTTTTTATCTGTGCGATGACCATCACTGGGGGAGAAGACTCATCACTTGAAGTATCCCCACTGCGCATGGTTCTTTCTGTTTCCATAGATGTCTCTAACAAAGTATCCAACTGTTTTTTATTTTCTTCCCTACTCAAAATGTTTATTACATCATGAGTTTGGTGTTCCTTAGAGGAAATACAGAATTCACAAACAGGAATGTTGCAGTGTTCACAGTACTGGTTGCATATTTTTGTGGAATGCTTTTGACATTTAGGAAAATATCCCCGATATTTGAATGGCACTACTTTGTGTTCATTGGATTTATCAGAGAGATGTTTCACCTTACAGTCTTCACACAGATGTGTGGTACATATGACACAATGTAAAGGAGGAATCGGGGTTTCACAGAGATGGCATCGTACAAGATCCTGAAGGCTGCACGCAGAGTCCATGGTCCGATTCTAAAAGGAAAGATTTATTGTTTTCAATGAAATCTTAAATAAGATACATTTCTCTTAATCAAAGTCGATTTCAAAAGTGGCTAATTTTCCTGATCTTGCTACTTATAGGGGTGACAGGTCATGTGATTAGTAACAACCTGCTCGTGCTTGATTGATAAAACTGACATCTCTCCCAGTATTCTTATGTTCAATTCTCAATAAATCACACCACAATATTGTATTATATAGTTCTTAGATTTCTTATATTTTGAATATGTTTACAATGCTTTCCGATCAAATTCACAAAGCATTCAACTTTTAGTCATGACGTCATCACTGTGTAAATCTACGTAATACAAACTAATTTCTGGGGAAAAAATTGTCTTCGGTATTTTTTATTTGTTTTTGGACTACGTTTTGTTGCTTAGATATTTGAATATGTACATAATAACTAAGATTTGTAATTTCACGGAATTACATGTAACTCAGATTCCATATGCTTCCTGAACACCCCCACGCAGCTCGAATGAAATTTTCTACTACATCTTTTTTTTTGTAAATCATTTTACAAATTGAGTAAAAGATTCAATCAGTTGTTATTCGTAAAGGCGCTAGCAATTATTTATGTACCCAAATGCCATTTATCTTTTAATTTAGAAGCATGATCATATAACAATATGGTCCAAAGTGGTTTTCCGAGGACATAAACCACCTATCTTAAATAGTTTTTTTTCGAAGTCAAATTTGATTTATTATTATTGAAATGTCTATTAATTCATTCATTGATCTTTTTTTATATTTAACTTTTATTCATGAGTGCATTTATTAATACATCAATTTTACTCATATACTAGATATTGAGGTTATAATATATTTTTTAAACTATTATCTCTCGTATCTTGGACAGCTACACAGATTAATGATAATCTAAATGTAAAAACAAGGTATAGTCGTCGCTATTAAATATATATTGATGTTTTACTGTAGCAGAGTAAATACGATGATGACTAACGACAATTTCGTTGCTGACGACACTTTTAAAACGACACCTTTCTAAAGAAAATTGTCTCAAAAGCAAACTTATAAATCTAAGAAAAAAGAAAGAAAGCAATTACCAAATACACGAAGATGTTATGATTAAAGAAAAAAATATATATGTGTGACGTTGTAGGGTCATTTGCGGTTGCCGCCTTTGATTAAAAATGCGCATGATATGCTATGTCTTATGACCTTCATACCGGGCATACCCACTGTGTAAATAAAGTCGTCGTCCATGTGATTATGTCTTTAGTCAGACATTTATTATGATTATGAGTTTTTCAAAATAATCTGCAACATGCAAATTATAAGCAACTTTTAAAGATCTCAATTACCTTATATCGTATATTGCATTTAGTAGACATTTCTTTTCTTGAAAAAATGATACATTTCTCTTTATCAAAGTCAATTTCAAAAGTGGCTAATATTTCTGATCTTGCTTCTTATAGGGGTGACAATAGCAAACTGTCAACCATCTCAAAAATTCATAAAACGAAAGACAAATTCAAAATCAAAAAAGAGCAACACAGACTTCTAAAACGATAGAAATAGGGTCAGTTGCTTAGGAGGAATGAGCATCCTCTGCTGACCGGTCACACCTGCCGTGTGCTCTTTGTCGTAATCGGGAAAAACGAAAAAGTCCATAGACCATTAAATGATTCATTATGGTCAAACAATTAGTATGAAAAACGTCACTCAGCATGCGTGTCAGTGAAAGATTGTATTAGCTGACAAGGTCGTTGTGTTGACAAAAGAACATACGAAAACATTACTTCAAGCGAAACTGATGATATTCCTGTTTTATCAACTTGTTTGTCCGTAGCTTGCCTCGCCTTAAAAACTGTTCACACGAAGAGCATGCCCTTGTGTATCGAATACACTGATAGATAAAAACACCATATACAGGAGATGAAGGTATATTGCTCCATAAGTAAGAAAAGTTGACAATAGAAAACTTGAAATCAACGCGTTTATCACAGAGTTTTGTTGTTAAGTTACCATCAATGTCCATTTCCAGTAAAATATCCGAATATGAAACAGATGACGCGGTCTATGTGATATCTTTTATTTCAAGTTCACTAGTATATATCGAGTCGACGTAAGTATGGAGTTAACAATGTTAATTGATAATACGTCGTCGATATACCTGAGTGTCGAGTTGAAGGCCGCAGCGAATGATTTTTTTTCACCTACAAGTTTTTGATTAAATTATTAATGATACGGTGTTTATCTGTTAAGAGTAAAATTGTTACATAGGGGAGTCCTTTCTTGATAGCCATATTTATATTAAGTATCAAAGATAGGTAAGGATTAGCAGAAAGAATAGCTGGAAAGATGTTTTTAGATAAAAATAAATAACCTTGTTTTTCCTCTTATTTTTTTCTAACTTCTTAAAGAGGTATGTGAACGATTAAAGCCGAACATATTTAAATATTACTTTTAAAATGTTTTAATGTTTTGAATGTCATAGGGGTGTTTCCAAAATATTTATACCATGTCAATAAAAAGTGACATCATTTACTTTTCCCTATAACAAAAGTTCGGGGGAACACCGCTATTCTATTTTACAATAAAAATTGACGACACAAAATTACTGTATATTTCTTTGGTTAGACTGAACATTATTTAAGATGAATCTAGCAAGAGAGCATACTTTTACATTCTTTTTAGAACTACATTATCAAAATAAATCTCCAGCTACAGTTATGAAAATCATGCAAATGTTTTACTCTTTTGAAAAACGACTCAACAGATTCTTTAGAATATAAGATTTAAAAATAAAAACGAGATATTTTCAGCTGTTGTTGTGAGAACTATTACTCATTAACTCTAAATGCTCTAAATATAATGAAAAAACTAAGCTTACCTTCTTCAAAATAACCTAGTACCAATCTGTATGTTTGGTTTGATCAGTTTACTTACTAAATAAAAACCTGTTGTAAAAAATAAAAGAACTGTTCAATCTTAATATGGCTGTTCATAGTATCTAATTACATCTCATACAAAGTCGGTCAGAGATAAAATCCACCCTATATGTGTCTACTTGTTATGTTATGTATTTTCTGAAATCTAAAGGGGTTAGGATAGAAAGTGAAACTAGAAATTCGCGGAAATCAATACACATGGAGACTGGTTCAAAAAGGTTACCATAGAAATAAACAACTTAGGCATCAGATTCTTTGAAATGTGAGAAGATTTTAAAAATAAAACGGAATCTATACAGCAGCTGTTGTGAGTAATTTTACGTATTGAATTGATGTTATCATTGATTTAAAAAAAGACCTAATTTTAAGAACGTCAGTCGAATGTAATGCGATTTCGTGTTTAATTTTGTATAAAACGTATGGATGTTTGTGAAATTTGTTGAGTGAAATGAATAGTATTTAAATTCATAAAAAATACATTATTTTGTTTTGTAAAAAAAAAATGATTTTGAAAAGCTAGCATTATACATTACACCCTGATCAATTGGCATTAAACGTTGAAATCAGAAAAAGTAGTAAATAAACAACGCTTATGTTATCTAATTACTATAGGTGTTGTTTAATTAGTTTTCTGTGAAAAAATAAAATTAAAAGAACTATTCAATTTGATTAAAGCTTTTCATATTATATATTAACTTATTATATATCACATGCGCGGATCTAGAGGGGGGGTCGGGGGGTCCCGACCCCCCCTGGAAAATGAAAATTTATTAAATTTACATAGTAAAATTATCGCGAAAATATGCCTCGGACCCCCCCCCCCCCCCCCTGGCAAACAAAATTATCCTTCGGACCCCCCCTAGAAAAATTTTCTGGATCCGCGCATGTATCATACAAAACCAAGTATTAAAATATCCACCCTATATGATTCCCCTTGTTAGGTCAGGTATTTTCTGAAATCTAACGGGGTTAGGATATAAACTGAAACTAGATATACGCGGAAATCAAAATACATGGATACTTGATCAATGCAAAAGTACTTGTTGTATACCTACTAGACTTTGACCCGTGCGTGCACGGGGTGACATTGCATATCGGACATTTACGAAATAGGTACATCGACACACCTTATTATTGACATTCACATAACAAAGCTATAAGCCTACAATAATGATAATAATTTCACTACACTTTCCTTAGTTTGAATAACTGTGTCTGTGTCTCGGAAAAGGCCTTCGCCACAGTTAGAATGCCTCCCATATACCCGTAATGTAGCAGAATATTGCAGAATCGCTCTGGAACGATTTTGGAAAAAAATAATGAAATTGCCTTGAAAATAACAGTCAAATGCATCACAACAAACCTTTTTGAGACTGCAAATACCTTTCAACTTAAAATTTTAATCCACAGAATGGAAGAATTCAACACCTTTTCACCAACGTACACGTATTTTCTTTGTAAAACTGGGTCCGTAGGACATTATTCATTTTTACGATAAAACATTCTATCTTCACACTCCTAAAAAATATAATGTAACTTTTTTGCATGTAATCAAATATTTTTTTGTCATCCCGAAGACAAAAGTAAGTACTTAGTTGAAATGAATATTTGTTATTTTATAATTTCTCTCATAAGAAATCATTAATATATATGAACAGAATCTATAGCAAAAGTCCAATGAAAATTTACCCGTATTTGTATTATCATTTGAATTTATGAGTTTATTCATGCATATGTGATATTGTGGAAACATAAACTAAAGATCCCGTCAGCGTGAATGTATTGTGCAAGCGCAAGATTGTAAAATCCAAAAAATCCAGGTGATTCCCCCGGGGCGGGGGGGGGGGGGGGGGAGGGGGGGGGGGGTTGAGGAATTTTCGTTGATTATTAATTAGCGAGGCTCAAATGAGAAAAAAAAGAGACATATTGGTAATCTTTAAGTATCAATGACGTTTAAAATATATAAAACAAAAGACAGTATTCTTCCGATTACTCTATATTAAAGACCAAAAATTCGAGTCTATAATTTTAATATAGTAGTATAGATTGCTCTTTGTACTTATTCACATTTAAAAGACACCGTCTACACTCTCAGATGTAGCAGCTTAGAAAAAAATTAGTTAGAAATACATATAAGATAAATAAATTGATAAACATCTGTCTATAAAGTAGACGTGAGAAGCTTGAAAAAGAAATAACACAAGTTGTATGGTTTTCAGTGTGTATGGTTTTTTAATCTCCTAGTCAAAGTGTTAAAAAGAATTTTAAACAAAAGCTTTGTAATTATGAGAAGCAAATTGATACCAAATAATAACCATCATGTTCTGTTTTTGAGAACATGATCAGAAAATCTCTCCAAACTAATAAACAACGTTCAGAATATACACACAAAAATTGTACATATATATATACAAAAAATGTGTATACACGTATGCCTTGTGACATCAGAATAAACTGATGTAAACAACCAGCAAATAAACAGAGAAACAAATATGTTTGATTTTAATTTGGATATAAATAGTTATTCCAGTCGGGATTCAAATATCTAAGGAATATTATAATGCTAATGCATTCATTCGTGGCTGGGGTAAATAGACGCTATATAATAGCTACATGCATTTTATTTGTTTGCTGAATTGTGTTAGTCAGGGAAAATAAAAGTTGGACCAGGAACAAAAAGAAACATATTTATTTGAAATAAATATGCACATAGTACAAACAGTAAATCTCATTAATCATAAATATACGTAATTATCAGAACTCACAGCAAAAACGTCAGTAATTAAAGTACTGAGAGTACTGCAAGACGGGGTCTTGAAAGTTTGAATTTGTAATTGCCCTGGATTTCCTCGAATATGCTTCAAAAAATTATGAGTTGGAATTAGTTGTTACAATCTATGTTAACAACTAATTAACGGCTTTTTTGCAATTGTCTGATACATTGTCTAAATTTTACTCAATCCCGGCCTTCATAATTGTAGAAAATTGACACACAGTATATTATGTACAATAAGACCCCAAGGAAAATTTTTAAAAATTACTACTAACCGGGAAAATCAAACAACTCTATCAAAGTAGATAATTTTAATCATTAGATTTATTCAATTTTGTGATCCATGGGAAAATCCACAAGTCGGACGGTATCCATTATTAAAGTATTATGAAAACACCGAAAACTCCAAAACTGCTGAATTAACAAACAAAGTGAACATTTGTATACCGATAACACAGGCACCTGACGTTAGAATTTTTTTTTTTACAATAAGATTCCAAGAACTTTGACAATAAAAGATTTGTCACAGTCGCCATTTTGATTTTTAAGACCGACTTATCTGAAACGAATTTCTTCATTTGCGATTCATGCAAAATTAATAGGTAAAAATAAATCCGTTCGCCACTTACTTCTTTTTTGTGTAAACTCGTGCATCACCTACACGAATTACGATACAACCGTTCCTTTCATTAAAAATCATACTCCGAAAACCAGAAACATAAATAACAGAAATTGACAACTCCGGCATTAGCGTGTGAATGTTACGGGACCAACCTTACTTTGAGAACTACAAGTGCAACAGCATTCTATAATGTATAAGTCATTAAATTTGAAGCTGATAGCGAACATGAAAATGAATCTGGTAATATTTTAAGCATGTTTTACTTATGAAATATTTACAAAAACTCTTTATTTTGTTTTTAAAACTTATTGACTTTTCACAAAGTAATGGTAATGCATTACTTTACTCAATGTTATGGTAATGTAATGCATTGCTTCAAGAAAATCAAGTAATGGTAATGGTAATTTAATGCCCTAATTAATGAAGTAATGGTAATGTAATGCATTAATTTACAATGTAATTCACCCTAAGCCTGATTCCAACTAAGCCGGAAAACATGAACATTAACATTTAACTTGGTTCTTCAATAGATAGGATTGTATAAATTATATGATGTATAAGTCTTCCAAAATGTATAATCTATTATAGATTTCGCTTACAATGCATTGTTTAAAATCTAAATTCAGTTTAATCAACAAAAGAGCCAACGAACGAGAAGGCAAATTCAGACTTGTTTTTATTTTCGTTTTTACTAGAAGCCAATGAAACACCTATTTAATTTGTAAAACATATGTGTATAACCCGTCCCGATTTTAACTTCGGCTTGCGCATGACGTTTGGTTGTATTAAGGTGAAAGATATTCAAAATAAATTTCACAACTTTTCAATAATGGCACATTGCGTTTGCGAACTTTAATTTCGATTCCACCATCAACCTCTTCTATTGATTAATGAGCTCGTACACCGACTGAATCGTCAACGGCGCTGTGCATTCAGTTACGTAACTCATTCCACATTTGAACCCGAGCAAGAATATTTTGATCAATAAAACTATTTGTTTATTTTCTAAATAGAATTTTGTTTATACACAGAGGACATAAAAAGATTTAATGCGTGTTTTTATAATACACATTTACTGAAATGCATGAAAACTTTTTGCACTAATTTCTTACGCGTAGACTCAATTCATGTGTTCTACGCGTACCTTCCTGTTTAAGACTTCGGCTGACAGTAAACCAATAGACGGGGTCACGTGACCCCGTCTAAAAATCAGTACATATCAGAACCAACAGCAATTATCTGTAACAACAGTAAATTTATAAGTACGCATTAGTAATTCTCAGAAATGACAGCACAGTATCAGTAAATATAAGAAATTACCAGTAGAATGTCACTTTCAGTACTATTTAAAGCCAGTAGTGTGTTAAACAGGGAGTTCCTAAAATACCTGATACCATTGAAAATTCGTTATCATTAAACAATGTTCCGTAAGTACTTGTAAATTGTTGCTCAGATAAAATGGAATATCGTTTAATTTTTCCCACAACAAATTAAAGGTTCGGGGAAAAGCGTGCTATTTTTTTAATATGATGTCACAAAATTGCATTATATTTCTTTTGTTAGGCTGGTTAGATTCAACATGAATTTGGCAAAAAAACAGATAGCTTTCTTTTTAAAAATCATTATCGAACACAATTTCCAGCTATGGTTATAAAAACATGCAGGTTGGTTATCCTGGGGTTAAACAAGTCATTAAGCAACTATTCTTTAAAATTGGAGAAGATTTTTTTTAAATCGGAATCTATACAGCTGTTGCTATCAGGAATCTTATACGTTGACTAATGTTGTCATTTATTAAAAACAAGTCATTTACAGCACATTTTTTAGGATATGATGTTTTTTACATAAACAATGTTCAGTTTGTTTTTAACTTGGAAATCATTGTGACATTTGTTTAGGGAATATTTACATTAAATAAATTCATTAAACTGCATTTATTTTCTTAGATAAATTAATCAGAAATCACTCACAGACGAAATAGCATCATTTATCATGGGACACACTGTACAGACTGCTATATTCATCGAAATGAGGGAAAGTTTGTTAATATAAGATATGATTAAAATCGGCGATTTGTACTTTTTCTCAAAGTAGTAAAACAAGTTAAAGTAGTAAAAATAGAAAAAAGACAAAGCTTACCTTTTCCAAAATATCCTGGTACTAATCTTTATATAGGTGTTATGTGATCAGTTCTATTTTCCCAAAAAAAATTTGGAAAAAATTATAAAAAAAAAGCTTTTTTAATTTGATTAAGGGTGTATATTGTGCCGCCTTTGATATAACACAAAGCCAGATATTTTTTTTAACCTACCCTGTGACTTTCCTCTTGTTATGTCAGATAGTTTCTGAAATCTAAATGGTAAGAATAGAAACTGAAAGTAAATATAAAATCAATACCCATGAACATTAATAGATAAAGTTTCTGTTGTATAACTTTTTTTTTAATTATTATTCACACTCAAAAGACACCGTTGACAATGTCATGTGTAACAATTTAAAAGATTTATAGTAATATTTAGTTCAAAGGGAATGCCTGAAATGACGGTCATTATATTAGTAGCTTTGAAAAAAACTGAGATAAAAGTGCATACAAGATAAAGTAAAATGATTACTGTCTAAAAAGATTGAAAAAAATATTTACACAAGTTGAAAGGTTTTCAGTTTGAGTATTTCTTTATCAACTGTTAAAAGTTTTAAAAGCGTTTTTGAAACGAAAGCTTTGTAATTATAAGAAGCAACTTAATACTTAATAACATCATGTTCTGTAAATGAACGTCTCTGGTATACCTATAGGTGGCTTAAAGCTATGATATAAAAAAAATAATATATAATTTTCTCCCATCTCAAAGAAAACTAAGTATCATTAATGCCATTTACATTTAAAATACCCATTCTCTCTCTCTCTCTCTCTCTCTCTCTCTCTCTCTCTCTCTCTCTCTCTCTCTCTCTCTCTCTCTCTCTCTCTCTCTCTCTCTCTCTCGCTCTCTCTCTCTCTTGATCTCGATCGATCGAAATCCATAAAATAAAGGGAGCAACAAAAAATAATACATTTATGTTTTTTCGTTTTTTGTTTTTTATGATTATGCTGAATATATAGTATATTTCTCTTATAATGTTTGATAAGACATTAGCATGTATATGTTATCAATCATTTACATGTAGAAATAACTGTGAAGATGTAATAAAACCCCTATTTGTGTAGAAACATGTCATATTTAACGATGAAAAACTAACTGTCGAAAAATTAGTATAGAGTAAAGACACCATGAAGTAAAGGTTACTGTTTTCTTGGTTAGATGCACAAATCCAGTCACAAAAGAGCCATTAAATAGCTCAGACCTCTGTCTAGACCAGTAAAGAACGGTGAAAATTTAAATGTCATTTTAGAAAAAAAAATCCATTGGGACTTCTAATCCCGATTCTCGGAACGTAATAAAAAGATATAGTAATCTACAACATCGGACCTAAATTTAAAATGCAAATAAACACTCCTACACTATGTTTGCATCAGTCAAGATGTGCAAATCCTGTCACAAAAAAGTCATTGAATAGTTCAGCTTTATGTCACTACTGCACCAGAAAAAAATACCGACAATCTTAGTTTGTATTGATAAACTTAGACATTGACTGACAATGTACTGACAATACTGAGAAACTTAGAAAAGTAATGACAAACTTAGATGGTACTGATAAACTTAGACATTTCATGGCACATTTCACTGACGGTACTGAGAAACTTAGAGAAGTACTGACAAGTACAGAAAAGTACTGACGCTATTGTTTCCACTGTAACTGATCCATAAAATGTTCAAAATTCATTTTATAGTGACTTTTTAATAGTTTTTATTAACCGTTGTTCAACATGCGTTTTTCAGGTCAGAAAAAAATCTTATCAATTAATACTTAATATTCATTGATTGTATTTAAAGATGCGTAATAAACGTCAATCTTATTTATTCCTGATGTTTTCGGGTGGGGTGGGGGGGGGGGGGGTACAGATAAATTGCCGGAAAGAGGGAGATTTTCCGTGACAAATTTTATGCAACATTGATCCTGTGTGTGAATTAATTAAAATTGACTTTGGTTTTACTACTTTATTAGTTATAGATTTTCCTGTACATTAACAATAATTGATTGTCCCACACTTTAACAAACCAAGGAGTTTGGTTTTCAATAGCCACTTTTCTCCAAAAAGATAATTGCAGATGTTTCCATCTAACTAAGAGTAAATATTCTTCAAGCATTCCTATTTCTTAGCCATAGCGACATGTGTTGATTGTGTTTTAAACGTAATACTTTTGAACCTCAAAGGACAGTAATATTGTCATTGTATTAATACATTTTTCTGATCTTCTGCTTTTCCACTGATTAATTGTTTCTCCTTCAGGAAACTACTGAGAATTGATACCAATTGTACGCAATAAATACAAAAAAAATTAAAGTTCCATTTATATAATTCTTACGAATATTGCTGGCTCGTTGACAGCAGTAACTAATTTCAGTAGACGAAAATCCAGACCCGTCAATATCTGGGCCGCGTCTATAAAGTATTATATAAAAGAGCTAGCTAGCAAGTTGCAAAACGACACTGACTAGTTCAATGAGTCTAAACCAAATTGCTGCTTACACTAGCAAGCAGATACATGTACAACAGCATTTGCAACAAACGAATTTGATACAGTAAGGATAAGACAAGATGTTTTAATGATATTCCTTCTATATTGCAAAAAACATCTCAATGGCATTGCAATATGGACAAACAAGTTGGCATGGATGGACAAATAAATGTACCTGGTTGTAGATGATGTCAACGATACAATACAAAATAATATTTATTTATGAGCAATCTTTATTTTGCAAAATATTATTGTTCATATAATAAAAGCATTACTGACAGACAGACACGTTAAGCTGTGCAAAAAGAAGAGGCTTAAAGTTTTCTGACATAAATTTAAACAAGTAAACCGGTGTTTGACTGACGTAAGTTACTAATGATGAGTTTTTTAAAATATTCTTTTTTTTTTCTCCATCTCAAATAAATCTGCCTTGTCATTTCATTTATTTTCCAATAAACAAAATCGATTTGTGTTTTTGACATTTTTATTTGTATGTTTAAACCATTGGGTGACATCGGAGTTTGAACTTTGTATAAGATCAAACTCATTGTAAAGGTAATCCTAAATTGCAATAATTATCTCTTTTAAATCTTAGGAAAAAATTTTGACGCGGGCTTCATCTATTCGGCGTCATATGGGTACATGAGGGGGGGGGGGGGTCCTTACTTGAAAGTCATTATTATATTAAGAATTTAAAATATAGTAGGATTTTCAAAAACAATAGCTATAAAGATGTCTTTACAAAAAATTTATTAAATTGTTTTCTCCTGTTCGTTTAAATTTGCAATAGAGGTGTAACCGAGCAGAAAGGAGGCAGATGGTGATTTCAGTCGATTTATTAAGTAGATAAATAAAGCATTGACCTATAAACAAAGAAATAATACATTAGACACAAAATAGAGTTTTACATGTACATTTAATATGTTTAGTTTCTGAAATCTTTGACAATAAGCTACAGTTACTCCAGTATTCATTTATAATATAAAAACATGTTTTGTAACAATTTAACATTTGAACTTACAAACAAGTTTTAGAAATTACTATGACCAGTTTAACTGCAAAAATACTTAGCAATTAAAATAAAATGCCCAAATCACTAACATGGTAGTAAAGAAATATATAAGTAAATATAATATTAACATACCACAAGATGCAGCAGATATACGCTGGATTGACTGACGATGTTGAAAATGAAATACTGCCTAATTTTACTTAGTTTAAACGGTTACTTATATCAAATAGAGAATTAAATTTATTGGATAATGAAAATAAGAAAGACCAATGAAATTAGAGAACCAATGAAAAACGAAGGACTTTACTCAGCCAACTCAATCCAGTTGCGCAGTGTAACTGGCGGTTATTTAAAATTTAAGACTGTGTTTAACAAAAACGGAAAATAAAATAGATAAAACGAATAAATACATATAGAAATATGTTTGATACTATCACATAGGTATGGTCACGTTTTAGCTGAACATTTTCAAATATTATTTTTCAACGTTTAGAACGCATGTCCCCAAAAAAATTTAAACCTTTTAAAATTTGTACATATCAAACGATATTTTGTAAAAACTTATAAATTATGGCATAAATAAAATTGCGGGGGTGTAAAGAAGCATATGGAATCTGAGTTACATTTGATTCTTTGAAATCACAAATCTTAGTATTTAAGTAAATATTCAAATATTTAAGCAACGAAACGTAGACCAAATTTTTCACAAATTAGATTGTATTACGTAAATTTACACATTGATGACATCATGACTGAAAGTTTAATGTCGTGTAAATTTGATCGGAGAGCAATGTAAACAGATTCAAATGTAAGTAATCTATGGACTCTAATAAAGTATTTTAGTGTGATTTATTGAGAACTGAACATAAGAATACTGGGAAAGATGTTAGTTTTATCAATCATTTGCTAAATATGTAAATAACTAAATTTGCTATTATTTCTCGGCCAGGCTTTCCTGTGTCGTTGTATACGATATAAAAATCCGACTAGGTCAACTCTACATTGTACCTCTTATATATTGAACTTCAAAATTTATATTTACATGTATCGATAGTTTTATCAATGCTTAAATTGAAAAGTGCTGCTATAATCCTATGCTTTGTGTTGTTTTGATGCAACATACCGTTTTCCGTGCAAACTGTACAAAAGCTGGGATAGTATTTTTAGAAGCAGATGACTAAAAATTCAATTAAGAGAAAATATGATTTTAGGAGCTTTTTTTTTTATCAAACAGAGATGTTTTGCCTTCACGTGGTATGCTTATTGTTTTTTTTCGAAACCGCCGGATGGTGTTGTTCTTTTTCATTTTATGTGAAGGAATATACGTAAGCTAATTATGGTTGTCACGTGATAATGCACCAATGTGACAGTAATGTACTACCCGATTTTATGCCAAGGACATCTATTTTAAAGGATACTACTAAGATTTTGATCTTATTCAAAAAAGGTTTTTAATTTCACGATTTTGAATATAACAGTCAAAATAAGACGCTTAATTGGCGAAATTCTTCTTTAACACCCTCGCGATAATACTTTTTTTGAATTTGACATGCAAAAACAAAAAACATTAGACTAATTGTAACTGAATATAAATCTCAAGTTACTAGAATCCTTTTTGGCTTCTTAATACAATCCATTTGTAATCATACTTGTTTACACAAAATGATATTTTAGGAACCCTGGCGATTTTTGGTCTGTGTTTATCTAACTTGTGACAATGGGAATATATAGAGTAAATCTCTAAAAATCTAAAAATCTTCTTCTCAGAAACTAATCAGCCAGGAAATCTGAAACTTGTGTGGAAGCATCCTCAAGTAGTGTAGATTCAAAGGTGTGAAAATCATGACCCCCGGTCGAAGTTATACATAGGAATATACACAGCAAAACTTGTGTGGAACCATCCTCTTTTATTGTATATTCAAGGATGTGAAAATCATCATTCTCGTGGAAAATGGGTCCACAATGTGGGGAGGGGGGGGGGTCGAAGATTTTACATGGGAATATATAGAGTAAATCTTTGAAAATCTTCTCGAAGACTAATAAGCCAGGTATTTCAATATAATTGTTTCGACTTTGGCCCCTGGACGATTTTTCGGCCTCACAAGGATTTGGAGTTTGATGTAGGTTTAATCCCAGATATAGACAATTGTTTAGGATCTTTTTGAGAACTGCAATACTTAGCATGTTATATGATTATAAAATCATTCTGTTTAAAAGGGAATAATGATTATAAATATAAGAATATCCAGGTGGAAATGGATTTTATTAATACAGGATCTACATGTATTATTTTACATTGTCCAGATAATAAGTACATGTACTACAACTAGATTAAGCTGATTTTATTATACCTATTGTTCCTCAGGTGAGCGATAAGACCCATGGGCCTCTTGTTTTGATTTTGTTTTGCTTCGGTAGATATCGATTCGTTTCTTTTTCATTCCTTTTGTTTTTTATTTCTTTTCGCATTTTACAGGTCCCTTTGTAATTTTTGTTCTCTTTACTACCAATCCTTTTTAAGTTAAAATCACTGCATATTTTTTTTTCTTTAATAATATAACACTTCAAGTGCGGGTTTGTTTGCCATAATTCTGATGTTCATGTGGTATTTTATTAACTTTTCAAAACATTACAGCTATCCACTCTATATTTTTGCGTTAATTTCAAATGACGTGGGGGATGCATGTGCTTCATTGCTTACAGAATATTACGTTTATGCTGTTAATTATAATATTAAATTCGATCACATAATATAGATACCAAATTTTAAACAATAAGAACTATTTTTTTCCTGCCAGAAAAGTAATGCCTCCTCAGGAATAGCAATCTGTCACGTGATATCGACAGCTAATTTTAGACTATCATACAAAACTCATGAAGAAAAGAAGTAATGCATAAATTTGTCATACACACACATACAAACAAAAGAAAGCATAATTAAGCATGTTAGCATGCACATGTATTTACATGTACGTCCCTTAAACAATGACGTATACATGTGTTTCCTCCGAAGGGCTATTTTTAGTTTTGGGTGTTATCCTATTTAAACATTCAGGAGTAATGGTACAATGAATGAAAAACGTTTCAGGTGAAAGACCTTTTGTATTTCTTATGGTTTTTTTCTTCTCTTTTTTTTCAAGGGACAGCTTTTTTTTTTCTAGAGATATTGAAATTTTTTTTTATGTTATTGACCATTAAAAGCTATGGTACCAAATGACCCTTTGCTTGAAAACTCCAAGAACTTACAAAGTTATTGCCCTTGTGTACGCAAAGCTTGTTATCGCTACTCCTCTGAAATCATAAGATATAGAAACTTAGAACTTTTACTAATAGTACACTTTTACTTCAGTACACCTAGAGGATTCTTCAATTTATTCATACCGAAAGGATCTGAGGCCCCCTTCAGTAGTTATTACCCCTGAAAGTATTTAAATTTCTATAAAATCACTTCCCACTTTTTAATTATTTCTCATAGAGACTTCGGACCACTTGGATGGAAGCGTCTACCTTGGCCAAACAAAATGACATAAAGGTCAAAGGTCACGGTCATTTGGAAATCCGTTTATTAATGAGTTCTTAGATCTCTTTTGTATAGGGTGCTAGAGAAAAACTTGTTCATGGATATAGTAGGACTTCTTAAGACATTTCAAATATAACCCTTCAGTCCCCACTTTGAAACAGTTACAGAGTTATTGCCTCTATTGTACAAAATTTGTGTTATCGCTACTTCTCATAAATCGTTAGAGGTAGAGACTTGAAACTTGTACTGATGTATTGAGAACACATAGAGGGTTTCCCATCTATGCATACCGAAAGGGTCACAGAGACCTCCTTCTAGCAGTTATCGCACCTGAACGTTTCTAAAGTTTGTTATAAACACCTGCAACTTTTTAACCTTACATTGGAGGACCATTAAACAACTTTAAATTGAAATGTTGACATTTACGTGTCAATACGACATAAAGGTCAAAGGTCAAGGTAAAAACAAAACCACAAAATATTGTATATTTAAGTTTTTGCTTTCTTTTTTTTTTTTTTATAAAATAACGCAACGAAAATGTTTTATTAATTATATTGAAACAAATCGTTAAAGAATAATGAGGTGGAAAGACCTCTAATTGTTCGAGAACAATTAGTCTACTAGTTCTAAGTAACACCTGCTAGGCGTATACAAAATCAAGACGGATAGGTAATTAGGCAAACAATAACTGCCACCTGATATACCGCGGACACCCACAACCAATTTCTATAGGTGTTATCTGATCCGTTCTGTTTTCAAAATAAATACATGTTTAAAGATTATAGGAACGATTCAATTTGATTGAGGCTATCTTTAGTGTTTACTTTTACATCCTACAAAGCTAGATCTAAAAATAAAAACAACCCTATGTGTCTCTCCTTGTTATCTCATCTAACGGGGTTAAAATAGAAACTGAAACTAGATTTAGCGGAAATCAATGCACACGGAGACTTGATCATTCTCTATTGTATTTGTAAATATTTACTTTCAAAGGACACAATCTACGCTCTCGTGTGTAACAATTTGATATGAATTTTCAACTAATACTAGAAAGGACAGTCATTTAATTAGTTACATAGAGAAGCGGATATTTTATACAAAATAATTAAATAGCGTGTGTTCTTTACGTAACCCCAATCGATGCATTTAAAAATTCAGGTAAGAGACAATAACGCAGAGACGGTTTCATGGCTGCATCAGATAACCCGCCATTGTCATACTATGTTACTGTTCAAACTTATCTTTTTGCGTGGTAAAATATGATTAAAATGGTTATTTTTTCATGTCAAAATTGCTATTGCGCAGTAAATGTTTGAATTTTTCTCAATGGTATGCTCAATTTCATCACCTAAAAATTACAGCTGAAAATATACTCTGTGATCCGAAATCTTCCTGTTTTCAGTACATTGAAGATGATTGGCGTGATATATTTTTCGAGTGATAAACCTTCCTCAAGCAATTTCAAAGGTGTTTAATGTAGTTTTATAACTTTTGTTGTGCTTTGGATTCTTTTCTATTTCTTGGCTAGCGAAGATGTTTTGCCCGGGGCAGGTGATCTTTTTCGATAAAAACAAAGTGTAAGATGTCTGATTGTCCTATCTTTGTAATAATACGATGTGTTTAGCATTTATGGCAAATTATGGGACAGGGGATGATATCGGTGTCGGTGTCCGGACCTGATTAAAGTTTTTAGAGCAGGTTCGGCATCTAAGTTATTGTCTTATCTTCAACAGACTTGCGAGAATGATGCATCTGGACCTACTTACAGACCTGAAAGACTTGGATGCTGAATCCGGGCCATGAATTGCAGATGCTGGAAGATGCTGGATAGGTTTATGTGTTGGGAGCAGGTTAAAGTCATGCGGGAAGGTGTCCTTTGATTACCATATTTAAGTTTCTATTGGTTCTATCTTCACCAATCTGTCATGGATGGTTCGTCTTGTAATATTGATGCATTCAACAGACTTTGATGCTGAGTCTTAGACATAGGTTTCGGATGCTGGATGAAGTTAAGATTTCGGAACTAATTAGTTTTTGGAGCAGGTGACCTTTGATGACCATATCTCAGTTACAACAAATCATATTTCCACTATACTAGCATGAATGCCGTAATTTTTTTTAGCTCGGTATAAAATTCAAGAAAACAATTTGCATCCAGGCCATTTCCTAAATATCCCAAGCATCAAACGGTCTTTGGTGATACACCGCCACTCGCGGGAATTATGCTACATATGTTCTGACTAATTTTGCTCTCCAATAATTTGCAACTCCTTCCATCTGTAATGCTAGTAAATAGCTATATTTACACACTACTGTGTTTTCCCAGTATATCTGGTGATTTTTAAATGCCTCTAAATGCAGCAACCCAATCACTGCGTATGAATGTACATGGAAACTACATAATTAGTTTTGAGACATTGATTTCTTTGTTATCGGTTTGATTTAAAACTATAGTTCATACATGTTGTTTAACACCAAGTTTTACAAACATTCAACGGTAAAGTTGATTCTATTGTTAGGAGAAAATGTTCATGTTTTCAAGGCTCATCTCAACAATCTATGTGAAACCAGTTTTAACTGGTTTTAGAAACAGCTCTTGTTGTTACTAACTTACTCCCTCCGTGATCTGCAATTTTTACCGATTTTTCAAAGTATTACATTTCATCAATAAGGGAATGCAAATGTAAGCAATAAATGATTTATTTTTGCATACAAAGTGTGTGGAAAGCTACTGCAGTTATAACACTGTAATGCACACAGGGTACTGAAGTGTTAAAACGACGTCTTTTATTATGACGTCGCAAACGTTTAACATCGTAAAATGCAACGTCACAAGTGAAAATCAAAGTTAACGCTTGCGTCTGTTACAGTGGCTCTTCTATTTATATGAACTTACCCTTAGGATAAAATAGAATTTTTAAGGTATAAATCACTTTTGCAGACAAGGCAAGAAAATTTAAAAAATGTAAATATAAGCATTAAATCATTATTTTTTTAAAGATAAAGTCTCATAACTGCAGCGGTGTGTGCATACAAATTTTCACACACCGCTGCAGTTATGAGACTTTATCTAATATGTGTGGTGTATACTACCCGTGTGATAAACCTTTAATTGCATTATCAAACGGGTGATGCTTAATCAAATACAGTACCGATCATAGCAAGCGCTTATTGCTTGTCGCTTGGATTATTGTAAACATAA
This sequence comes from Magallana gigas, assembly GCF_963853765.1. Taxonomy (NCBI): domain Eukaryota; kingdom Metazoa; phylum Mollusca; class Bivalvia; order Ostreida; family Ostreidae; genus Magallana; species Magallana gigas. The sequence goes on along the minus strand of NC_088860.1, from coordinate 50,695,024 downwards.
AATCTCGATAATTTTAACAGCTCTGGACGATTTGTCTATTTCAAACATAAATATAAGTAATAAACAGCAATGTTAAAAAGATCACCGGGATATAAAGTTGGTTGGTACGTGATCAAATCTACTGAGAAGCCCTTAGGGCTTCACAGGCTTTAATCACGTGACCAACCAACTTCATATCCCGGTGAACTTTTTAAATTGCTGTATATTTCTTTATTGACTAAATGCTTATTATGACGTCATTTTGTTTTAAGTTGCAAAGGTTTATTTACGTCACCGTCTACAAATCTATTAATCGGACGCGATTTAATGACATTATGGCAATATTCTTTTGATGTAATTCCCAGCAGTGTTATATTTTCAGATGATGTAAGATCTTTATTATATGATACAATGTCATAATTTTATCATGGTAATATATAATATTTTATTTTCCCTTGGACTGAAATGTCACATTTTCATTGGTTTAAACATAGCACGTGATTGCCTCATATTTAAGAAATAAACAACGTTATTTAGTGAACATGGCGTTATGAATAGCAATTGCTCTGTTGGCATATTCCATGATGCGCGCTAGCACATATCATGGAAAATATGCCAGCAGAGCAGTTGCTATTCATAACGCCATGTTCATTAAATAATCGTTTTTTATTACTTATATTTGCATTTTACCACTCGCAAATACCCTGTATTAGCCTAGACCTTGACATTTAGCTATTGCGTCAAAAATAAACATTCAGACTGTAATCTATCTTTTTAATTCACATAGATTTGTTAAACTATAACGTCATGGAAAAATATACGACGTCACACCTTTATGACGTCATAGTATGCAGACAGAGCATATTGGGTTTATAGAAAAATAATTGCAGTTCCTCCGTATGGACTAACAGTAGGAAAGAACAATGGATATGCAAATATATCTCTATATTTGTTCTGTGAGAAATAATATTAGGCAATATGGACGTCATTTGTCGACGCTTCGCTTACTGATTTCGACATTTCATAGTGTTTAATACATAAACCGCATGCCGTAAGTTCTTATAGTATTTGGAGTAGTTGCCCTTTGAAATTCTTTAACATTAGAGTAGTTGCCCTTAGAATATTGACGTCACATTGTTTTGCCTGGAGCAGAACAAAATGGCAGCGTCGACATTTGCTCAAATCTCTGCAGAGGAAAGAGAGAAAACATTTAAAATTGAATAGCAACAAAACATTGTAAATAAACATAGGTGAAGCAAAGATTTTTAAAGAGTATTTGAAAGATGAGATTGAAAATTTTGAAGTGTTTAAATGAGTTAAATTGGACGAGGTGTTAGGCATCTTGTATATGGCTTTGCGTAGATCATCGCTATTTGTGGATAAATATGTCGCTTGATAGTCCTCGGGAAAACAAAACACTTATTAGGTTAGTTACTGACTCGCAGTTATGAGATTTTATCTTTCAAAAAATAATGATTCAATGCTTAATAAATACGTTTTTTAACTTCTTTCCTTGTCTGCAAATGTGATTTTTAAGTCAAAATTTCTGTTTTATTCTATGGGTAAGTTCAAATTAATGGAAGAGCCACTGTAACGGCCACAAGCGTGAACTTTGATTCTCGCTTGTGACGTTGCATTTTACAGCGTTCAACGTTTGTGACGTCATAATAAAACTAGTCATTCTAACCTTTGAGTACCCTGTGTGTGTTACGGTCTTATAACTGCAGTGTCTTTTCACACACTTTACATGCAAAAAATATTTGGAATGTAAATATATGCTTATATTTACATTTTTTAACTTTTCTCCTTGTCTACAATTGTAATTATACCTTAAAATCCTTTCTTATCCGAAGGGTAAGTTCATATTAATGGAAGAGCAACAGTAACAGCCACAAGCGTGAACTTTGATTTTCGCTTGTGACGTTGCAGTTTTCAGCGTTCAACGTTTGTGACGTCATAATAAATCTCATCATTTTAACCTTTGAGTACATTGTGTACATTACAGTGTTTTTAAAATTGGCGTAGCTTTCGACACACTTTACAAGCAAAAAATATGAGGAATGTAAATAATTTTTTTTTAAATAAAGACTATAGTATTTCTTTGATCTGTTAACAGGTTATTTACCGATTCGTGTCATAATTTCTCAAAATCATTTATGTTTAGGTGAAAAAATGCAGATGAGTGATTTTTCAAGAAGTGGATCCGTCGTTTTGTGAACTTTAAATTTTACAGTGATTATATTTGGAAATATGTTTGGTAAGTGTGATATAATCGATAATTGCAAAGATATCTGACGTTACATGTATGTTGAAATTCATTAATTTTGATTAATTATTAAAGGCATTCTGTGTCAAGAAATATTTCAAGCATGTATATGACTCTTTAAATGAAAACTCAGCCACCCTTCTTTTCAAGATCATGTTTAGTTATCAAATAGCAAAGTCAAGATCATATATTACCTTTTGAAAATCGGACGGATGACTTGTCATTTTTTGTAATAATTTAATTCAATTTTTGTAAAAGGTATTTGAGCTATAGAAAATATTTGAAAATCTTATCATAAATAACTTTTTTGTAGGAAAATTCTAAATGCTTCTTGCGGAGGAGGATGGCCTTATCAAAATACGAATCGACCCGGGAGACTACAAACTTTGCTCGAATTGCCCGTGCTATTTTAGGTCCCTGCGCTGATGTACTGCGAGATGTTCTCACAAAAGAGATATCTCCTCCAGAATTGAAAAGGGAACTTCACAAACACCTTCTAAATTGCAAAACACCTCCAATCAGTCAAAAACAAAAACAGCTCGTCAATAACGGAGATTACTCAAAATTTGACATTTCGTTGATCTACTTTCTCTTAAGAAACACTTGTTCAATTCCTCCCCATCCAAAGGGATGGGGAAACCCTCCAGATCCATCTGATAAAAGTCTGTCGGCAAACTTAGAACGAATTCGTTTTTTAAGAAACGAATGGGGGCATTCTACAGATTTATCTCTTACAGAGCCAGATTTTGAACGAAATTGGAAAAATATTTTCGAAATTGTAAAGGATCTAGAAGGTTACCTTGGAACTGCAACTGTGTACCAGGACGCCCTGAAGAAGTTGAAGATTTGTTGTATGGATCCGCATTCAATACAGCTTTACATACAAAAATTGTTGATTGTTGAACAATTAGAAAATGATGTTACCAATTTAAAAGGTAATAGATAAGATGGTGTTACAAAACTAATCATAAAAGTTTTGCCAATATGATATGAGATATGTTTTTTTATAACTTAAGTATTTCTATATTGCTTATTTTATTAATTAACATAAAAACATGAATCGCCTCATATGTTTAATTATTCATTTCGGTTTATTTAATATGTAGTTTTTTTTAAAACGTGTGTGGAGTTAAAGTTTTTTGTAACAAAACCCGGTTTAATTTACAAACATATTGTTACATGTAAAACGAAATAAAAATAAAGATAACCAAATTGATTAATTTATGTTTTCTTCATTTTTTGCAGAGGAAGTAGAACAGATAAAAAAGCATGTGATGGTCGAACCAGCGTGTCCAATGGGTACAGTTATCTATAATTAATCTTGTGTAGTAAAAAATATTGAAGAAGTTATATAATATTTGATAATAAGTCTTATCTATTGATGATAAGTCGTATCTCCTAGTTTTCAATGTCGATTTCCCTTTTTTCACTCCCATTGCTTACACCCCCCCCCCCCCCCTTGAAAATTGACCAAGTCCATATTAATTCAAATTATTATAAGTAAATTTAAGAAAAATGTCTGCTGCGATAAAAAGTCATAACGAAATAAAAATAAAGATAACCAAATTGATTAATTTATGTTTTCTTCATTTTTTGCAGAGGAAGTAGAACAGATAAAAAAGCATGTGATGGTCGAGCCAGCGTGTCCAATGGGTACAGTTATCTATAATTAATCTTGTGTAGTAAAAAATATTGAAGAAGTTATATAATATTTGATAATAAATCTTATCTATTGATAATAAGTCGTATCTCCTAGTTTTCAATGTTTATTTCCCTATTTTCACTCCCATTGCTTACACCCCCCCTTAAATGTTGACCAAGTTCATATTTATTCAAATTATTATAAGTTAATTTAAGAAAAATGTCTGCTGCGATAAAAACTTAAGGGGCCAGCCCCCCCCCCCCCCCCCCCCACCCCCCGATGCTACTTTCCTGCATTGCCCAAGCCTGATACTCATTCATGACATGATGTGTCTTTGATAGTTTCTACAAGTATAGGATATATATGACAATTGGATTGCCCTCGATCGCTATATATTTAACATTTAAAATTTCAACTATCTTTTCTCAATGTTTCTCGATCATTTAGGAGTACTTTACAGATTCCATTATTTAGTACAATGACATTATCAATTACATGTACATGCATAACGTATAACTGTGCTATTTGATAAAATAAGATAAAAACAACTGAAATAATTTCATTGCTTTATTAGAATCAACACTTGAACGAGACACATTTAAACAATGGCAAGATGACATCGTTTTATTCGTTTCAACAAGAGCATGTAAAGAGGTTGAAAATAAAGTAAAAAGTCAAAACTTAGTGATAGTGGCAGGTCACTCGGGATACGGAAAGTCTACCATCATTAAACACATAGCTCTTGAATATAGGCGTCAAGATTGGGTTGTGAAACTGGTGACAGGAGTAACGGAAATTATAAATGTATATTCGTCAAACCTATTTTTAGAGAACAAGACCATTTTCATACTAGAGGACCCAATAGGCAAGGAGGCTTTAGACGAAATTGCCATTAGTTCATGGAGAATACATGAAGAGCAATTGAAAATTTGTTTAAAGAACGTCAAACTATTGATATGTTGTAGAAAAAATGTTTTAAGCAATTATAGAGAAAAGGGACTTTTAAAAGATAAATCCAACGTCGTAGATATCAATAGCGACCAATTAAAATTAAATTCCCAAGAGAAAATTAGTATCTGGAGTAGTCACGCGTCAAACAAGGGTTGTCTACATTTTGAGATATTACAAGGACTTTTCCAGATTGATGCGTATTTTCCATTATTGTGCAAAACATTTTTTGACAATGAGAAATATCAAAAAATGGGATTAAGATTTTTCAAAGAAGTTGACCTTGTAATTGAAGATGAAATACGCAATTTACAGAAGACATGCAAAGAAAAGTACTGTGCTCTTGTTCTTCTTGTTCTGTATAACAACGTCATGTGTATCACCGATATACCTGAAACATACATTTCGGAAGAAAAATTTCAACGTGCTCTGCAACTTTGTGGAATTCCGAACGTGTCGCCATTTACTATAAAGGAGTCCTTGGAGTCTTTGAATGGACTTTTTGTGAAAAAAATTGGAGACAATTTTCATTTTTATCACGATCTTTTTATGGAAATTACCACTTTTGTGTTTGGGTCAGAGTTTCCTGCAGACATTATAAAATACGCTGATATTGGTTTCCTCAGGAACAGAGTAAAGATTAAAAAATCTGATGAACAAAACGATCCGCATATCATATATGTGAAACACAAACATAAAGATCTTGGAAAAAGACTTTTCACTGATCTTTTCGGAGAGAGGCTATTAGATGTTATTTTTAATCCTTGTTTAAGAGATGATCAAGTTATTAAGGTGTTTATAGGAGAACTAGAAAATCATCCAGAAAAGTTAGAAATGTTACTTAAAAAAATGAAGCCTCTAACTAAAAAAAGAGAGTTTTACACAAAATCAAAAGATATAACTTTCTCTAAACTTGCATTTTTGAATCTAGAAAAAGACATATCACCTCTTAATGCTTTAATAGTGTTTTGTCACACAGAAATATCAACGCACTGTTTAAATGCTCTACAAAAAAGGCAAATAGATATGAAAGGACATTTACTGTTTTCTTCTGTTTGCTGTAATGGATCATTGGGTTTATTCAAAACGTTTTTTGGAGACTGGAATATTAAGTTTTTCTTGACAGAAAAATGGGGCAATTTCTATCCTGAACACATTACATCCCTGTTTCATAATTTTGAAATACTGCATGAGTTGATGAGTTTGGACAACGATACGAGTACAACGTCTTACAATACTGCCAATATTAGAACTAGCAAGATTGGTAGGTCGACTCCATTGATATTAGCAGCTTCAAACAAAACAGAAGAATACGGCGAAAACTACAAAGAAAATTCAAGCGAAACAAAACGCAACGAAACTATAAATCTTCTACTCAGCAAAAATGCAGAAATCAATTTATGCAATGAAGACGGAATCAGTCCTCTCTTTGTAGCATGTCAAAAAAATCACAGCAGTACAGTACAACTTTTACTAAGTAAAGGAGCAAAAATCAATATAATTGATAAAGAAAAAACTAGTCCTCTTTCTATAGCATGTCACGAAGGGCATAACATTATTGTGCAAATTTTACTGAGTAAAGGAGCAGATGTCAATTTATGTGACAAAGACGGAACTAGTCCCCTTGCTTTAGCTTGTCAAGAAGGGCACGACAGTATCGTGGATCTTTTATTGAGTAATGGGGCAGCTATTAATTTACCCGATAAAGACGGAACTAGTCCTCTCTTTGTAGCTTGCCAAGAGGGATACGAGAGTACTGTACAACTTTTATTGGGTAAAGGAGCAGAAATTAATTTATGCGATGAAAACGGAATTGGCCCTCTATTTATAGCTTGTCAAGAGGGATATGATAGCACTGTAGAACTTTTATTGAGTAAAGGAGCAGACGTTGATTTATGCGATGAAGACGAAACCAGTCCTCTCTATATCGCATGTCAAGAGGGACATGAAAATGCTGTTCAACTTTTACTGAATAAAGGAGCAGACATTAATTTAAGTGATAAAAACGGAGTTAGTCCTCTGTTTAAAGCCTGTCAAAAAGGGCATGATAACATTGTACAACTTTTATTGAGTAATGGTGCACGTGCAGTCATTAATTTAAGCGAGAACAACGGAATCACCCCTCTTTATGTGGCTATTGCATGGAGACATAGCAAAATCGTTCAAATGTTACTAGAATGTGGCGCAGACACTTCTGTTTTTAATGACTCTGGACCTAATTCCTTTCCAATTGATCCATACGAGGATTATAAAAACAGAGGGTTTACATTGCAAAGGAATAGCATTTTTGATAACATTTTTGATTCGGATTCGTATTTTTCCCTATTTCTATTTTCTAAAGTTGAACAAATGATCAGAATTAATGATTGAACGATCCTGATGAAAATCTTCAATGTTTCTGTGACGTGTGCAAGTAGTATATCAATATACAATGCCCGTTTAAGAAAATTCTTAGAATGTTGCTTCTTTATATTGTTTGACCTGTTATTCTTTGTAAGTTTTGAACTATTATGTGGTAACTGTAGTTTTTATGTCAATACGATTAGCTGCATGTGCTCAGTACTATAGATGAGATATTTATTCACAAAATATGCATACTTTACTTGGCCAGGCTTGTTCATCCTAATTTTTTTTTTAAAGAAAATTAGGTTTACTACTGAGATCATATATTTATCAAATGGTCGATATCAAACATTGGGAGGACATATTCATGGAGGAATTCACATAAAAGTGTATCTATGACATGAACTTATTTTGCAGTTTATGAATTGACAATTTTTTCATTAGAATTGACTACTAGTATGTTTTGTTTTTTTTAAACACCATATTTATGTGTCGTTTATCTATATCTTTTATGCCAAAATGTTAGTTTCATTGTCACAAGTCATTTATAATATTAGATTTTACTAAGACCACAACACTTATTAAATTACTCAGCATGTATCACATTATCATAACAAAAATAGAACCAATGCGGGTTATGTGTTTTTACTGCATTGCTCGCTACCTTCATACAGGCATGAATCACCAAAGATTAACTGAAGCTTTATGGGCTGTCAACCTGAATTTTCTCGTAGAGCTACAATTCTGCTGCTATACCTAGCATTAACCAAATAGTTATGCATGCTGTTTTATAAATTGTGGGACTTATTATTAAATGCATATTAAATAAAGCTGCATGTGATTATAAAGTCTGCATAACATTAACAAATAATGAGTATAGTTCATTTTAATTGTTTAATTATACATTGTACTCTATATAATTTTATACACTTTAAAAAACACCCCGTTTGAGATTCAGAACTTTCTCTCATACAGTTTATGTAAAGGTAATTAAAAGATTGTAAAGTTTTATGTTGTACAGATTAAATAAATAATCAATTCAAAAACAATTGCTTGTTTTTCATAAAAAATTAATACAATAGAAATAAAATTGTGATTTTCTACTTAAATTGAGATCAATGTTTTTTCCTCCGTCGTATTCTTGGATATTCATAGTCCATGTTTTTCATGAACGCTTTGACGGAGTCCAGCGATATTGGAGGTAAATAGTTGCCTACATGACTTCTCTTCCACCATCGACCAAGTCGGGCATCCTTGCTGCCAATCTTTGTAAAAATATATCTGTAATGTTCCACTCTTATGTACCTGGGAAAAGAATCATCTTAAAAATCATTTAAAATTGATTTAAGTTGGTATATTACTGAAAAAAATCTTCAATCAGCCCATATTTACAAAGGCAGTACTACATAGTTTCGGAGAAAAATTGAAATACATGGAAAACAAGATGTAAATGTAATGAAGATAGGCGATTAATGTAGCATACTTGAACGTGAGAATCATGATCTACATATTAGTATGATTATAATATTTCTTTTTCATTGTATTAAAAGATACATGTATTTTAATTATTTCGTAATCCTTGAGGTAGGATGACCCTCAAGGCTAGTCAGATTAGTTCTTCACTTGTGTATGTATGCAATAAATGTTATTGACTTTAGTATTTCTTAATCATTTTTAAGCTTTAAATTGCCACTTATGACTTGAATTCTATTTCTTTAATGATCCCAACTTAAACAAGAGGCCCAGGGGCCACATCGCTCACCTGAGCAACAATTGCCTTAATTCTGATCAAATTAGCATTACAGTATCAAAATATCTTGACAACTGAGTACAGTAGATCTTGCTAAAAAAATTTGAAAATCTGCCAATTTTTATCAACCTCTTATTTTTTGGTAAATACCAAGCCCCTTTTGTTGTTGTACCTGTAAGAAGATTTGACTCTATTCCTATATACCCCCCCCCCATTTCATGGCCCCATTTTTCTCTAGGGAATCATGGTTTCATCAGACTTAAATCTGCATAACCTTTGCTTTCACACTAAGTACTGAGTTTTGAACCGAACACTTTCCCAGAATAGTTTTAAAGATTTTCTCTTCATATTCCTATGTAAAAATTCAAACCGCCATCACGGTCCCGCCCTACCACTAGGGACTGTGATTTTGCAAACTTGAATTTACACTACCCGAGGATGCCTCTACACAAGTTTAAACCCTTTCTGGCCAAAAATTCTTTAAAAAGAAGATTTTTAAAGATTTTCTCTATATATTCCTAAGTAAAAATTCATCCCCCATTGTGGCCTCACCCTACCCCTGGACTATTATTTAAACAAACTTGAATCTATACGATCTGGGGATGCTTCCACTCAAATTTGGGCTTTCCTGGCCTAATAATTTTGAGAAGAAGACTTTTAAAGATTTTCTCTATCTATAAAAATTCATCCCCCATTGTGACCCCGCCCTACCCCCAAGGACCATGATTTGAACAAACTTGAATCTACACTTCCTAAGGATGGTTACATGCCAATTTGAGATTTCTTGGCCAAATATTTTTGAGAAGAAGATTTTTAAAAGATTTTCTCAATATATTCCTATGTAAAACTTGATCTCCCAATTGTGGCCCCACCCTACCCCCGGGGATCATGATTTGAACAAACTTGAATCTACACTACCTGAGGATGCTTTCATTTCAATTTGAACTTTTCTAGCCTAATAGTTTTTGAGAAGGTTTTTAAAGATTTTCTCTATATATTCTTATGTAAAACATGATCCCCCTATTGTGGCCCCACCCTACCCCCGGGAACCATGATTTGAACAAACTTGAATCTACACTATCTGAGGATGCTTCTACTCAAATTTGAGCTTTCCTGACCTAATAGTTTTTGAGAAGACTTTGGCTCAGGTGAGCTAAAAAAGGTTAAGTTTACAATGCAATAAGTTGTTAAAGTTGGTTTCTGGAAGAAGAGACTTTGAAAATTTTCTTAATAAATATTGAAATTTTTTTTAGTTTTTTAATCTTTAGTTTTTAAGATCTGTGTACAAACATAGAATTGTGAGCAAATCTCTGTATCTTGCTTATAATTCGAAGCTTAACACTCAAATATGGTTAGTAAATAGAAATTGTAAACAATTATATAAAACACAAGAAACATGCACTATAACAAATAAAGAACACAATTTATTTTTTCGAAATGAATGATATATATACATGTACATGTATATACCTACATATTTCCGACAGCGATATCAAACTCTATTTAAACTGAATAAACTCGAGAAAATGCCGAGCATCTCAACAAAACCTATTGCATTAATATACCATTACGCAAAATATAATGCCGAATTACCGATAGAATGAATTGTATTTCAGTACTTTTTTGATACATCAGATTTTGCTTAATTTGCGCAGGTAAACAGTTAACTGTTTGATTTACCGAAGTCTCTGTTTGATTTGATACGTAAAAATCACGAAATACAGACGATAGTTCCCAGGTTACAAAGCATAAATAATGAAAACGAAACGAAAATCAGAACAAGCTAACATCAACGTCATGTGTGAAAACTGTCAATGCATTGAAATATTTAGCCTCAATTTACTTCACAAAATCGGCACAAATACATTTTGCATGTTTCAAAACTCTCCCTTCATTCGCGAACTGTTGCACAACAAGCAAATTCATCATAGTCAGATCGACCCTTTTTCGTATAATGTCATGGCTGCTTTAAACAAAGAACCTCGTTTTAGATGTATGGAATACGAGTCTTGGTAAAATGGGTACGCAAACCTGGGCCGTGGCAAAATAAAAGCCGGGGCAGATCGGCAATCGTCAATTCCAAATACGCATTATTTTGCAGCAATATTTACAGCAAATACAAATATACTGGTCCATCAAATATCCTGAAATTTTAATGAGATTGGCAGATTAATAACTGCCAATCTTTTGTTTTGCCCAGGCCAAGTCTTGTCTACCCATTTTACCGAATGCCGAATCCGAAGCTATTAAACTGATTGAAACACGCCTTTCCTTTATTATTATTTTCGTAATAACTCAGATTTGAAACATAATTAGACCTTAATTTTTGCAATTTATATTTTCCTTCCCATAAGGATAATTTATGCTAAACAACGTTGAATTGGAATCAGTAGTTCTTGAGAAGAAGATTTTTTAAAATGCACCCCCCTTTTTTTACAGTTTCAAGGTTTTCTCCGCTTTGAATACAGATCTGACTTTTATTTCTGCAATTTATATTCGCCCTCCCATAAGGATGCTTTGTGCCAAATTTGGTTGAAATTGGATAAGCGGTTTTAGAGAAGAAGTTCAAAATGTAAAAAGTTTACAGACGGACAGACAGACGGACAGACGGACGGACGGACAGACGGACGGACGGACGGACGACGGACAAAAAGTGATCAGAATAGCTCACTTGAGCTTTCAGCTCAGGTGAGCTAATAATATAGATTTATTTCATCCTGAGAGAAAGGTCTATATAAGAACATCACTCTTTTATACCCATCATATCTCTGCTCTAGCTCCCTAATGTTGTATCACTATGGCGGACCTGGTATGAGGGCAAAATATGCTTTGTTTGACCTGAGGACAGAAACGTTGCCTAAGGCTAAAGGCCACATTTCTGCCTGAAGGTCAAACACAAATAGTGATAGTGTATCAACTGATCTAAAGGGTTAATTCTTCATCTAAGTTGATAAAGCCTTCACTTGGTTTTTATACTGAAGAGGATGGAGTTCAAGCCTAGTTGCAGACATCACCTGATTCTATTACAAGAGCATATCCCTCAAATACCAGTCAGTAACTGTTTTACACCCTTTACTATAGATGCAAATAAAAGATCAATTAAAGGGGCATGATCGCAAATTTGATTAGGCATTTCTAATGTTCTACCAAAAGTTGAGTGTCCGTCATCAAGTTATAAGCGAGATACAGAGCTCACAGTTCTTTGTTATGTAAAGAAATCTCAAGACATGTTTTTGTTTACATTTTGGATGTTAAAAAGAAAATTCCAGGCTTAGACCTAAAGTGAATGTGACGAACACTAAGAACTGTTTATTCATGTTCAAAACAGATAAGCAGATTAAAAAAGAACTTTAACTGGTATATTGAACCAATATACAGTCAAACTGTGTTATCTTGAACTAGATGGGAGTGTTTAAAAACTTCGATTTCAACTGTACATCTAAGAAAAAAATTGCATGAGCTATAATGCATTAGTAATGCATTTCTTATGATCAACCAAAATTTGAGTGTTAGTCGTCAAGTTATAAACAAGATTCAGAGCTCGCATTTCTTTGTTATGTATTATATATATGCATTATAAACAATGAACATAAAAAAATTAAAAATTTGACCAAATCATGATCATGCCCCTTAATGTAGCAGCCAGCCATTGATGATAGACAAACAGACGAACACATCAAAATTTTTAGACCAGTTAATTTAACAATCGTTTTTTAGAAAATTTGTTGGTAATTACTAGAGAAGGATATTTTTAAGTGTATAACAATTTGTGTTACTATGGTGATCACTGACTTTGGTGGGTCCCTGTCATGGAATGGATTGTGAGAGATGAGGGACTCTGCTCCAGGGTCATTGGACATCAGCTTGACCGCCAGATGGACCAGCCAGGGGTTGTACTGATAATTCTAGTGTGACAAAAAAATGTGAAAAAATCAATAAAAATGAAATAAATACCAGTATGTGTTATACCAGTATGTGTACATATCTCTTAATATACATGTTGAGAATTGTTCTTTTAGCAATATTACCTATCATTTATATTATAGAAAAGCAATCTGAATGATAGAGAGAAATAAATATTTGAATTACATGCACACTGTTCTTGAATTTTTGCAATTCATTTGATAAAGCTATTACACAAACAAAGAATTATTTCTAATAGTTAATAATATTTCTTTGATAATGCAAAATGATGGAAAGTTACTATTCAAGATATTTATTGCTGCTAAATCTACCTGAAAAGCTGTCACTAATTACCTGAAATGCTATTGCCTGAAATGCTACTACTAATTACCAGAAATGCTACCACTAATTACCTGAATTGCTACCACTAATTACCTGAAATGCTGCAAACCACAGAAGCCAGTCGAGCCGGTAGTGGTAAGGAGAAATTAAACATGGCCGCCTTGTGATATTTCCCGGTTTACATTTGAATTCATACTCTTCCCAGCGTGCACTTGGTTCGTGGGGGTTATCGTAGGTCCCTTGGAAAATAACCTCTGTTCTCTCCTTGGTGACACTAATTCAGACAAAGACAGTGTGACTTCATCAAACTATTAACCAGCATGCTGAAATTTTCTTACTCTTTCCTCATTTTCACAAAAAGGAAAATACAATATATAGTCATATGTATCCATACAATTCATGTTTGTAGTTGTTTATTGCTGTAACTCTTACATAATCATATCACAGCCCCATATGAGTTGGTTGAGACAAATAAGTAAATTATTTAGTTTTTAAAAATAACATTAGATATTCATATAGACATATACTCATGAGATAAAACCCAAACTCATGCCATATCACGATATAACACTGAGATCTTGCCATTGATAGACTCACCTCCCAAAAGCTCCATAGGTGTTGACAATCCTGAGGGGGTCGAACGAAGTGTTCATGGCCTGGCGGGGAGAGAGGAGATTCTGGACAACTGGTATACTGAGGTAGGCGATCAGACCACCCAGGCTGCATGTTGAAAACCCGCCTTATGTAGCTACCTGTACAATATCAACAGATATCAACAGTAATAAAGACCGCCCAGGCTGATTCTGAAAACATGCCCTTTATAGCTACCTGTAATCATATTATAAAGATCTGCAGAAGGGTATAATATTGTCTCTGCATTTTCTATTTACTTTAGCATGTTGGGCAGAGACCAAGCAGGACAACTACTCAATATTGTAAATTACTTATTTTTAAACGTGGGTACTTCATTCTGCGATTCCGCTGTTTTGTATCAATTTGAGAGAATATAAAATCGTGATCACCAATTTTTGGTTATAAACATCTTCTATGTTCTCATTCATTTTAAGCATAAATAAACAGTTTCTAACATTTAATACATTCATTTTAGGTCTAAAACTGGAATTTTTACTTTAACATTCAAAATGTAAACAAAGCTTTGTTTACATAGCAAAGAATTGTATGCTCTGTAACTTGCTTAAAACTCAACAAATTATACTCAAATTCTGGTTGCCTAATAAAAATGTCTTACTGGATCATTGTAAACATTAAAATCAGAAAATTTATTTTTGACCAAGCCCCTTTAATAAGTAAAAGATGACATCAATAATTGAGGTGACCTACCCACTTTGAGTTGTTGATTGGCCCTGCCCTGGAGTCTGTATACTCTGTCTTTGACCGACCCTGCCCGACCAGAGAACATCCAGCCCAGACTAGCGTCATCAAAGCAGGCCAGGCTGGGGACAATGGTCAGCCAGTTCAAAAAGCTCAGGTTACCACTGATAATCAGCACCACCTGTAATGTAATAAATGTAATAACCACCATTGTAAGACAACATCCCACTGCTGATCAGCGCCACCTAAAATGTAATACTGTGGAATCATATTTATTATTTGTGTGGGTCAATATTCGTTGGTAACCAAACTTTTTCTAGGTCGTGTGGACATAATTTTGTTGGTAGTGTAATAAGGATAATTTCAATGAATATTAAACAAATAATTGTGCATAGGTTCATGGTGATGTAAATTCATGGGTAAGGGTTACCCACGAAAGCCAGGAACAATGTTGATTCCGCAATAACCACCATTGTTAGACAGCATCCCACTGACGATCAAAACTTGTAATGTAATACATGTAATAAATGTAATAACCACCACTGTTAGACAACATCCCACTGACGATCAACACCATTGGTAATAAAAATGCAGGTGATTCAACCATTGTTGTGAGAATCATATCCCACTGATGATAAACACAACCTGAATTTGATTTTAAAACTTACAAGCTGACAACCATCTGATCAATCATCATGAAAAAACAAACTGATGTTTAGAGATTTAAAGATAATGCAAACATATCATATCTAGGATGTATGATACTTCAAATCGGCAGAAAATCGATTTTTCAATTCTAATAGCTTGGATTTGATTTAACCTATATCTGAATAAATCGATCTATTTACACACTAGTAGTTACATGAAATCAACTTTGGTTAATAAAATACACAGCCATCTCAACTTTAGTTAATAAAATACACAGCCATCTCAACTTTAGTTAATAAAATACACAGCCAAATGCAATCCGTTTACAAGAATAGATCGTAAGCTTGACACATCCCCTCCGATATTTTGTACATGCCTGGTCAAAATACACAACTAAGTGATACGTTGTAATTGATGTTATTGATAGAATCTAGAGACTAGACCTAGGAACCTGTACCTGTTTACATCACTCTGGTGGTTATGTCAAGAATTGCATTGAACTTCTAAACATTTCTACAGCTTCAATAAACAAACATTCAATCAAAATGACTTCTTTTTCAGACAACATTTACTATAAAATAAAAGTCATCATCTTGAGAAACCATGCTGTTTTCTGAAGCATTGATGTTTTTCTATTACATCAATCCTCCCAACAGAATGCAAATTCAAATCAAAAACGATAATAAATTCATTTTAGATACTTTGAGTTATTCCCCTTTTTTATTATTGCATAGCAGTGTCTGAGAAACTAAACATTTTTTGGCCTTGATAGTGATCTGAAATCCTGGAGAGATAGCAGAGGAACATTAATAAAATAAAATATAAAGTAATCAGACAGCATCTTTTATCCATCTTTACAATATCAAAGCTAATTTTTATGATTCTTTCATGTAGAAAAGATGAATACAATACATTGATATTGTGAAGATGCCATTCAAGTTGTACAAAATATCATGCATGTCAAATCACACTGAATTGTCCATAACTTCTGTTTCAACATCTGACCTGAAATAAGATTTGGATGGCGCCACCAATCATACAAAGTCTCCGCGGTCCAATCAGGAACCACGGCACCACCAGCTCTACGAAGTGATTGGTCAACGTCTCAAACTTGTGGAAGATCTCGGGTGACTGGTGCATGAAGTAACTGATGGGGTTAGGCACTGGCTGAGTCTGTACAAACAAAGCAGTCCATCAGTGCTCCCTGTCTGTTGAGGTTAATGCTTAGATGACTTCACATCTTATTTTTTTGGACAGAAGTCTTATCAATTATTTATGTTATAATTATTTATGTTAGGCTAAATTTGTTTTTCTAAATCAATGGCTAAAGCCTTGAACTAATGACCCTTAAATCAAAAGATCTTATACAGCATGGGATTTTGTAGAAAAAAATTGAAATTACATTATAAAAATCTTCTTATCTATTTGATAAACCTATCCATAATGTGTTGTGGACAAGCGGGCCTCCTGACATTGTCAATAAAAAATGCACCATTCTATCTGTCTGACACACCATGGTTTAATGAATACTCCATAACATTGTTGAATATACATATCAAGAAGCATCAATTCAATCTTACCTCATAGTGGTAGTTCATACAAGTTAAATCTCTCCAACACTGGTCACCTCGGATTTTGATCAGTCCCTGATAGAATAAAAAACTAAACAGTTCACAGCATTGACACTTCATAACTTCATAGGTCAGAGAAATAACGTGCGTAAATTTTTATTTTGTTGAGACAGATGTACATGTAAAGATGACCATACAAATTAAAAACAAGTATGAGATTCAATAAAAGAATTTTCCTGAGGCAAAGAGATAAATCATGCTAAAAGTTTCAAATTTAAAAAAATCTACCTTCTTCTATTTTACAATAAACTTAAAATAGTTTTAATCCATCAGATAGACTTTCTATCTTAAGCATGATTAGTTATACATTTTCAGCATAAATTTGAGCATATAAAATAGACTGATGGATTCAATCATGATGAACTTACTGTTATGTAGACTTGCTGCCCAAATCATGTTTAACTACAATATAGACTTAATACCCCAATAATGATTTACTCATCGTCGCTGCTTTCAACAGTTGAAAGCAGTGTAATGGATAGAGAACCTGTGGATTCTGACGATGTGATTGACTGTAATATACATCACTGTATATTTACAGTCCCAATCATGATTGACTATATGTACATGTATAAAATAGACTTTCAGCCCTGATCATGTTTGACTATAAAATAGACTTACAGCCCCAATCATGATTCGGAAGATGAGCCACCGGAATCCCCAGATGACAATTTTGGATGTTGGTGTGTCCTCAGGGACGGGGCGGAGATTCCAGACAGGACAGAGGAACGTGGCCAGAAATCCCGTCTCCAGGATCTGGGACTCCCAACCTGGAAAAAATGGATCTTGGTTAAATTGATGTGTTTAACTTTTTACTGTGTTATTAAAGGTACCAAAAAAAATAATTCATGGGTGCTTTTCATTAAAAGTACTTTCATTTCTAATTTATATTTATTAGAAATATAAATAAATCTTTAATTTTATGAAAATATTGAACTAAAGACTTACCAAAACCATACCTAGAAAAGAGTTCTCTTTGTTTTAAATTAGCAGTAATACATTCAATGAAATACCCATTAATTGAAAATATATTTTTCAATGTAATACATACATAGATACTATTTCTTATGTCAAATTTTTATCATAACCATAAAATGGAAACTTATTAATAATAATATACAATCAGGCTATAAAATAGAACTTTCAAATTGTAATTTACAAAGAGGAAAAAAATACTGTGAACTTACCAGGTGCTGCCAACATTAACAATGGAATGATACAGAGTCCACAGTGCCAGCATAATGAACCAGTTGGCCCCACCCACAACAATCACAAACAGAGACAGGGCAAGCCCCGCCCATGCCGTGTAGTCAAGGAAACTGTCCAAGCTGTTCTCATAGTTGATCAGCCAGACGAGACTGGGGACCCTAGTAAACAGTTCCAGGGTGCTGCCTTTGGATTCAGTTTGTATTCTTTTGAGAAACTTCTGAGCTGGTATAAGTCCATGCTGACCACAGAGTTGCTTGTTCTGATGAAGAGCCACTAGGAAAGCCACGACTGAAATAGAAAGTTATTTACAGTGTTGGAAACATTCTGCATTAAATGTATGAGTGCATCAGCATGACTAAATTTAATTATTTTTTTACTATAGAAGTGGTCAAAGAGTAAGAATGCAAAAAGATTGTGACGAGCACTTGTGAACATAACAGCCAATATGATAATAATTTTTTTCCAAATAAATCTATAATGTGAATTGCATGAAATAAAACATTTCCATGATCGCCGGCTCCTATTCTTTCTTACAGCAGTTTAATATTATTAGATAGCAAAGTACTGTTACTGGCCCGAAGGGCCCGTAGAAACAAGCTGAGATTCCCTATAAATAACACATGTACATGAAAATAGTGACCATTTTAGAGATAAAAACCTTATGCCTAAAGAACTTGAAAATCAAAGTTTAAAATGGCCCTTTATACTCTTCACCAATTTGATTCTCATGCCCGCATCTTGTGTAAAGACATATTTTCTGGTCTGATTAAAATGCAACCATTTCAAATTGAGAAACTTCTTGAAAATATTGATTGGTAAAAAAGATATCAAAATATGGTATTCTTCTGCATATTGTTCATTTAATCTTCTTTCAAAGAAATTGCTCAGAGGTTTACCACTACAACGAATATAGTCGACTGACGAGTGACGTCTACTAATATAATGTCATATGACATACAGACTTATCACGCGCAATGAATAAATAGAAAAGCAGATCAACCTCTCCCCAAAAAAATCAGAAAAGGGCTACATTATTGCAGCTAGATCAACCTGTGCACGTTTCCAATTAGTGTATACTGTCATTGAAGTGCATATGTCCCTGATACTATTACACATTACATGTATATGAGAATGAAAATATGACCGAGTTCATTGGTTTTCCCCTGTTCCCTTCCAACCTGTCATACTGTAAACACCTTATACAAATATGAAAATGACCCCAATAAATCAAAGCCGGTAGCCATTTGGCAACTTCATTCTAAAGATTACTTTGAGCCATGGCTCAGAATCAGAGAAGTCTCGGATGAATTGCAAATTAGTTTGGACATACAATAAATAAAACCGATGTAGCGCAGTAAGACGATGCGTGTTAGCCAGAAAGTGTTCGTCTCTAGGGTCTTTTCTGTCTTTTTATCAATTTCATTTGCTGCCTTCTTTGGCTCTTTTCCTGACGACAGGTTTTCGGCGTTCAATTTTTTTCTTCTTCGTAACCCAGCATCACCATCCGCCATTTTGACCTCATACACCAATGAAAATAATTAATACAGGAGAAAAGGCAAGCCGTTACTCATCAAATGAGAACTAATTTGGTTTTTTTAATTTATGTGTGATAACTATTTTAGAATATAATCACCAATTTTTCTTGTTAAAATGTCTTTATAATGTTTTTTGTAAATAGCGTAAGCAGTTTTATAAAATGCAAAACCAAAGCAAACACAACAGTATGCATGCGGATTCCGGAATTTAATTCGTTGCAGTTTTCTTCGTTTGAAAACCATGTGAAGAGAGGGGACAATTTAAAAAAAACGTTGTGTCAAATGCCGACCTGTTATATGCAACCTGCAGTCTCGTAAATACCAACTTTTTATCTGATCTTCAGATCTTACATTTTTAGAATTAGTACACATATTCTCAGAGACAAAATAATGTAAATGGACTATATAGTTCTAACCAAACTTGTGACATCCATTGTATAGGAGAAAGGATTCGGTCATTGATTAGTTGTCCCTTGCATGACATAGGGAGGGACAAGAATTTTGTTTTTATTAGTAAAAATAGTTTAAAAAATTTTGACTAGAAAAAAATTATGTGCATTACGTCTAATGACAACGATATGTATATATATATATATGTTGCGTACCAATGTAGCAACATATTTAATCAATAATTTTAGAATTTACACAGCACTGCATTATCAAAACTCTTTAAAAAAAAATAACAAGACCCCCACCCAGATGCCCCCCCCCCCCTCCAAAAAATAAAGCAATTTTGTACTATTTCCCTATGCTTATCAATACAATGCATTGTCATTCCTTATTTCATTTACCTAAATTACTTCCAAAATGCATATGTAGATGTAGATGGGAACGATATTATAGAATTGTTTGTGATAGAAATTTTTCAGAATAATGGTATAAATTTGATGAAAATGTGTCGTAAAAGATAAGTTTTGAAGGAAAAAGGGTATTTATCTTGGAAAGGAGTCCAGTCCGGTCCTCAATCTTCAATTTTAAGCACCTGTGGCAATAAATACAATATTTTTTTTCTAAATTTCAATTCATTTTCATATTCTATATGTTAATTAAAACACTCTTTCCTGACAATGTAGATATATCTTAATTGATTCTTAATTAGAAACAAAAGAATGGCCATTTTCTTGGGGGGAGGATAGATGATATATATGTATAGGAATTGATATACATGTAAAAAATGTGCGTATTAAAATGAAGTTTCTTCAAAGCATAGACCCACAGGGACCAAGCCCGTTTTGACATTACTTTCAATGTTGCCATGAATACACTGAAATTAATGTCAAAACGAGTTTGGCCCCTACCTGTGCACATTTCCTTGGAGAAATTGATAGAATTACACACTCCCTTTTTGCGGGGATAATTCCTTGCAAATGTGTATATGTCCTATTTATCTCATCCACATTTCTATTTAATATGTCATCAGTTTACATGTACTCTTATTAATAATTGTCTCGTGTAAGAGATTGTACTTTTACCAATATAATATATATTATACATGTGGAATATTTGTCTGGCACCAGAAACAAACTGTGAAAATAGGGTGAGGGTGAGTGTTATCGGAAACTCACGAGTTCGTTCCGTTCGATCTCTCCATCAACAATGACCAAACTGTGATTGGGATGAACGGACGTGCACATAAAGTGAGTGATGGTGAGAGAAACAAAGAGCTAAAAACCGTATAGGTTTAATTCCATCAGATTGGGTTAATTCCATCAGATTGTGATATAAAATTTGTGCCTGTAAAATTCAAATTAAGAAAATCTCTCTCTCTCTCTCTCTCTCTCTCTCTCTCTCTCTCTCTCTCTCTCTCTCTCTCTCTCTCTCTCTCTCTCTGGATCATGAGCCTGAGAGTTCAGGCAAGGGTATGCAAATACAAAAGCAATGTGCGTGTTTTGGATGAATTAATGTTTATACATATTGTACATGTATGTGCGTATTCTACTCAACAGACGGCCGGAATCTTAAGCGGATCCATGATTTTTTTTCTCATTCAATTTTCAAGTTCTTGGTATTTCTTTTACCGTTGTCCACATTCTTTCAAGAGCCATTCTCATGATTTGAGCAAAATTTTTCCGTGTTTTACTGTTTTCATTATTTAGAAGGCCCAACTAAGTTTTTCTAATGCTTAACCAGAATTTGAATTAACCTTGTAGATTTACAAGCAAGTAAAACACCTTTGTTACGTTCAGTCATTCAATCTTTATTCCCCCCTTGTGGAGATATCACGCTATAAGTCAATCTAATTAATATTAGATCTTTGATCCGCTCCTAATGGATCGTTCTATTACATGTAGGAGCGGATCAAAGATCTAATTTTAATCAGATTGGCTTTAAGTTACAATACATAAAGAAAATCAGTCAATCGTACAATAATAGGAAATTATAATGAAGAAAACGTTTGTACATTAATGTTGCATATGCTCTAAGAATGACAGAGCTCTATTTAAGCATGCTGATGCACTGCATACAAATTTTGCACAAAGGCAGATTGCTTTCTTTGTCTTACAATGTAGTGGGCTCTAATTCCCCGAGCAAAATGTAAATACAAGATAGAATAACAAGCTTCCAAAACCTGTTTTGAAATTAAAAAAAAATTAATTATACCTATTTTTTTTTTATTTTTAGAAAAAATTGATTTAAATGAACCTGTTTGTCAATGCATAACCCACGTTTACAACTAAAAACATGGCTTTAAAAAGATGAGAAACTTGTATTTGACAAGTGCCATTCATGTTATTATTTAAATCATTTCTATTACATTAGATAACGCATTGTAAATATGAAAATGACATCAGAAATGTTAAGCTCAAATCCTGACCATGTTAACACGCTCCAGTACATCTGTACATGTGTAATGTATATAGATGTAGTAACGGTACAACTGCTATTCAGGTTCGAATTCTCTGTTTAGATACATGCATGTTCATGAGATGCCAAAAGATAGATATATACATGTATTGTACTATACATGGTTATGATTGTCCATCTCTTTCTGAAAATAAATGCATATGACATGTCATTTTTTGACATACTAGTAGTTCATAATTTTATCTTTAAAAAAAAAACCCGCAAACGATTTTAAAATGTAACTTAACGCCAAATGTATTCTACATGTAAAAGTAGAACAACTATTAATGAAGTCTATCATCGCTGCAACATGTATAATATATAGGTAATCAATTGGCTAAAACAGAAGCACCCATTTATCATCAGGTGAATTGTATCTCATATAAAGAAAAATAACGTATGAAAATGAATTGATATTTTTTTCAAAATGAATTTTACAACGATGAATATGGACGACATTAAAGTGTATAAATTTCCAAAATCGTTCACGTTAGAGTATTTCATTGTATATAGCGTTTATCCCTGGCCACTCCAGGTAAATATCATGCACCTGATTCCGGTGCATGCTGTGTATATACGAGAAATTTGATTTAAATAACATTATAAAGATCTATAAACGTCTATGTATAAATTAAATGGGAAAAAAACTTACTCATAATGAAATTCTAATATATTATGAATGGATACTTGATTTTAATCCACATAAACTGCTAATTTAAATCATTTTCGATATATTCTAATGAACCACGTGCATGCATATCCCTTACAAGTATTAAATCTAATGTTCATTCAACAATCAATGATTCGGTATATCTTACTTTCATGTGAAGTATTATAACATGTATTTCGAATGTACAGTGTGTCGGCATCCTGCATTTGGATAGTACATGTAATTGTTTTAACCCCCCCCCCCCCCCCCCTCCCTTCGTGTGTCAATACAGCCCTTTTATCCGTACATTTAATTAAGAATATCAGGATATCTTAATCATTTTTTTTTTAAATTTATACTATATATTATTCCATATAATATATTGAATGGGTTTAGGCAGCAGACACAGCCTATTTTAGCCCTCTCCCTAATCCTTTATCATTGTTATGATCCAGGTTAACTATGGGTCACTAATTAAACGTGTTTTTACGTTTGAGAAATGTCGGGGTGTCAAAGTGTCAACGGTGAGCGTGACCTCAATTTCATATTTCACGCACACAGACCGTTCATTCATCCCTACAATTACCCGCGGTGTTCTCGGTCTCCATTCATTGATCTCGTCGATACGGGCGGGATCGATCAGTCAAATATCTGCCATTGATGCAGGGCTGGCTAAGACCGCGCAGCCTGAAATTTTTTCTCACAACTTTCTAAACAATGACTTATTCTATCGATTTCCGTTCAGATGTTGTGTGAACGGTCGGGAATGAATGAAATTGTGGATCGCATGTCAATTGTTTACTTCCGCTCCGATTGTGGTTTTCATAATTATCCATATATGGTAAGAGGGCGGACCTTTCTGAATTCTTTCTCAGCCAAAAGCTGGAGAAAATGATGTCAGATTTCTCCTAATACACTCATTTTGAATACTGTTACATCTATTGAAGATTGGGTTTTCATTTATTAGATATATTTGTTCAAATTGCTGATCTACTTACATTTTCTTTAAGATTTATATGCTGACCGCGTAGTCTTACTCGATACTCCTATTGACCTTGATGAATTTCATTGGTTCAGAGGAATGCCTAATCGGAGAATATATTACTACGCGCGGTGAATGGTTACTATCATTTATGAATGGAATGTTCAGTCGTACGCACTATATCTGCAGCAATGGAAACGATATCCCTCAGCGACTTTCATCATCTGATAGTTCACTACAACTTCAATAATTCTACAAGTCTTTTGATTCTGGATTCACGGCCCTACATTTCTTACAACGATGGACATATTGTCGGGGCTAAAAACATGTACTGCCCTCCAATCTCAAAAAGGAGATTTGTTAATGGAGGCAAACTTCATCTGGAGAAGATGTTGGACAGCGACGTGCGACACAGGCTGGTGTCGGGGGGCTACTCTCAAATTGTCATCTACGGCGACAGTGAGGACGAACTCGTTCACTCGGACAGCAACATGAACATCGTCTGGCATTCCATAAAGCAGCTAGGATTCGGGGGAATATGCAAACTTCTGAAAGGTATATTTATGTTTTACAACCACAGCTTTCGTTAATCAAAAAGTTAACAATGTTAGAAATAATCCCCGTTCAATTGTATTTGTTTTTTATCTTTCTAAACTTTAGCTATTTATTAGAATTCTACCAGATTGTTGTAAGTCAGGTTGAGAAAAATTAATATTCCACATCTACACTGCTGTTGGTGTATATGTTTGTGGGCGGAAGGGCTTCGTTCTAATTGTCACTATTAATAAACTTGTTGTACGTCTTGTCAAAATAGGAGAAAAAATCTATTAGGAAAAGATTACGATCAGAAATCAAGAAAATTATGTTGTTAAAAAACTTTTCATTTTATCATTACAAAATTGTCGTGAATTCCTGAATCTAAATAAGAAACAAATACATCATTACTGCAGAATGATTTAAATTAAATTAATATATAAATATATATTGCTCCAAATTAAAAAAATGTAAATTAACACTTTATTGTTTCATTTTTTGTTCTGTCTAATTAAAGAGGAATTTATCACGTATATTTGGGTAAATATTGTTAAATGTCGTGTATCTCTAAGAAATTTTCAATAAATGGATACGTCACAAAAAAGAAAATTACCATATTAAAAATAGTATGTGTATAATCTAATATTATCTATACATTATGATAGAATTTATAGCATTGTAATTTCCCAAAAATCCAACCGTTTGAACATTGAATGGTTTTGCCACGAAGAAAGTATTTGAAAATGTTTGGATTCTATTTTAAGAATTCAGAGTCACGGTATACACAACGATGCAGTTATTAAAACCACACAGACCTCGCAAGAATTTCCGATTAAGTTAATTATAGAAACGTAACACAAACATCTTTTAAACTTTGCGTTTTGATTGATTGGAAAACGATCGTAGCACAACCTTTTGAATGAAGCTTTTGTTGTTTTTTATTGGTACATATTAATATCAAAGTGAACCGGAAGGAAATATGAAATATTTGAATGGCACATGATTTCATTGCTAATTGTGCCAAATTTACATATCTTGTGTTATTGTATTAAATACATTTTATTGCGTATATTTATTTATTATTGTTTTGACACAAATTTTGACAACTTTCTTATAAATATTTACAATTAACATCAAGTGTGGTTTGTTAATTTTTTTTTTACATACGAAATAACAGAACTAATAAACGCTTGCTGAAATATCCGTATCTATCTATCTATAAATGGTCCGTGAATATAAGTATATATTGCGATATATTTGTGGACGAGCGAATCGAGCCCCCAGTCAAATCGTGTTCTGTTTTTGAACCTTCAACATGACATACATAAAATGTACACGCAGTTAACAGGTGAGCGGATTACATGGACACATCCACACCTTCCCTTTAACTCTCCAAAAAGATTATATTAAAATACACTAATTACAATTGATAAACATTGAATTCTTCTACCCCCGCCAGACTTATTGTTTTATGACACAAAAACCTTATCACCTCGGGTCAGGCAAAATTGGATCGCGTTTAATTTTGAATGTGTGAGTTTGTTACTTTTGAGTAATTTTAAGGCAATTTACTGTAGCTGCAGGAAGGGCCGAGGTATTGATGCTAATTATTGGAATTCTGCCGGACGTAACTATGGGTTTAAAACGCCGGAAATTGATTTAATTATCGGGAAAAAAAATTAATTGATATTATAAACAGCTGGAAGGGTTGCGGGAATGCACAGGAGATCAAGGGTGGACAATAAGGGAAATGATGTAATAGCTATGTACACAGCGTGTTGGCTTTACCCCTGAAGCACGTGCAAAGGTGCAATTTTACTCATCCAGGAAACACAATCAAGAAAGATTATTTCACGTGAATTGTTTGATGTTTGTAATGAGAGAGAGAGAGAGAGAGAGAGAGAGAGAGAGAGAGAGAGAGAGAGAGATGCTTGCTTGTACAAGTAACAGATTTACAAACATTTTAAGAAATATATATTTCTGTTGTATGTATGAAAATATAATAATTAATAATTAAGCATTTTTCAGACGCTTCTTCCTCGAAATAAATTTTGTTATAAGTTTTTACCAAAGAAAATACGGAAATAAAAAAAAACAATTACAGGGAAGAAATGAAATCTGCATTCTGTCCTCATTATCCACCCCCTAACTATTGTGTTTCCGGGATAAAGATTTTTCATGTGCTTTAAACATTTCCCGGAAATAAGTCACTCGTGCACACATGTAATTAGCTGACGTACACACATGCATGTTTTACTTTCCTTCTTAATATGTCACGCGTGCAGATACGTGTAAATAAGTTTGAAAACCAGGGAATTAACCTTGGCAACAGAGGTTGTTTTTTTTTTCATTTGTTTCTGAACACGAAACTAGATAGCGGAAATGGATCATTAAAAACATTAAAGCTAGAGGAGAGAGGGAGTAGAAGATACACTAAATCCTCGGCAGTTATGTTCGAGATTCTTGAATTAGACAAAAACATTAGTCGGATCTTCGCACGGAAACATGTGTTTCTTAATGAGCGGTATAATCCGTAGAGATGGTGGGAGGGGGTTCCTATTGTGCAGCTAACGTACCATAATGTTAATATTTTACTTACAGGCGGTTTCGCCCAGTTTATGCAGAGCTTTCCCCGCCAGTGTACCATCGTGGGCAGCAACCCGATCCTCACCCCCCAGGCCGAGCCCTCAGCCCAGGAGAAATCACAGAGGCACGCGCTCTTCAGAACCAATTCTACACTGGTATGTGAACTATTCAAAACCAATTTACAAACCCTGTATTATCAAAAGAGAATTGAAATGAACATGCCAGCTTATGGGTCATCCAGTGGTCGCCACATTTTGGCAAAATAAATAAAATAATAAATCATGAACTTCCCCCCCCCCCCCTAAAAAAAAAGTTAATGACAAACTTTTATCTACGAAATACATAACGAGATGGAAATCAAACATCTGAATTGAACTGAATGAAATCGATAAAAAATGAAATGAAAATGCGGAAATGAGCCGTGATAAAATCACTGATGAAAATAATGATGTACGTTCGTTAAATGTGTTTGGAAAAAAAATATTTATATTATTTAAATTCCGAGAAAGAAAAACTTGCTCTAACCGGATTTTTTTCAACAATATGCGTATCGCCTCAGCCACAACAAACAACTGTGTCTCATGTTCTGTAAATATACTTACCTGTGTATTTACCTGTTTGTTTACGCAATGCTTCATTCTTATTGAAAACACTCGAAGCTTTGCAACATTAAATTGATGGCTAGAAATAATGTAGATATTGACAATCCTACGTCCATAAATCGACAAATACAGACAGGTAAACTTGCCTAGTGGTGTATGCATGCAAGACTTGATCAGTGCCTAGATTACCGTATAAGGGGAAAATATGTTTTGTGTATCATACCTATAAATATAAGTACGTAACATCTTGCTTTTAAACTGCAACAGAACTTATAATCCGAAAAAAGAAGTGTAATAAAATATTTGTATCTACCTTACAATCATGTTAAAACAAGTATATACTATATAGATCGCCTGAGAACAGAGTGTCAGAATTGTTCCAGGGATTGGCCATTATTGTTTATGGTATTAATGAACAAGGACATGAAACGATATCAGCGGCCCATCAAAATATTAACAACGCAGAAGAGTTTGTATTTAAAGAGTCGCTTCCTCGTTCATACTCAGATTAAAAAAAAAACCCGCGGGGTGGGGGGGGGGGGGGGTCCATGCAAGACCTATCTTCAGCAACCCTTCTTTATGGATCCATTAAATTAGAGATGAGGTTGGGGGGGGGGGGGGTCTATAGGCCCCTGGCCACCCTTTCTAGATCAGTTAATGTCTTTACGGGGTGCTCTAATTTCCCCACCCCCTCCCCATACGCACACTAATTTCCCGCTCTTTTCTCTCCCCCACAGATGGAGCCGGTGGAGATCTTCCCCCACCTGTACCTAGGTAATGCCCTGACGGCCGCCTGCATGCAGGATCTACAGCGACTCGGCATCACCGCCATCCTGAACGTGTCCTCCACGTGCAAGAACCATTTCACCTCTAATTTCCTGTACAAGAACATTCCTGTGGATGACAGTCATAACACACTGCTCTCCAACTGGTTCTCAGACGCCATCACGTTCATAGGTAGGTCTATATATGTATGAACCTGATTACAAGGCAGTTCGGTATATACAGGTTAAACTGTTGCAACTATTGCTGCACTGCCTTAAAAGGATTTACACACACTTGCGTATAAAAAATTAGAAATTGGTTCATTTTGTTTGACTGGCCTGTGTGCTTTGATGAGAAAGATTATTGACCCTTCTAACGATGATACTCTGTTCTTGAGACGAAACCCAATATCACTGTGATTCAGTCAATGATAATTCCTCGTAGAAAAAAAAATCGGTTACTTTTCATAATTAAATAAACAAGTCAATGGTATAAAGGGACGTGACTTTAATCGGTAGAAAGAACCTATAAATAATCGCAATAAAGATCTGAATTGTCCATTATGTCCCGACTTTTTTGTATTATCGTATGAAATGTAATCATCACGTAGCGCCATTGTAATCATGTTATTTGTCATAGTAAAAGCAATATGGTGGAATTACTGCCGCGTGACGCCATACCATCAAATAGAATGGAAGAAAAAAGCGGCTTTTGTTGATTGAATTTGCCAATAACAATGTGGTGTTTATTTGTAGATGAAGTGAAAGGTGCGGGCGGCAAGACTTTGGTCCATTGTCACGCTGGAGTCAGCCGATCAGCCACTATCTGCATCGCTTACGTCATGTACAGCCGTCACGCCTCACTGGATACAGCGTTTGAGTTTGTCAAGTCCCGTCGCAGCGAGATTTCGCCCAATGCAGGCTTCATGCACCAGTTGCTGGAGTTTGAAAAGGAGCAGGAAGACAAGAGGCGCCACCTGTCCCCCCTCAGTCCCCTCAGTCCGCCATGTTCCCCGCCCTGTCGGTTTTTCTCCGTCTCCTCCAGTTTCTGTAGTTCTATGGACACCGGAGTCTCCTCCCCCTACTCCACGCCATTCTCGTCCCCCACAGCCCTAACCAGTCCAATGGTGGCGTTCACTTGACGGACCTCGTGACGCACAGGAAATGACGACACAATCCCAGTGGAAATGAGGCAGACACAGAAGTGGCGCCATTGTGTTGTACTGAGGCGCTCTTTTGCCGTTGGTGACAAAACTTTCCTTTGAGTACAAGTTTTTCTACAAAGCTCATAGTTGAAGTTTGTCGAGTTTGCAATCATTTTGGCAAAATTCATGCGATAAGGAAGAGTGCAAAGATATGCAAAGTTATCGAGGAATAACTTTTAATATTCTTCTAAATTAAAGACAATCGGAATTTTGATGAATATGCATTTGGTGTGTTCATTTTGTTATGTACAGTAGCCATACATTGTGTGTACGATGTGTGACATGTTTTCTTTGTTATGTGTACAATACGTGTTCAGTTATCCAAGATGACACTATATCTTTTCAGATTATAGTTCATCCTTTTGTTAATGTCCTTATAAATGTCTTTTATATGCATACATTATACGAACATTTACCAAAACATGTCTCTCGAAAATCTACTGTGATACTACAATTTCAATAAAATTTGTTTCACAAAGCGATGTTTTGTCGGCATCTGTTATCCTCCCACGCATCTGACTCAGTGCTGAAGTCGTCGTTAGCGAGAGAGGGCTACGATTGTCGCCAACATCTAATGGTGACAGGCTCCTCTGTTTAATTGACGGCTGTTCTGTTTATTATGCAAGCTCTACGACCTTTGGGTCAGCGCTGTCCTCGTTACTGCATTTATCGTGCAGTGTTATAAGTAACCAGCTCTTTAATGGTTGCAACAAAATGTAAGATGAATTAATGCACATGTACATATAAAAAGACATACATCCGACCAATTTTGGAAAGGGCCATTTACTAGCTTGTACAATGCAATGGCAAGGGTCATTGCCCTTAATACTATATATATCTGGCACGTTTTCCTTAAAACACACTTAACACCCCCTCTCTCTCTCTCTCTCTCTCTCTCTCTCTCTCTCTCTCTCTCTCTCTCTCTCTCTCTCTCTCTCTCTCTCTCTCTCTCTCTCTCTCTCTCTCTCTCTCTAATAAAGCTGTAGCGTGGGCGATGCATGGGAGAATGGATTTTTACAGGATCAGTCCAAACGCAAGTGTCAAAAGATCTAGGACCTTTCCGTGCGACTTTTATGGAGTCAATATTAGGGATGAGAGCCGTGATTTTATTTAAAATAAATGATATCATTGTCTCTATTGAATGAAGTTTTGAGGGGGGTAAATTCGCAGTGCTCCGTGGTGTGATAGTACAACTGGTATACCAGTAGATGATTAAATGTACTGGGTCCGTTTATAGGTGTTGCTTACACGTCAGGTACGGGCACAGTTCATTAGATTCTCGGTGGAATGAAGTGTCTGATTCCGATACAATCAATGTACGATACAAAACAAGGCCAATGAAAACAAACACATGGAAATAATGTCAAGAGGGGAAAAATCGATCAGAATAATTTAACGTTTATTGTTCGGGGATGAACACCGCTGTCAGCCGATACTTTTTGGTTTAGGCCAGTTTGTTTGTTTGTTTTTTGCTTTCATGCTGTAAAGCCATGCAGGAATGTGCATATAATTATATATATACACACACAAACCAAAACCAAAAAACGAAAAACCAAGCACCATACTATGCATGTACTTAATCTGCTTTTGTGGAATTTACATAATATTTGTAAAAGATAGTAAAATAGCAGGGTAGATATTTGTCATCTTCTTCCTCGTGTTGGGGGGGGGGGGGGGGGGGGGAGAGGGAAATAATATGAATTATTATAATTTATCAACGAATATACAATTACAAGCAATATTCAAGCCAATTTCGGATAAATTGCTGACACCCTTCAATCACGTATTCAAAGAGTGATTTTGAGTAACGGGACATTTCAGTAAAACTGGGAGGAGTTGAACGATTTTGAAGACAACAAATTAACGACCCTGTATTGCGCTGAAACATAACTCGTCCCGTAAGAAGGTTCGTTGAACTTTTGGCCACTTAAAGAATGAATGAACTTGATAATGAGTCATCACCAAACTGTTGTACATAACTTTTTAAACGTTGTCGAGTTGTAAATTGACAGCGGGGTTGTAACCCACAATGTTTATTCACTGTTTGATCGAGGAAAAAATGTTGTTAGAAACTTTGTCCTAAAGCTGAATCAGAAAGTTTCAAACTGCGTTCTTTCTTTCTATCTTCTCTTTCACAATCTCTTATCTTCTGTCTAGCTCTCCTTCATTTTCGTTAACACCTCTCTCTCTCTCTCTCTCTCTCTCTCTCTCTCTCTCTCTCTCTCTCTCTCTCTCTCTCTCTCTCTCTCTCTCTCTCTTTCTCTCTCTCTCTCTCTCTCTCTCTCTCTCTCTCTCTCTCCCCTTTTGCCCTCACCAGAGAAAAGAATGTACAGATAGGAGACAGAATTTATGAGCCAATTTGCGACGCTCTCCGAGTTATCTGTTGATGGCGTAGAATTTCCTTGCCACTACCGACAGCCGTCGAGGCTTTATAATCTTCTTTATCGGCCCAGAAACGTGGGAGGAAGTTCTATTCGCTAGCTGTCCGATTTTGCCGAGGCTTCTCCTACATACGCTGTAGTTTGATAGGTCGATGACTTCTTTCTCGCTAAAAACTGACTGAGCCACAGAGAGCCAAATAACATAAATATAGGACATAGGAGATCTATATATTTTCTTTTCAAGTTAAATGAACATCTTACAGTGTACACACATACATGTAACTTTCTAGATTTGCTGCAGACTATAAATATTTAACATTTCCTTACATTGCTTCAAAAATTGTGAAATAAGGATTTGATCGTATCAATTTATTCGTCTCGTCATTTTAAATGGAATAAACACGTGCTAATGTTTACACCGGTTGTGACGTCACAGAGCGTCCATAGTAACATTTGTGGAAAGTACGGCGAGTAAGCGCGCTTTTTGTGCAGAGGGGATATAGGTGATCAAGTCTTATGTAACATGGTATAGCTGTTTAAACGCCAGTAGCAGCATTGTGTAGTTAGAATTAAAACATTGAACACGACCAGATTTAAAGGAGACAGTTCAGCAAAATGACAGAATCGGCGCAGTCCTATTTCCCTTCCATTCCACCAAATGCACCGAAGGCAACAATATCTTACTGCAGGTACTGATTTAATTTGCTAATTACTAACACCAGGTTGCCCAGTTATAAACCTTATGTTGTGTGTACGTGTGTCGAAAACGTTTTCAGGGTTTCGAATTTCCTCGATGCATGCATGTCAGCCTGTTTCAATAAAAATACAGTAAAGTACATCTCTTATTGCTTAAATTGGTGCTGAAGCATCCTTTAGACACTATTCCCAACTCATTCTAAGATGTATCAGTTAACAGTCCTGTGAATTGGTCCACAGAGTCACGGAGATCCAGTCTCAAAGGTCCTGAGTCTCTGAGATGATGCTAATGAGTATCAGTGCTTCATCTCTCTCTGATGATCAGATCCCAATATATTATTCAGGAGACTTGACCGTTTTTTCTTGTGCATATATCATTATCTTTGTCCACAGAGTGTGAAGGTTATTATCTGTAGAGGGTGTATATTTTGCTTTAAATCTGAAAGTGATATATACAAAATGAATAGAATTAGATTGAGACTATATGATATAAGTCATGATGCTGCATACAGATATATTGTGTTGGGATACTTTGTCAGACATATTGCAACTTCACATATTGGGGTTTTCTTTCTCCACACTGCTATTAATATCATATCGTGAAGAAATTCAAGTGAGATCAAATGAAACAAAAACCTTGAATTGAATTGATAAGCAATTTCATGATTGGCAGGAAAGGATTTGAAATAAGTTAGGTATTAGAACAATATACAAACAAGGAGATTGAATAAAGATAAAAGCTTATAAGTATACCATCAATATTCAATACGATGGCACGTGTGATCCAGAAATCATCAGTTTTAATCCAGATTAAAAAAAATTATGTGCAACATCATAAATCAGTTTGCATTCTTTTACCTTGTATGCATCAATGCTTATCTAGTAGCAGTATGAAGCATACATGTATGTACATATTAAAAATTTGTTTTAATGATACTTTTATTATTACAAGTTGTATTAATTAAGAATTTTATGTATTTGCAATATTTATTTCCGACTTATTAATTAACCAGTGCCAAGTATAAAGTGATTAATTATATCAACATAGTGCTCTATACAACAGTCATGTTAGCTAAATAGTTTTACATGTATCTCCATTACCTGTTTGATTATCATCTACTGAACATGTTATACGTTCAAAAAAGGAATTTGATTATTCATTTTGATATATCGCTTCTGTTGTGTAAACAATATGATATGAACACCTATATAATTCTGACAATGTTACAGGTCGGTCCAGGACGCCCCGTTCTCCGCACTGATGGGGGTAGTAGTCGACGCCAGGATTCCCGAACGGGTAGGATTCTATTTATTTTTTAGATTAATATTTTATTTCTGTGAAGGAAACAACATTCAGTTTTTTTCTGTTCTCTCCATGAATACAAGTTCACAATAAACATGTAATTACAATATAGATGTGTCACGTCAAAATTCATAATTGAATGAAATTAAAAACAAAAAAATTGGTATGTTCCAACTAAAAACATTATGACCAGTTTTGTGAAACTTTCAAGCAATATGACGTTTTCTTTTTACACTGTAACTGAATATGCCCAATGTAAGCTGCCATGTGAACACAGCACCCTGATTTAGCATTGATTCAACAATATAGAGAGGTTATAGCTCTAGTCTATAATTATACATCCACTGATTTACTCAGTGGTGAATGAAAACAATTGTATTCATCCACTGATAAAAGTAAACACCATCAAATCTTTCATTTTCATTCCAAAATTTGTAGATTTTTTTATTACCGGTAATATATCTGATCTTTGGAATTACTACATTTAATTTGTATTCCAAGTGAAATGTATTTTTATTTATAGTAATCATATTTTTTAAAACCTTCTACATGTAAATGTTGTATATTATGGATGGTCAAAGTTTAATGCACCCAGTGGCTACAGCATCGAAAAAAGAAATAAAAGTGCATTATATTTTGAACACGCTGCAATAATGCAGCTCGATATTATTCTTTCATCTGAAGCCCCATCCCCCCCCCCCCCCCCAAAAAAGAAGAAAACTAAAAGGGGGGATGGTTTGAGAGCTACAAATTGCAGTACATTTTAAACGCAAAAATGAATCAATGTGATATATTATTATATATTCACAAAATAAAAACAGCTAAATAAATTTGATATTTACTCTGTGGAATATATTCAATAGTTTGATTGGTAGTACATACATACTAGGCAAACTCATTTGCCTCGATCAGAATTTACCAGGAATCCCAATTGCATGCATTTTCAATTTCTAAAAAGTTGGGAAATAAAAGAAATTCCTTGTTAATTAGATAAAAAAATTTTTTTTGGAATTGATCATAATGGAGTGTAATTATCTGCACGTTTGATCATCTCATAAAAGATTTAACTTTATATACTTGAATCAACACTGACTTAATGGTTGCACCAAGTGACGTGCTAATAGGGAATACACACACAATAAAACCAAGCCTTTAGACTCCCTACCCTATACAATCTGCAGAATAAATTAATGAAGCAAAATCATTGATAAAAGAAAAAAACCAGTCCCTGTTGAATTGTCAACAGATAAAACAATTACCAACTGCCGGCTAGCATCAGTCGAAAGTATTGAATTTGGTGTTGAAAGTTGAAATTAAATATTTGCACTAGAAGTTATGGATTGTGGATTCATAAAAGCTCTATCATCTCTGTTTGATGTGTTCTTCCTCTGTTTTTTTCCTCTTTTTGTGATCACTCAAATGTCAATAAGCTGTGGGCTCATCAAGGAAAATGTATTTTAGGTGTTTTTATAGATCTAATAAATGAAGAACAAGAATTTGAAACAATGTTTGATAAATCTTCATTGAACATGTTGAAAAATCTCAAACCACTCTGATTCATGAATTCAAAATCAGAAATAAATAAAATTAAAAATCCTCTAATTAATTATTTCTTGGCGAAACGATTTTTAAAATGTCACAATTTTAATAAATCAAAATTTATAAACAAAAGATTGAACACAGGTGAGTTTGGTTTTCACTTTCACACTATAATTTATTATGTGCAGAAATAAAAAGGGATATCTAAAGAATGTTTCAAAATTTTGATTACTGAAGCCAACTACATGATTGTATTTAAAGAATGTTAGGTTGATATTTCTGAAGTTTGTAATTTAGAGCTCCAACATCACTATGAATGGACGCACACGGTTACATCATTAGGAACAAAAACTGGGTCTCTCAAAGTGGTGACTGATTGGATTTTGTAAAGATTCTTAAGAAAACTCGATGCACAGTGTCTCAAATTTAGTTTGATGTGTTCAAGGCATTGATCTTACTCTGTTTGCACTGTGCAATAATGGCAACATACAGTTGAACTTCGGTATCTCGAACACCGATATCTCGAATACAATGGATATATCGAAGTGATTTTTAGGTCGCATTGACACTTAAACTTTAAGTATTTTACCCTTGATATCTCGAATACACGGATATCTCGAAGTTTTTAACCTGTCCCATCTAGTTCAAGATAACGAGGTTTGACTGTATATTGGTATATAGTCAATTAGACAAGACATGTAATAGATCTGATCATTGCAAAAAACTATACGAGAATATGGTCGCACTGATGTGTACACAAATGGAATAGATGGAACTGTCGACTGATCTTGAATAGCGCTGATTTCTGGCAATTGTTCCTATTCGTGTACGTCAAATTCATATCAGATCTTGCATCAAACCTTAATTTGGCAAAATTTCTATTCAGTATTGATCTACCATTATACTCTATATTTAGGGCAATCTTTTATTGTCATAAAGACTATTTCATATTTCAATTCAAGGTGTTTTTAAATACTTTCCATAATATTAAATTTTCATCTCAAAGTTTTGATGTATCTGAAATGTTGAATAATATATCAAACTTATGCCTATATATCTCTATTGGTATGGAGACTCAAACTGGTTTATTTTTTGGTTTTTTGAGTGAAGTGTATAGACTTTCAGCTAACAATTTACTCAGGTATAAACTTAATATCTTTAGTCATTTAGAAAGTGTGGACCAATTGAGCTTTAATCGATTCAACAGTTTGTATTCAAGTTCATGTGTACACACTTAAGATCACTAAAACTCGAGTTGAGAAGATTAAATTCTCAAAGTGTAAGGTAGTCGGATCTCTACACAGAAATGTATTGTTAGACGAGTGTTCCTTTAAGAGGGATATCGATTTCTGACAAGTCAATGTTAGTTCTTTAATATAAATGCTGATCAATATTGGGCGACCATGATACATGTACATATACCACTAGATAGTTCGATATCTCCTTTTTAAGAAAAAATAGCCTCCTAAACTCCAACAATATTGATCCAAATTTTAAATCATTATTCCTCTAAAGTTAATTAAATTAAAAAGTATGAATTACTTTGTCTCAAATAGTTGTTCTCCCCGATCATTGATGAATTTGTCTAATCCTTGACTTAACATGATAATTAATATTAGGTAAAATAATAGGTGCAGTAACATTTGATG
This sequence comes from Magallana gigas, assembly GCF_963853765.1. NCBI lineage: Eukaryota > Metazoa > Mollusca > Bivalvia > Ostreida > Ostreidae > Magallana > Magallana gigas. The sequence continues at coordinate 50,657,762 of NC_088860.1, read as the reverse complement.
TCGTGTTCAATTTGATGTGAAAGCATAAAAAAAACCTTTTATCAAGTATTTACATGTTTTCTGTCTGTGGGTGTAGTACACTTGTCTGTACATGTGCTTTTTTATCTTCGGTATGTGACTGTGTCTATATTATACTTATATTCTAAATCTCAAATGAAGTGAATATGTGATGTGTATGCACTGTAAACTAAATATATAAGAAGATGTGAATAACTTGTACATGAAAGTTTGAATAAAAAAAAAAAAAAAAGTATTTACATGTTTAGTTGGAGTTTGATTTAAAAAAATATATATATTTTTTAATTTTTAAAAGTTGTTAAGTAAAATCGAGGAATATGTGATGTTTTTTCTTCAGCGGATGCATAACCCTGAATATTATGCTTGTCATTAAACACTCTATAAATCTGAGTAAATCAGCTCACACTAAAGTGGGGTTATATCATTGCATGGTTTCTGCTTCAGATCGTGATTCAACAGATCAAGTTCAAATGCCTACAAAATGTTCAAAGCAGTTTTCATAACATATGCATAATTTTCATTTGCTTCATGTAAGCCAACTTTAAATGTAAAGTAATGTTAGAAATTGAATTTTTTAAATATACACAATAAAATAAGCAAATGTATTCATGAATAATGGAGAAGAGAACTTTTATATCTGTAATAAAAGTAAATTTGAAAGCATTGACAGTCCTAATGCATCGACAGAATAATTAAATTGACAGCATTACTTTGAGCAAAGAGTCAGTACCATTTCCTTAGAGAATTTTATGGCAGTACCATCATGCCCAGATCCAGAAAAATTTTCCAGGGGGTGGGGTGGGGGAGGACCAATGCCTGTTTTAGGGAATCCCCCCCCCCCCTTTCAAAGATCCACACATGACTGACCACATGTTTTTTTGTTTTTTGCTTTTTATGATCATCTGAACTGAAATTTTACCGACTACATTAAACTTTGTTGCCCTTAATGCTTGATTCTTGCAATGGTTTTAGAAACTATATTTTTTATCAAACGTCATTGATTAATGAAATATTTTATGACTAAGTTATAGCTTTTTTCAGAAAATTGATTACATTTAAATAGTAAAGAGTTATAGATTCCATCACCAACATTTCTAAGTTTTGTCTTGTTATGCTTGGCTAATTCATTTATACAAAGAGATCATAAATCACTCCAAAGTTACTAAAGATGAGCTTTTGACCTGACAGTGTGACCATCCACTGAAGAATTATAATGACGGGGGGGGGGGGGGGGGGGGGGGGGGGTGTGTTGGAAAATGCTCCTCATTTGTGAACATTTCCTAAATTGTATGTCATCTTAAATTCATAACACTCCAGTCTTGTGAACATCATATCATTAATTTAGGGCTACGTTTCACAAATTTTAAGTAAATGACTTATTTAAAAAAATTTTTTTTTGATTTCATGGAATGATACAAAAATCGATACAAAACTAATTAAATCTATTTCAATCTCTAAAAAGGATATATTTTTTGTAATACTGGTATCAAATTGAAACGTTTGGTAAACAACAGATATATAAGATTATATAAATTCATAGATTTGTTTTGATTAAGTCCTAAGTTTTTTTTCCCATCTCTTTCATTTTAAACAGTATAATATTCTCTTAGCAAGGTCAAAAACTATTTTTCATGTTGCACAGCATAGTAGCTTACTAAGCTGCCAAGATTTCAGTGTAATGAATATGGATACTTGCTCATATTACAGCATTGCTAATTATAAGTAATGAGATCCTCCTCTGTATCTCACCCACAATGGTCACGTTTATTAGTGAGGTATACAGAAATGTAAATTTGTGACATAGCTTTCTCCCAAAATGGCTGAATGGTCACTATACTCTGATGTCATTGAGCTATGAATAGTCATAGTCAACTAAACTCAGTACTTATTTGCATACTTTAGAATGTAGTACATTTCATCCTATTGATTTTTCCTGCAGAGAATTAATAAGAATGGAAATATAACATTCTAAAAATTAGCATATTGATGTCCTACACAAAGGATCTCTACTGCTATTTAATATAATTGTAGTATTCATAAGATTGATGAGAGAGAGAGACAAGCAGAGAGATAGAGAGAGACAAGCAGAGAGATAGAGAGAAAGAGAGAGAGAGAAAGAGAGAGAATGTTAGTAGGATGATGCCTGTTGATTTGGTATACTATACACTAGTGTAAAAAATTTGTATTGTATATTAAGTGCAGTTTGATGGTGTAGTTACATAGTGTTGGGAAATTAAGAATAAATATGGCAGAAATTCTGAAAGGATGCAGTTTTTGCAGAGAATCTGATTTTAGTGACATTCTAAGGCTTTTTTCTGGTATATATACAATAAAACAAACGCGTTAGTACAAATTTGTTGGCTTTCATAACAAAGACATTTTATATGCACCTTCTAATCTGTTATATTACTTAAAATCATTTGTCAAGTTTCTTAAGTCATAACATTTATCCGCCATATTGGTTTCAGGGCTAAATTAGCCCTCAATAACACATGCCCCTGACTCGGTGTAGAAAAGTGTACACCCGGTGTACACCTAAAAACTACACCGCTGCACTTTATGTACAAAAGTGTACAGAGTGTACTCCTTTTTGGAAAATCAGACCCTCCTAAATGAGAGATCGGTTTAAATTTACAAAAGAAAAAAAGGAACTTGAAATGAAGATAGTTACAGTAGAGAAAGAAAGAAAGAGTAATTAGTGATTACTTTCATGAATACAAATATACAATGTAGATTTACATTATCTTTATAATTAACCTTTTTCTTTCAGCACCCGGTTACACCCAGATGTCGAGTGAGGAAAATGGTTGGTAGCACGAATCGTTGGAGACTCCCGGAGTCCTTGGGGAGTGACCTCTTGGGAAGTTCCCAGGCGATAAAAGCCGTCCACATGAACTATAACAACAGCCTGGTCAACATCATCACTGGTCAGTATACAGAACTGTAAAAGTCGTATTTATAGACTGGTAAATACATGTAGCTTATAGACCGGTAAATACATGTAGCTTATAGACTGGTAAATACATGTAGCTTATAGACTGGTAAATACATGTAGCTTATAGACCAGTAAATACATGTAGCTTATAGACCAGTAAATACATGTAGCTTATAGACCGGTAAATACATGTAGCTTATAGACCAGTAAATACATGTAGCTTATAGATCAGTAAATACATGTAACTTATAGACCAGTTAATACATGTAGCTTATAGACCAGTTAATACATGTAGCTTATAGACCGGTAAATACATGTAGCTTATAGACCAGTAAATACATGTAGCTTATAGACCGGTAAATACATGTAGCTTCTAGATCGGTAAATACATGTAGCTTATAGACCGGTAAATACATGTAGCTTATAGACCGGTAAATACGTGTAGCTTATAGACTGGTAAATACATGTAGCTTATAGACCAGTAAATACATGTAGCTTATAGACCAGTAAATACATGTAGCTTATAGACCAGTAAATACATGTAGCTTATAGACCAGTTAATACATGTAGCTTATAGACCAGTAAATAAATCGGTAAATACATATAGTTTAAAGACTATTAAACACATGTAACTTATAGACCGGTAAATACATGTAGCTTATAGACTGGTAAATACATGTTGTTTAAAGACTGGTAAACAAATGTAGCTTATAGACCGATAAACACATGTAGCTCATAGACTTGTAAATACATGAAGCTTATATAGACCAGTCAATACATGAAGCTTATAGACTGGTAAATACATGTAGCTTATAGACTGGTAAACACATGTAGCTTATAGAACAGTAAATACATGTAGCTTATAGACTGGTAAATACATGTAGCTTATATAGACCGGTAAATACATGTAGCTTATAGACTGGTAAATACATATTGTTTAAAGACTGGTTAACAAATGTAGCTTATAGACCGATAAACACATGTACCTCATAGACCAGTAAATACATGTAGCTTAACAATCTATATAAGTAAACAAGCTTTAACTATTGAAAATATATTGCTATTTACTCTCTGAACTTGATATCAGAAACATTTTTAGATAACAGATTTTTTAATTTTAATGTGCACGTAATACTGAACTTGTTACTGTGTCTTCACAGTTTCTTGCAAGAGCCATTTTTTTATAAAAAAATATGATATTATAATAGCACCTAAAATAAAACCACTGTGTTTCTTGTTAAAATTGTGTAAGACATGTTGTAAATATGATCCTGTTCATGTAATGCTCTAGTCTACTACTGTATGTTATTAATAGCTGAGAGCCCAGTTCTGAATATGAATCTGGATGTCAGTGGACCATACAAGTTCCGTCAGACGGATGATCGGCCACTCACGGAGCCTGAGAGAACGTTCAGCCCACAGAGGGTGTCTGTAGATAGTTTCGCTGTTCCAGTATCCTCCCCATCTGTCAGAATTAGAGGGTAATCACAAAACATGTATACTGTACTGGTACTTCATTGAATTAAACTAGTACAGATTTAACTATATAATATAAAACCAAGGGTTTTCTTTGACCTTTGAAAAAAGTGTTCAGTACATGCCATACAACTGCAAATTTTCTGAGAAAAAACGCTAAATAATTGCAAGTTCACAACAATGAAATCAATTGTTTACTCTTCCGAGGAAAAATAAGAGAGTAAAGTTCTAGGCCATCAAAATTTTGAAAATGACAGCATTTAATTGGAATGAAATTTAGAAAATAGTCTAGTAAAACATGGGACAGTCTACATATGTGATACTGTGATTCTTCTATGGTGGCCCCTGAAGGAATGAATTTCAATTGGAAAACCTTTTATATTCAAAGCCATCATCAATTAAGCTACAGTTTGATTGATTATTGCATTGTGTAGCTCCTTCTGATTCAGTGATCAGTTTTACCCCGCAATTCCCCCAATAGAGACATTCTTTATTATTCATTCCAAAAAAACCCCCTTAAAATCAGCCCAAAACTCTTCTCTGTTCATTTTGGACTACTTCAAAGGCAAAGTAGTCTAATTTTAGTAAAATTAATTTTCTTAATCTGCCGTATTGTTTTTTTTATCTGGTGACTAAATTAAGTCAATCTATATATATATGTCATTAAATGTTCATGGGTTGTATGGATGTCCAGGATTCACCAGCAGTGTTATGATGTTTAATTAACATTTTTTGTGCTCATTCACCTCTACACTTCATCAGAAGTTTGTGTAATGGTTGACTTGTGATGGTATATTTGATTTTTTTGTAGTAGGCCAGCCCCCTTAACTCTATCAGGAAGTTTGTGTATGGGTTGTGATGGTATAATTTGTTTTTTATTTTTGTAGTACCCCCACCCCTCTTGGCCCCATCAGGAAGTTTGTGCCGTCCAATGCACGACCAGCGACCCCCAAGGATATATTTCTCTATCACTCCAAAAAAAGCCATAGCCTACTGGGACCTGGTAAAACTTTACTTATTGTTATTAATATTCGTCAATTAGCAAAAATATCTCTTGAATTGTTTTTCAACCAAAAGTGTCTATTCAAAGCACGTTAAAAGTGTAAACACAGAAAGAAAAGAAAATTGTGTTCATGCCATAAATAAATCTGATATGCTTTAAATATTTAATTGAAATGCATATGTATTTAATTTTATTAAGAGCTATATGTAAAGGAAATATCCATCCATAAAAAAATACATCTTTATAGCTTATACTAATAGACAAAGAATCATATATAAACTTTACATATTGAACTCAAATGTAGGAGAAATATTTGAAATTCATCGGATCAAAACTGTCTTAACATAATTATTTTAATAACTATGTATTAATTGTGAAATCACTTTGATGAAGATTTGCTAGCAATGATTATGATTTGCAGCTGAACTATCTCTGTAATTAACACAGCTGAAACTTCTAATGTAAAGACGGCACAATCTAGTCAAGGACAAAGTCGGGACACGTGCCATTACATGTACAAGGGATTCATTATCACAGCATTATACCCGCTTAATCATACTTCATCATTAATATGATATCGGTCTTCTTGATTAGAAGAATAAGTACCTTAAGTTTAACTCAGCTAGATTGATCAAATAACCTGGTCACTCATGTCTGGTATGGTATCATATTGCCTTGACTTCCAATGTCCAATTAAGATTTAATTAACAATTTCAAATCATGATTAACAGAATTGGTCAAAATTATGGATTGTCTCCTCTGATCTTGATTTATTATATAATTGACTTTTAATGATTTTTATGATTAATAAAATATTTTTATATGCTGTGAAACCCTTTCATCACGAACGTATTCATGGATGGTTAAACAATTGCAGTGACATCAGGGGAGGGAACTTTTGGGGTAACCATTCTGGTAAATAAAATATCTCAATTTACTGCACAGGTTTGTGCTGATGTAAATTTATGATTTGTTGTGGTTTCGAAAAACCCACCCACCTTCAGCCATCATTAAATTAATGCCTCTTTGCATTTCAAATTATTGCCTGTATTGACGAATACTTGTCTGATACATAGGTTGGTGACATTATGATAGATAACAGTATGAAACATCATAATTTTCAGTAATTAAAAGTGAAAAACTTTTCCTGTATACGTAAATGTTTATTATGGCTTTGATTAGACAATTTTAGATGTATACAGTTTTGTTCTTTTCCAAACAAATTCATTGTTAATTGACTGTTAAGGTGGAATGGGACACCTCAATGTTGTGACGTATTGTTAATCGAAATAAACAATAAAATGAAGTGTAATCATATTACGTATTTCTTTGCCAATTTTGTCACCTAATAGCGTAGTGCAGTGGGTTAGCGGGTTTACTACGAATCTGTAAGTCATGAGTTCAAATCCCGCTCAGGGTTTTACAATTTTTACCTCTCTAGTTATTTTTAAAAGCTATTTTTTGGTTAAATTTTGTAAAATTTGAAAATTCTAAACCAGAGAAAGTATTTTAATATAATTATAATGTACTTTAATCCACATTAATAGAGACGGATGTCCCATACCACCTTAATCACATGCAAGTATTTTTTGCGAGGTTTACGAGTGCCTCATCATTGCAAATATTTCTCACTGTAAACCAGTCATCTAAAGTGGATCTAATTTTCCAGATAATCCACATCTTCATGGCGAAAATTTGTTGAATTGCCTCAGACCAGTACATTTCTGACAATCATTAAAATAAAGTTGCCACAAATAAGGGCTGGTTTACAGTAAAAGACTTCATGCTGCATGTAGTAGATGACATACCTGATGTTATCACTATAATAATTATGAAAATAGAATTTGTTTTATCTTTGTATATATAATTTGGAAATATGATTTGATAATAGATTCATAATTAACGCGGAGAAATTTAATCTAAAAAAACTATGATAAACTTTCATCATGAATTAAGTAATGCAGTCAGTTTTGGTATATCCAAGTTGTCTATTATGTTTTGATTTCGTTATTTTATCACATATGCTGTGTAGGTAAAAAAGTCCCTGATTTCGGTGAGTTGTAGTAGGAATGCCAGTAACCATGACAACTAGCTTTTATTGTGTAGAGGAACTATGGGATATATTCTGTATCAGCATTATTCTCAAGGTTAATGAGTCTCTTTGAATGATGAGTCCTTACATTATATTTATTTAAAATATTTTACATATTTTATTTTATTTTAGTGAATATTTAAGATGTTTACTGACAGATATCAAACTCTATTTTACTGCATTTTTCAAAGTTCAGAATAACAATTTAACATATTGAATTTCTCATTAAAAAATCATAAGAAATACAACAAATAGAAACTAAAATCAAATTTGGTCTTATTTTATGCATGGACTTGATTAACAATATACATGTCATCTCCTACATGTATTATTAGAATGGTTCTGATTTTTTAAATCTCATATTTTATTAAGTGCTAACAGTGAATCTCATGCATTTTAAATAGAAGCATGCTGATACAGAATTTATATAATTATTAATTTGGTGATGACTATGGATTTAAATATATAATGTGTGTATCATAAATTGTATAGCTATACCAAAGTAGATCAAAATATAATACACATAACACCAATCAACTTATCAAGTAACAAAAACTCCTATTGATGTATAAAATGCCTAGACACTGTATATGTAATCATGGTACAGTTTTAATTTTGATAACTAATTTTTTAGTATAACTAACTATTGAGGTATATACACCTATTATTTAATCATACATATAGTACATGGCTTGGATGTGTGTTGCTCTGATTTGATGGTGAATATTTATTGCTAGAAGACATTTTGTCAGGGTGGTAAGTGTGTTTTAGAGTAAAGTATATATATATATATATATATATATATATATATATATATATATATATATATATATATATATATATATAAAATAAAAGATCATTTCACTAAGTGAACGACCTTATCAACATCCGGTATTTCCTGTCTATATCTTGTTTGTCATCTGCTCATTTTGTGCTATCAGGTATCTATCACAACTAATAGGCATTATCATTGATATATAAGATATTATATGTACATAACTGTGCCCAACCCATATACGATTTCAATTCATGATAAATATGTTCATTCAACATTTGTGTAGTTTATTCACATATCATATTAACATCTGCTCAGAATTTTCCTTTTTACAGTTAGTCATATGTTTGCCTTGTCACACCCCGTTTTTCATTCAGTAGTTTTAGTACTAGTAGTACTGTTGTAAGGAGTGAATTAAAATCATGTCAAAAATGAACTGTTGCAGAGTTTATTTTTGTTGACAACAGTTGTTTGCAATTTTTGTCAACAGCTTAAAAATGCAAAAAAAAAAACTCAACAAAAAACAAAAAAAACTTGTAACATGTTGATATAATTTTAGTACAGCCACATGGGGATCATACCATCCCTTTCAATAACATTGCCATACCTACAACTACTTTGGTTGTCGACTTTTACTGAAAAAGTATTAAACAGAGTTAATTATTGTAATTGCCTTTTGTAATTACCATTTACAAAAAGACAGTCTATCCCACTGATTGTCACTATATAGGGGTTGCTTGGTACAGCAAAGAAATCAATTACGTCGTTTCATATAAAGATGATTATCATACTATTGTAGGGTTTGTGGGACCATTATCAAAATATGGTTTGTTAAATATTTAATGTATTTTGTGCTTTGGGGTTTTAACCTGTTTTATTTTGTGGAGTTTTATTGTTTATGTAGAAACAATTCGTTGTTAGAAGGGTTCTGATAAAGAAGATTTGAACTAACCTAGGAATGAGGTTACACACTTTGAGGTGCTGGCTCATTGGGTTTTATAAAGAAATACAATATTAACATGTTGATATAAATGATGTTTTTACACTGTGTTATATGCCGAGTTGTTGTGTGCCTTTGTATCTAATGAAAGTGATATGTATGGACAGTTTATATAAGAATACCATAATTACTTCCACATAGTCAATATTTTGTAATTTGTTTTCTAATTTACCTTTTCTACAAGAAAGAAATAAGCTGTTGTTGTGGAATGAAGTCAAGTTTTTCAATTAACATCTTTGTCAATATTTAAAAGCTGCAGTCGATAAAGTAATCAACTTTTTTGGAGATGACCTTTATGTTAGAATGAAGACACACAATCTGTTTTACTTCTTAAGTGCAAGTCATAAATAATACAAAATAAATTAATGGAGAAATCATAATTTTACTTCTGTCATTTTTTTTTGGTAGATTTTAAAATGAATAATTTATACGTATTGATATTTATAGTATATATTTTTTTTGATCTCATTAAAAAGATCTATTTTGAAATAACAAATATTTTGATAATTTGGTTGTGTAATAAAAGATGTGTTAGCTTTAGATTTAATCATTTTATATCATCTAAAAGTATCAAAAAATATACATATACTCAATCAAGGTATTTATAATCATGAAAGATATTAAAGTTTAAGAAATATTTTTAAAATTTTGAATTATTTAAAATGAAAAACATTTAAAAAAATCTAGATAATACACCCCCCCCCCTGAAAAAAAAAAATAGTTAAGTTCACCAAATTTACTTACGGTATGTTTGTACCTGTAGATGTTGTGTTGAAATGCCTTAACATGGACTGGGAGCTCCATCGTCCATTCCTCCAGAAGGCCGAGGTCCTAGCGGCCCTCGTGAAAGACGCGGATGGACCAAAGTTCCACAAGTATTACAGAAGTCCTGCCTCAGAAACACTAGACACCTACATTAAAAAGAACCAGTTCTATAGCAACGACTACAAGGAGATGAGTAATCGGTAAGTGATTACATGTAATAAAAATTATTACACATGGTATCAATGTAATCTGTCAACAACTGTAAAACAGCATAATTGCAATGACTACAAAGAAATTTTATGAATAATATGTCAGTGATTACATGTAATAAAATTATTACACGTGGTATCAATGTAATCTGTCAACAGCTGTAGAAACAGTATAACAGCAATGACTACAAAGGAATGAATAACACATCGGTGATTACATTTTATAACATTATTACACATAGTATCAATGCAACGTGTCAACAGCTGTAAAAACAGTTACATTCAACGGCAATTACTATATATAAGAACAATGAGATTTTAAGAGGTTGGTGATTCCATGTTATAAATTTAAAGTATTATACATGGTATTATTGCATTGTGTCAACAACTGCAAAAACAGTTATATTGCAACAACTACAATGAGATGAGTGACAGGTAGGTAAATGTAAAAATGTAATACAAATATTAAAACGATAGATGGTTACTACTACGATAAAAATGCAATAAAATGATTACATTAAGATGTCAAAATTATGTACTATATACAGTTGTACAGCACAAGGTCTACTAGAAAAATTTACTTTTTCTGGAATTTTTGTGATATAACTACAAACCATTTTTGAACGTTTAGTCCAACATATTTCATGATTGGTTAGTCTGATATTAGATTGTAAAATTGCTGAACATTATAAAAACATAAGTAATAAGAATTATTAATTGAATATTAGGAGATAATCAAATGCAGTCAGAGGTTATAAAATTCAATACATGTAATACCCTTCAAGTCCTTCGGGCTTTATTGAATTTGATCATCCCGACCATTTGATCCCCTCATAATACTCACTGATTGATTCTTTATACCTACACATATAACACAAGAGAAGTGTAGAAGACTTAGGGTAATACTAGTAAATATATTACATAATGTAGTTGTCAACAACTGAAAATGTAAAAAAACAAAAAAACAAATTGATACACAATTTAGTTGTCAACACACACACACATATATATATAGGTAGTTTTGACAACTGTAAATGTAAGAAAATACTCAACGTAGGTGTCAACATCTGTAAATGTAATTAATATATTACACAGGGTAGTTGTCAACAATGTATATGTAATAAATGAATTACACAATATAGGTGGATGAATTAGACAGATACTGTTTTGATATTTGGTGTTTATTGTGAGTCTTAGTACACACGAAAGGGTAACAGACACAAGTAAAGATCCACATCACTGCTCTATCAAATCGCACCTGTAGGTAACTTATAATAGACAATCACCTTACACGTTTATATGATACATAATACTCTGTAATCATAGATACGCTTACCCTTAAAACCCATTTTAAAAGTTTAAGGCCCTACTAAAAGTTGTCTCTTTGCATGTAACATTGGTATTCTAAAAGTCTATCCAGCTTCTTTTTTTCACAGTACTGTGACACCAGTCTTATCAGGTTTAACCATTTAGGAAAATAATGAGTCCTAATTATTCAAACAGCTTATGTTATGATTTCCACCTCCTGTAATATATCTAAAATGTATAATGTGCATTTTTGCACCAGCCTGTAGCATGTCTTTAATTCTGCACAAGTATCTACTAAATGTGATAAAAGGGCAACAGTATGTATGTCCAGAAAAAAGAAATATTGCAACCAGAGCTCCAATTACTCGGATCTGCTCAAGCACACACACCTCACTTTAAGAAACACGATTTGAAAATATATATATCATGTGAGTACTGTCATGAGTTTATCTGTAAATGATGTGCCAAAACAGACCACAAGGATCACGACTGAAAAACTATACCCACAGCAGGAAGTCAAAAGAGAAGAGAGCTATGAAGAAGAATCTAAATAAGACTAAGGAAGATAATATGAACGAGATGGATGAGAAGATAAAGAAGGCATTTAAACAAGTGGAAGACAACAAGAAATGTCGTGATTAACCCTAACCAAAACCCCAACCCTGATGTCTCTAAGCTTCAGAAACATTTTGATGCGATTGTGTAAAAAAAAAAAGATAGAAATCAAGAAGAATTTGTAGACATTATTAAGGGAATATTTGGTAATAAAAATGGTGAAGTAAGTTAGAAAACATTAGACCTAGAAAAGAAAAATGTACAAATCAAAGATCTTGTAAGTTTCTAGAAGATAAACACAGTACTATGTCTGATTCTAGTTTGATAGACAACCTCAGAGATTTGAGAAGACTTGTGTCTAAAACAAACAATGATGTAGACAAGGGGAATCAATCAGTGAGATATAGAAGAGAGTATGACAGTAAATAATGTTTGTGTAAAAGACAATATAAAGGTTACACCAAAGACCATCCTTGTTATCCCAAAGACTTAAGTTTACATCATTTATTTTGAAAGATATGATTAAATTTTGAAATAAATGACATTCAAGAAAAACACAAGAAAATTTAAATTTAAAAAACCCACATGCATAAACGATGAATTTAGTAGAAGGGTAGTTGAAAAATTTGAACAAAATTATAGTGAAACATACACTTTAAAGGAACAATATTTAATAGATTATAACTATGAACTAAATCGTTTTAATTTCAAATTTTCTTGTAGTTTGTATTGTGCATTAATATCCATTACCGTATTTGTTTTTCCTTTCTTTTTGTTCAAATTATTCAAGTACCATTCATTGTGACATCATAGATGTGTTTTTTTTTTAATCTTAATTATTGACTTGCCTAATCAATAGTTAAAGTTTATTATTTATGAAAGCACACTCCTTAATTAATATGATATCAAACATTACTTACATAACTTTGATTGATATTTAATATGAAAAGAAACATCAAATTGGGAAAAAATCTATCTCTCCAAATACATGACTGTATACATAAGTATTTTTGCTAACTTTTTAGTATAAGATAAGAAAAGGTTTTTGAACTCTGATAGACCAGTCACTTTAAAATATATCCCGGAAATACTGTTACTTACTGACCAAGGAAGCGATTTGATTTTTTTGTATCCAAAACACTTACACGTTTAAAAATAAACCAAATGTTCCCAATTTTACCAACTTCTTGGAGAGTAACCAACTAAGAAAGTTTTAGTCAATGATCACTGTGACATTAACTAAAATGAAATGAAATTAAAAGTTATTTATCCACTAAAAGTTGAAACCGTTACAATGTAGGAATAGCAAAGTAATATGTCATAGGCATATGCATGTTTGTTCAAGCGATATTTTGACATTGAAGGTTGAGTCTAGTGGAGGACCCAGAGGAAGAAGAAATTAAAGGAGTGAATCACCCAGCTCATGTGTCCGAGAAACGGGTCAACAGTGTCACTGTCATCAAATTGGACTGTAAGGACCCACTGCTCACTAAAACAGGTAACTGACTATAATTAACCACCCCTCTCCAGAAAGCTATCACCCCCTTCATTTCTCATTCCAACCAAATATTCATGTTACTTGACGAGATATATCCTCCTTACAAATACACATGATACATGTACATGTATGTTACCAACCCAATCTCCAACCGCAAGGCTGGCGTTACTTACTTCCCAGATAAGACTATGATAATGTGAATGGAACCAAAAATGCAATAGATAAATCTTGTACATTTTTGTTTGCACAATGAGGGGAGATGAGTATTACAAGGAAATACTACTTCTTTACGTATCTAAATAAGAATTATTTAAATCATTTATGCTCAAACTTTGATGATTAAGTTTTCTTTCTACATTTGAAACCTGTTCTTTTTAAATATTAAAGTCATTTCTATATGATGTTTTAAAAAATCCCAATTTTACCACAATGTCACTTAGTTGGATGGAATTTAGACCCTGTACACAAATTTTTCCGTGACAATCTGGTCTTCCCCCGTTGATGACAGATAACTCTTCAATATCCCCACCCTACTCCAATCCCCATCACTTAAATAAACTGCAACACATTTTCCTTTCCTTTCTCTTCTTCACTAACCATCCCAAAGTTTGTTTACATCTCAGAGAAAGAATACTGCGGTGATTATGAATTATATGTTAATAATGCACCGTTGTGCTAATGTTTTTACTAAAAATTATGAGCATATGGAAATTTAACGGAAGAAATAAACTCAGTAACTACTGAATCATTATCATTCGTCATTTAGTGTTAAAACAAGTTTTCCCTCTCAAAGTTCAATCATTTTGAAATTAATTAGTCGGTCAAAGAAAAAAAACTACAATCCTCAATATATAGAATTATACGTATATAGCTATTTTGTCCTAGATATAACAACATAAAATATCAGTCATCTATTGATATAAAAACCACTCTTTGGACAATATATGCCACAGATATTTCTGTATGTCGATTTGTCAGATATTTGCCGAGAACAAGCTGAAGCCTACATGTGTAACATGATCCAGTGTCTCCGTCGTATCATTTTCCCATAATCCTCTTTGATTTATGGGGACTAGGCTATAATCCTTTGTAGATTACTTATCCTGATAGAAATGAGATTTTTCTTCTTCAATTGTTGGGATGAGACTGAGTCAGAACGTAATGGTCTTTTTAATGAATACTTGCTTGCTTTGTCATCTGATGCTAGCATTTTATCTGGCATATTACAGGCAAGATGAAGTAACATATATATATTGTTTCATTATAAGCTTGGCAATTTCCATCTTTAGATGAATGAAAACCAAACCCTATAAAATATCTGTCAATGCTGAAAACTCCCTGAATGTTTGAATGACTCTTTTCAAGGTTACTCATCATAGGCTTCTGATTGTTATCTGGCTATGAAAATGGATATTGATAATCAATACATGTTGTGACAGCTGAGTACAATTTGTAGCCAAACAGGAGATTTTTTGTTTCTCAATGGAAAACACACACTACATAACCGATGACAGATTTTAGCTGGAAATGCACCTTGCAAAGTAAACTTGAATAAGATTTAGGTGACAAATGGGAGTATATGATATAAAACATGGCTGCAGTTGCTGATGAACTCTGGCAAGTCATGTTTTATTGACACGAATTGTGTTGAAAGACGGATAAATGAATGAAGGCTTGGGGATGTGAAATATTGGAAAAATCCAGGGACTCTCCCACTAAATGTGTGCTCTGATCAATAATGTGAAGTGCATTTCAAGTTCATCAGGTTAAGATGAAGGGGAGAAATCAATAAAGCTTTGCTAATTCATTTCATTCAAGGTTTCTCTTTGCATTTTTTATAAAGCGTCCTAATAATTATTGCATTGTGAAGTACTCATGCAGACTGGTCTGTACTTACTCCCCCATCTCCCTAAAGTGTAGACATACGCAGTATCAATGAAAATGCATCTTCCTTTACTAGTTACGTTATTGTTATTCACAAAGTTGTACCTTGATATCTCTTGGCTGGAACCAGTCATCTAACATAAAACAGATGACATATTTATATATCATTAAATGTCCCTTTTTAGTGTTCAGGTTAAAATGTTCAAATCAAAAAAAAATATATAATATGTTTAACTAGTAAATATAGAAGAGTACATGTCTCCTTTTTTTAATTTTGTTTGCTGGCTCTTTCAACTAAGTGTTAAAATTTTTAATGATGGCTTTTGAGAACCATCTATCAAAAGCGTTAATTTATCGCATTGGTTATTTGAGAAGTCACCCTCAGCATTGTAGGAAAACATCTTTAATTTTAGGAGAAAGTCCATCACTTTTACAATGCAAATATATATTTATTTTTATTGTGATCGATTAGTTCCTTTTTTATACTCTCTGACTTGGTATTTTGAATCTTTTTCAAGGATTCATTTCACGTGTAGGCGTTTGAGTAGCGAGAAAAACTATTGCCAGTTTAACTCCAAGACGTGAAGCTGGCCATCTTTGTGACAATTATCGGCATTGTAATTTATGTCTGACACACCTGGTCCATTAGGTGTGGGCTAGATTTTAATTACTGGACCTAATCAATGTTTAAAGTACAGGTAGCTAGTAGCAGCAATGCTACGACCAGTTTGAACTGAAGCAATCCCTTCATCACAGAATCAGTTAATAGTACCGCTCCCTGCTCTTGGCGTGATATTGCGATGTCAAAATATTGATGTATTTCTAAGAAGATTTTACATTTTCAGTTTTTTCACAACCCTTCTGGTGCATGATAAATACATGTAATATTAATGTCATTTTCCACTGTCGGTTTTCTCCTTGCCCTTAAGGTGCATGATAAATACCTGTAATATACAACTGTAAATTAATACTTTTTATGTTGACAATTGATTTTTACATCATAAACTGGTAAATTCTTTTCCGATTCCTTCAGTTTAGAAAGAATATCGTAATATTTACAAGGACCAGAAAATAACAGTAAAATTTCAAAGTCTATCTGGGGTATGTGCTTTTTGCATTTTAACGTGGACTGATATTCATTATGTTTAACTAGGAACCTGCGGTATATAACCATTGCTATTGTTTTGAGTATACGTATGTGCATATTACTTTAAATAAATGTATTTGAAAATCTACTGAAATTTAGCAGAAAAGTCAATTTTATTTCTAAAATGCTTTAGGAATAGAGTTATGCAAAAGAAGATATGTTTCTACCCATTGCAAAATTAATGAATAGCAAAAAGACAAGAAAGAAAGAATCATAGCATTGATTATGAAAATTGATGTAACATCAAATTTTAAAACTTATTAGAGGTACATGTACGGGTACTTAAATATTTAAAAAGAGCATTGACTATGCAGTGAAATAAAATATATGTGTGTACATATTAAATGACTCATTCTGTACATGATGAACAAGGTATTTGTAATGAATGGAGTGTCATAATCATTAATTAATGGGATAGCCATGTAGTAGATTGAGTCGGCCATAACTTCAGGTTTTATTGATGTCGAAATGGGTTAGCCAATCCCAATGAAATTTTTAAATGAGGCAGTCTTAATCACGTATGTTTTAATAACAGAGGAAAGAAATAATCTTTTCTAGAGGCAGCTCTTTGACTAATGATAAAGAGTTCACTCTAAAATTAATTTGTAAAAGTAGGAGTTGAATTTTGATGTGAACAATGGACTCTCCTGGAACTTGTCACAAAGAAGGAAAACTATTTCTGTGCTACTGATACTTACACTCACAAATCAAGGAGAGAAAAAACCCTAGAATATAGACATAAGTGTGCAATCACTTCCAAAAATAGCTGGCAGTATATAGTGCGTAAGTTATTTTGGGAGGCAGAATATCGCTTGGTTCTATCAATGGATACTGCAGCTTACCTCCCTTGATTGGATTGAATTCATTAAATCTTATTAAGGACACGTCATTAGACAAGTGATTTAGACAGAAAAATAAATTTATAGGTACAGGTATCATTTGTAAGGAATACAAAACTTGACCAAGAACTGATGATACAGTGTTAAGTTAATACCTGTAGTCTTTTCCTTTGTCATCATGAACTTTCTCTAGGGACACAATAAGAATCTCATCATTTAAATGGAAACAAATGTTTTACTCAAAACCAATCAAAAGTTCAAAATAATTGTGTCAATCAACATGGTAGTGTACACGTTCAATTGATTTTGATACTGGGTCTATGTGATACGTAGGTTGTTAATTAAAAATCAAAGTACTGAAGATGTAAGATGTAGATGACATCAGAATTGGTGGACTTACTAATATTTTCAACAATTTTTTTGGCAAATCATTTTACAACAGCAATTGATAAAACTTTTTTCTCTTATTCAAGCAAAATGCTAGAATGTACATACTATTAACGTTACATTTTTCTGAGGTCCTTTTTATTGCAGATGGTAAAAATTTTCACACACTTTTCAATAGGTAATAGGTATGTCATATTTTTTGATACATTTTTGTACCAATCATGCTTCTTTATCAAAGATATCTCAACAACTATCTATTGCAGATGGTTGAAGTTTTATTACACTTCTTAAGGTATGCCTAATCGTTAGATTCAGTTTTGTACCAATCTGACCTCAGCGTTCAGTTTAATGACGGCTTTGTTTTCATTTTTATTCATGTTTTGCGAACAGATTTTCGTCGAAGCAATTATTCATCGCAGATGGTTAAAATTTTAAACACACTCTTTGATTAGGTATGCCATATTGTGGGATTCATGATCACTTCTGAACAAAGCCAACGTCTTCTTGAATGTAGAAATTTTTATTAGTTATTTACATCAGAGAGGGAGTGGCAGAAGTTAGGATAGGCCCAAAGATGTTTTTTTAAACATGTAATTCATATCGCTTTTTTTACCAGTGATTAAGTTCATATTCAATGTCAATAAATCATGAGAGAGTTCCTTTTTTCCAGCAATGGCTGTAGCTCTTGGGAATCTTTACCACGATGAGGTGGAGGTAGAGGTTGAGGATGTCGCCAATGTGTTGGCTTGTGCCTCAGTCCTTGGATTCAAAGCGTTACAGAATACGTAATATTCTTTTCCATTGTTAAAACATATGTATTTCTTCAAAATTATGGTAAAGTAATAAAAAAAACCTGAAGTTAATTTTCCCATCACAGCTATGAACAAAATGTTAATTTCATTTGTTCAAGCTGAACAGAAAGTGAACACATTAAATGATAAATTTAAATGAAAAAAAAACAAGGATTCCAAAATCAATTCTCATGTGAGCAACATCAATGAATGCTAATAACTTACGGGTTTCTTGAAAAAAATACTTTTCTTGTCTTTTTAGTTGTGGTAAAATGATGCTGGAGAATATCAACCACAGAACCGTCTGTAAATATCACTTGGCCGCCTCCAAGGTAACACTTATATCACTCCTGTCAACACATTAATGTAAATGTAAAATGGTCTGGACTGACTAAGATACATAACTCTTGGTATTTTTCAGTACCAACAGGAACAGGTTGTCCTGGCATGTGAGAGATGGTTGGAACTCAATCTGATTCCTCAGGTAATGAACTGGAATTTGTAAAGTTTGACAATTTCATTATTTTTTTATGCAATTGTCTTTGAAATCTTAATGGACCTTTTTCACCACTTTGAAAGAGAGAAAAAAGAAAAGATAGAAAAATTGAAATATGTTAGATCAATTATGTTTTATGAAAATGTTATTTTTGTTAATGTTTTTGAATCTCAATTGATGCTTCACTTTTTTGGAGAAAAAGTAAAAGATTTAGAGAAAGAAAGATTTTCTTACGAACACTTTTGTTCTCTAGATGTCATGTCAAATCCAGCTCCGTGAAGTATCAATGGATCTTCTCCAGAAAACTCTGAAATCTCACAGGTATTTGATTAAAAAACACAAAATATTTTTCCTTCAGTTATAAAGATATCATAAAGTGTAAAGTAAAATGTATATTTATATGATAAATTATAAGTAATAATGATCTTTAAATACCTGACGTTTGTGTCTCTTAGTTTGTAGCTGTTTGTTTCAACAGTTTGTTCAGATTCAATAAATACGGTATTCACCGCCTCCTCTCAACTTTATATAGTAATATAGTTGGTGATATATCAATCCATGTAGCCCTAATACACATGGTGTAGACGTTTGTCTCACACTCTGTAGTTGTTTCAACAGGTTGTTCACGTTCAATGAGTACAGTATTTACCGCCTCCTCTCCTATTGGCTGTTCCTACAACTCAATCCTCAAGTACAACTGATGCCCTCGCACAGTACCGTTCTGTCTTACTACAACAGGTAACACACATATCTTATCTCCCCTTAATGGCACAAAAACAGTCTATAATCCATAGTCAAAGTTTCTATGATAAACTCAAAAGTTTATTTCTTTTTATTACGAGAAAGACCGTCCTTTGATTTTGATACATGTGAGGATTCTCCAGATTTGACATTGTCTTTCAGTCTTCCAAAGAACTGTGCTCTGGTTGAAAAGGATGAGGGACAGTGTTATGCCCCTTTGTTCTCGGCGGTCCGTCTGACCGGTATCACCGACAGTAAGTGGTTCTTTTGTATATACAACATTGTATTTAGCTATATGATATATTTAAAGAACCAAAGAAAAAAAAATCTATAACTGCTATTCATTAGACCTTTACATAGAAAGTTCACGATAAAGCTATACATAAATTTTTCTTATGACACAAGATTTAATAAACAGAATATTTTATGATATTAAACTGCATATTTTGAACAAAAGATATATATCATGAAGATCTTTTTCCGATGTGGTCACTGATCAAGATCAAAAGTAAAATAAATATCTAAAAACGTTGATTGAAAGAATCCTAATCTGAATATAAAAATAAGTTGAAAGCTCCTACCGAAGGCGTAAAGGACAATTGCTTATTCTTTTATTATCATGTCCGTCAATTATCCACTTTTTTTTGCCATTGGTTTATGTACGATTTTGTCAGAAAGTGAATTGAAATTAGGTTTCGCAAAAAATTGTTAAATTTATTTTCCTTATATCAGGTTGTTGCTGTGAAGGTGTTGTCTGTGTCATTATAATGTACATTTCCCTGACTATCCATAGAAATACCCTCATATCATACTTTATCATACATCACTTGAACCATCATATGCATATATACATGTACAATATATATTAAATGATCTTTTTTCTTTTATATAAAATAAATTATTAATTGATTTAAGATTAGATGAAATATGTTGTATTCGTAAATTCACGTTAAACATCTCAGTCTGTTTTTTCCCGTCGATAGATGTTTAGGTAAGACTCTGTAGTCTTGCTTACAATTTATATGTGTCTAAGTCACTGCACAAAAAGAAACTTGTTGCATCAAACCACCTGTCTGCATTAGGTACACGAAATCATTTTTTCCTGACAGAAATTTCTCTTTGTGTAAGGGAATGTTAATTACTTACAGTATCTACAATGCTGATTATGAATATTTAAAGTCTTATATTAGTTTTTCGAAAACATATCTACAATTTTAATTGTTGCCAATTTTCAAAAATAAATTTTGTTCATTTCGCTATTTCATTATCATCGGTTGAATGTTTGACCAACAATTTTGTCCCTTTCTTAAAATTAGAAAACCTTTTTTTTCTTTAGACAGAGCAATATCGGACAAAAAATGACCAGGTTTGCTCACAATTTTTATTCTGTGTCAAAATGCATGGCAAATTTTAAAGATCTGAACTATTTTCTATATTTTCTTACAGGCACCTTAATCATTTAATCATTTGACTTTTCTGTAAGGTAAAACATTTTTAAGGTTTAGCTCTGTTGTTAGGCAGACCACATCCAAATTCCGTACTATTTAGTCGACCGAAGAATCGACAAAATTTTTTTTTGGGGGGGGGGGGGGTCATGTGTATATCATTTTCAAGTCCACTTTGACATTTTGTAGCAAGTGAATCATTGACATTTTGATTTTACTTTGTTGGTGCATGTTTGTTTGTGAAAAATGATAAAAAAAAATAAAAAAAGAAAGACATAAATGGAAAGAAAACAAAACTATTATTATATGCTGATCAAAATGAATTATTCATATGTAAATTAGAGGTCTGCATTTGCTCTGCTCTGTATTTTTCCTTTGGACTTTTGATTTTCAATGCTGTTCGTTATCACCACATGCCATAAAGCCTTATTTATCTAAACAGCAATTGCTGTTAGAAAGGACTTTCATCTCATTTCCTATTTTTTCTACAATTTTTCAAACTTTTGTAATGTACAATAATTACTTTCAATTTTTTTAGACAGCTTATATTTCTTCAGTATATTATATATATAAACAAAATGTATTGCATGGAATAGTATCTTTGTTACTTGTCACCATTTATTGATATATTGCACAAAAATTCAAATAACATTTATTCTTTTATTTCATTAGATAAACTATAGTTTATTTCCACACATGTTGTAAAATTGATAGAGTTTCTTTAGATATTCTATCGAGATGAGTAAATAAAAAATATAATTTTTTTGAAATCCAAAACATCTTTTCCTGCATTCTGATATCTGATGATACTTCTTAATTTAAATCTGGATGAGAAATAAAACAATGAACAGGCTATCAATCATCGAATCCAGTTTTCGCTTACCTTTTGATAATGAATGAAATGAATATGTACCTGTTTGTAACTATTTTATAAATTTTATAATTATAATAAAAAAAGTCTATAATTTTTTTTTTACACTCAGAATGACGTTTCTTTGAGATATGTTGCAATGAAACTTTAGTTTGTAAACAATTCATTCTCAATTGCTTTTCATTGACAGGGTCAATTAGGGTAATAATTTCTACTAGTCGATCTATTTGTCTTCATTTATCATTTCCATAACATCAGTAAGAACATGTATATTAATCAGACTTGTTTATCATTTAAAATCTTTAAATAAAGGTCAGAAATCCATTATTTTGATTTAGTTATAAAAAACAAATTGCATTTTGTTCTTTTATCATTGTTTAATTTGTAGCATTTCATTTTATCTTTAGTGTTTATCTCACCTGACCTTTTGATTCCAAGCTCATGTGAGCTTTAAGATCACATTTTGTTTGGTGTAATTTTTATTTTTTCTGTTCGTTCATCTGTAAACTTATTTTTTCATGTTTACACTTAGCCAACTTCAACCAAAATTTGTACATAAAACATCCTTTAAAGGTCTTTTGTTTCAATGCCCAGCCTCTCCTTCAAAGGAAGACAATTTCAGAGAACGAATTATAAAAGAGGAGGTTCAAAATCTTCTTAAAAAGAAACAAAAAAATCAAAGAAAACGTGTAATATCCTAATGTTTACATGAAAAAGTAGATTCTATTTTGTTCATATCATGATTCCTTTGGAGATGTTCATAATGGAAATAAACAGGAAACCTTAGTGCAGAGTTATATACAAAGGGGAACAAAAAAAAGAATTGTTAAACAAAATTAGAGACATTAACCATCGGCCTCAGGATTTTGTTGTGATTTCCATAAAGTTTTGTTTCTTTTCTATTTTAAAAACATATATGAGCTGCGCTGTTGTTATTTTTTAACAGCAATATATGTGTAATTTGTAAGATATGATTATATATCATTGTACTAGACCTTGGTTACGTGTATTATTATAATATTGGTATCTATTAGTTTTTTCATTTTTCACCATATCATTTTCACTATATGTAATTTGATTTTCAGCCAACCATATCCAGGATATGCAGATGATGAATATCTTGCCCCCGTCACAGTTGATTGATCTTCTTTCTCAACACTACCACGCAGTATGTATATTTTTAGTGTATTTGGTAATTGGAGAAAGTATAGGAAATGTAACTTTAGAGAACAATTTACAAACTCTAACTCATAAGGTTAGGAAGACCTTTGATATTTTCACTGTAGATTGGATACTCCTATAGAGAAATCTCATCTATAGAGAGAAAAACCCTACAATCCTCGAAATCTCGATAATAGATGGAAAATTATTAGAAATTAGAATCTTAACCGTTTTTTGTTAATAACCATTTAAGAAGACGATTGAGAAGAACTAAAACCATAAATTTTGTCAAAGAAATCTAATAAGAAGAAATTTCTTGAAATTTTAATGAAATGAGGCAAAGTCCAACACCTTAACATTCAATATATTTTATTTCAAAATGTAAGAAAATAAAGAAATCTTAGTATAAGGAATTCGAAACTATAAGGACCAAGCCATACCAGACTTGCACTACTGTAGATTCGTATTTCACCCAAGTACTTGATTAATGGATTTTCTATTCTCTATGAAATATCGTGAGATCCTAATTTTTATTATGATTTTACAGAAAAATAAAGGCGAGATGTTAAAATATGTGAGATTTGTTCCTTGTGATTTTAATTCCGAGCTTTAATTAGAAATCTACAATTTATACATCAATGTTATAGATCATCAACATATATAACAAATTGCTATAAACAGGTTCAAGCCTTTGTCAATCATTCACATTGTCGTGTGAATATTTTGATTTATTAAAAACGAAACAAGATCCTAGTAGGTATAAATAACAATAATATTAAGACAATTTGCGTTGATGTAAAGAGCAATAATAGTAGACAATTTAGGTTGGTTTAGAGAACAATAATATTAAGTAAGGACGTTTGGATATAAACTTTATTTAATGGAAATAAATATGATACAAACAAATGATAAACAAGTATGAAACAAACAAATGGTTGAATCACTCAGTTGTATTGTTGTTTATTAAACAAATTTGTGTGTGTTTATAATGTAAACGCATTGCATTTAGTTATGATTTTTTTTTTATCTTTTTAGCGAAAAGCGGATACCGCTAAAACAAATACATAGCGTTATGTCATCCATATATTCATAAGAAAATATGAATTCAGAAATGATAATTCAAATCCAATTTGCATTCAGTTATATGAAATATTTTTGTAAAACATCGTACACGCTAAATGTAATACGTTTGCATGAGTAAGTTAATTTGTTAGATATTATTATCGATTTTACTCCGATTAAAACAAATTGCTAATTTGTAACTTAGTGTTATAGATTTTACTTTAATCTTTTTGAGCTTCAAAATGGCGGGGATAGTTCAAGGTCAAATGTAGACCAATTTAAAAATTTGGCCAAGCGGCAGGGCTTTGTACTGGACAGTTATGTAAGTTGCCTTAGGGATTCTAGTCCATATTTACCCTTCTGTGCAACGGGTTAGTTTATAGTGATGTTAATGGTATGGGTGAAGTTTTTGCTCATAGTGGTATTATGAATTTGTGCTGATGGAAAAATATTATGAATATAGCTGCATCCATATTAAAAAATGACTTTACAGTGGAATGAAATTTTTCAAAACAATGTCGTAAATTTACCTTTTTATCCACAAGAATAATTTTCCATCAGTACATTTAGGTGGTTGTTTCTGTTTTTGTATTCTAGACATTTGTTTAAAAAATGTCCAAAAAATTCATAATTCTAAGAAATAACAACTTAAAACCTGGATAATGAAAAGTAACAAATGTTTGAATACATAATCGGCTGTGAAATAAATGGTTATTTTAACAAAAATTTATAATCAAGTAATGCATAGTATAGGGTTTTTGGTGAAATGCTAGCGGTGATGTCGGTCTTCGTTGCAATCAATATTAGATTTTTTTCTTCAAAATTACACCTTCAAAATAAAAACCTTTCAAAAACCCTATGTACATGTACTTAAATAGATTAATTAGTAATTAACTATTGTGTAATGCTGCGGTGTGGGCTGGTGAGATTGTGTGTGACTTTTACAGCTTCAGGGTGGCGGAGACATGGGCTCGCTCAGAAACTTCAACGCTTACTCCGTGCGACAGGGCTTCATCGTCGATGACGTAAGAATTTGCTAACCACGAATACTGTGGAATCATGTCCGTGGGGGACCGATGTTCGTGTATTTCGTGGGTAACCCTTGCCCACGAATTTACATCCCCACGAACGTATATGCAGGCACATGTTCAATATAAATTTACAAAATTTACAAAATAGAACTTATTACCAACAAAATTACGTCCTCACAAACCAAGAACATGTTGGGTGCCCACGAACATTGACCCCCACGAATAAAAATGATTACACAGTACTGTTAATGCTGATAAACTTAATCTGTATAGTTACTTACAGTGTTATTCTAAAAATGAAAAAGATTTTACTATCAAGCACTAACGAAAGTCAAAATGTTGGTCAAGTTTAATTCTCAATTGAATTATGATGAAAAATGACCAAAAAACCCAACTGTCAACCATCTCAAAAATCCAAACAGCGAAATATAAATTCAAAGCAGAAAAATTATAATAAATGTTTATGTTTCTTATCAAGAAGAAAGCCTTTCTACACAATCAGAAAACTGTGAAAGATTTTTAATGTTTGAAGTTAATATTTTTACCTGTGTGTCTGCAATGATATAGGAGCCCCACTACCACTCCGAAGTTCTCTCCCTTCACGGCTTCCATTTTGAGCTGAAGGCTGTAAGAAGTAGTGCTGGGCATGTTGCTTTTTACATGCAGGTAAAGCTATTTATATCAAGACGTTAACATGTATATGCTTATGTTACCCATTAATGCTATCTGTCTTTTATGATTAAGTGATCTAGTAATGAAACGATTTTAATCTCAGTTTAAAACGATTTTTTTAAATTAAAGTTTTAGCTAAAAAGTTGCTATATCAATTAAATGTCCTTTTTTGTACACCAATATTTGAAATATGAATCCCATATTAGATCAATTAATTTAAAAGGATTCAATATATTTATCAATGTTCCAATGTATACTATGGTTGCATTAAGAAGAAAAACCTCTTCTTCTTTTTTTTTTACAATTCAGCGGTTGTTGTGCTGTTCAATCCTGATTGTTAAACATTATTTTGCCAACAGCTAAAACCAGGCGATCCAATTCTTTTTGTTTTTTGTAGCGGCTGAAGCCTGGTGATCCGATCCTGAGCTTCCGTCAGTGTGAACGCCACACGTTCTCCATGCGTCCGGACCGAGAAGTCCGCTACTGTATCACTGTACAGCAGTACCAGAAGGGAGATAACTCCTACAAGACCACTGGCATCGTCAGCCAGAAGTTTGGACTGGGAGATAAAACCAGCCGATCGGAGGTATGTCGTCGCACTTTGTAGCTATAGTTCAATCAAAAATTATATATAAGCTGGAATGCAACATCGAGATTTTTGGGGGGTCGATAAAGTGTCATTTCTGAAAAAAACTTTGTTCAAAGATGGATCTTATAATTCTATACGATCATCACTGTAGTTTTTTTAAGAGAATGTTTAAAAATTGTTTTGTTTGCAAGTAACCCACTGTAGAGTTTGAAATATGTGTCAATCAATGAATGATACTAATATTTAACAAATCATGTTCAGTAATTTTAATTAAAAATAAAAGCACTTATGAAAATAATAGATATGTTTTGTTCCTAATTTTCAAACGTAATGATAAATTCTTTTAAAAAGGATTCTAACTGTACTTCTTCATTCTTTTTTTGACAGTGCCTGAAAATGGAGAAGTTAGACAGCCCGGTGTATGCCACCTTTGCTGTGATGTTTCCGTCATCCTGAGAGGAGCACCAGTCTGAAAAAATTTATATTAACCCCTAAACACAATAACACAAAGAAAAAAAATCCAAATTGAATGTATTTCTGATATCATCCAAATTTTGCTCAAGCTTGCACCCGTCTACATTAGCCTCTGTTGTGTTGTTTGAATACTCTGGTTGTGATGGGAAACAACTCTTTGACTTGCGTGAAGCGTGTACTCTAAGTGATGCATATTTAAAGGTCATTCACCTGTTCTGAATAGGTATATTGTTGTTCATTGTTACAGCTCTTAGTGTGCCATTGTGTACGGTGATATCCGTTTATTGTTCTTTATTGTTGTCAATGTTGCTTTGTTGTTGTGTTGTTGTACCTTTGATGCATTAAAGTTTTCTTGATTTTCTGGTGAAAAGTGTTCATTATACTGAAATGTACAAGCATTACAATAACTAAGTCGACTTCTTGGTTCAGACATTTTGTAGGTTTGTTTTTGAGTACTTTTCTCAGGTAATACTATATGTATAAATGGTGAATTTAATACTTCCAGCATTAGTGCCCAAGTGCTTTTTAGGGTAAATTTACATCAATTTCTTTGAAACGAAAAAAAATAATTGTTACATTTGATCCTTGTATTAGAGAATATTTTGCCTATGTGTATTTTTTTAATCATGTGCCAATTATATATCTGTATTACAGAGCTCTATTTCTACATATACATGTTATACTGCTGTTGGATTGCCTTGTACGTTATATACGTATATTAAATAACTCACTGCTTATCTAAAACCAAGGCTTCTCTGATGTCTGTTAGAACGATGACATCTTTCTTGTCGTCACCATTGTTAATTGTCATTTGTTACTTGTGTCAGGCGATGGACGTCGTCAGCCTACATGCCTTCATTCAGTGCTGTGTTAACACTTCTACACTTAAGGTAGCACGTGCTGGCGTTTATTGTTTTATTTTCTTTTTTTGTATTTCACTTTCCCTTGATTTTGTGATACTGAGTAAGGTGGGAGTCTGTTATTCAGAGTTTATATTTGTTATTATAATCTGCACAGTATTCTATACACGAAATCCCAGATTGTTATCAGTCAAGTGTTAATCTTTCCTCTCAATTTCTATTACAGTTTGTGGAATTTATCATATTAAAGTTATAACTTATATGAATAGTGCTTTTACCATGCATGAATTTCCTTATTGCCTACATTTCCCAGATCAATTAATCTGTTTCAAGCATGTAGCCACAGAATCTGTTACATTGGTTTTGACGATTGCGGATACATGTTGTTTTCTACATTATGTTTTAGTTTGAAAATAAAACTGAAGCAATGGCTTGGATTGATCTGTGAACAAATTATCATTAATATATAAAATTCAGGACGTTTTGAATTTCCGATTATCTGTGATACTTGTTTAAGTGGCCATTTTGTTGTGTATTTTACTTAAAAGCTATATGTTTGTTGTGAATAAATTACAAATTGTATGATCACTGTCATTTATGTATTACCTCACTTAGCCAAAGGCTTAAGTAAGCATCAAACTTTGATGGCTGTCGTCGTCGCTGTCCTTTTTTCCTATTTTTATCTTCAGCAGAACCACTTGGCTATTTTCAACCAGACTTGGCAGAAAGTAACTTTGGGGGAATGAACTTTCGGTTGAAGAGTGAGACCCTCTTTAAATAGGGAATACTAGAAAAAGAGTTAAAATAGGATTAGGTATTTTACAAAACAATTAACCTGTAATATCTAAATTATTATTATAGAATTAAATTTGTTTAAATAATGACCCTAGGAGTCACGAAGAGGTTCTGCAGGGGTTCAAAGTTGAGATTTGAAATATAAATAGAACACAAATCCTAAATATTTTTTCTGAAGATCTGAAAGGTCATTTGTCGTGAAAATACTTAAAGGAATGCTTATATATCAAACTATATGCTTAGGATATTGCTTTTAATTACCACTGTGTTTGTCAGAAAGAAACGGGGATGAAAATTTAAAAGTATACAGAGGGCATTCAAATTAAACTTATAGCTAGTAGCTTTGCATGTGTTCAATTATAATACCCCCACTCCGAAGCAAAAGGAAGTTGACAGTTTCACCCTTGTATGTCTATCTGCCCGTCCGTCTTGTCAGTCCATAAAAAAAAAATATGTCGCATTTTTCTCAACATATCTTCAATGCAGGTGCTTGACATTTTAACACTCTTTATTTAGGCATTATGTTGGTATCTATTTTTATACCAATCGAAAGACAACTTCCTGTTAAACAACAACTGTTTATTTTTAGCCCGAATTCTCAAACAATTGCAGATGCCTGAAATTTTAACACACTCTTTTTTTGGGATTTATTTTTATACCAATCGTACGTCAACTTCGTGGGAAATGTTGACTTTGCTTATTTTGTACATTCACATCAGGTAATTTCAGTGAAAATTGTCTCACAGATATCCTGTTAATAAATAAAGTATGAGGATGATTAGAACGCTCTACCGGTGGGATCAGAGATGATAGCCTTACAGAATATGCTTATCAGTGGTTGGGGTGGCTGAGTAAACGGTCTAAAATTTAGAATTGTTAGCGTCACAACTTTTTTAACGAAAATAATTATTGTTTAGAAATAAAATATATATTTTGTCCGTGCCATAAATAAACCGTTGGATGTGCTTAAAATTTTTAATCAAAATGCATTTGTATTTGATTTTATCGAAAGGAAATTGAATGAAGAAATATTCTGATTTAAATACATCTCTGTTTATTATATTGTTATAAAGAATTCACAGATGGTGGAACTGGAAACAAAATAATTCACAGGAGTAGTACTTGACATTCATCAGATTAAACTGGTTTAATGTTGGAATCGCTGTACATGTATGTCTAAACTGTGAAATCACTTTAATTAAGATGTGCTGACTGACTGTGGTTGAGGCTAAACTATCCCTTCATTAACAGATTCTGACAGTGACGACAGCACGGTGTTGTCAAGGACGTACATATCACGTGACATTACAATGGAGTTATAACCACGCAAAGTACACGCACTACTCATACTTCATTATCAATATACTTTTAGTTCTGGCGATATTTTCTTGAGCAACAAAATATACAGTGTATTGAAATTAAAGCTGTCAAAAAATGCAAATAATAAGAATATGGAAGAGATTAGAAACAGTTTGTGAGTTGTGAGTCCGTAGCATATATATTAGCCAGTTATGGTGCCGATGAGCCTTATATACATTACGACTATGATGATAGGTATAAATTTACATGGTTGTTTTATGTATGCTGTACTTGATTTTATTGCCTTCTGTCCTTCTTTCTTTTTCATTCGTTCTCTCCAATATAACTATTTTACAAATAGTATGTTTGTTATTTCTTTACACCATACATGTGAAATAGTATAATAGCTTCAATAATAAATAATAAAAAAGATTTAAAAAACTCTATTTAATTGTTGAAA
Source organism: Magallana gigas (assembly GCF_963853765.1). Lineage (NCBI taxonomy): Eukaryota > Metazoa > Mollusca > Bivalvia > Ostreida > Ostreidae > Magallana > Magallana gigas. Next base: position 50,627,124 of record NC_088860.1, on the reverse strand, counting down.
TAAACTTTTAAAAAACATTACAAAGTATCTATTTGAATCATATGAGGGTTAAATGTTTACACAATTATTGAGCATTATTTTACAAGGTATTAATGGAGTGTCTCACCAGATGTAAAGCAGTTCCACTACAATGAACACAAGGAAATGAGAAACAGGAAAGTGATTACATATTATAACATTTTTTAACAAGGTACTTATACAATGTGTCAACAGTTGTGAACCAGTTTAACAGCAGCGACTAAAAATAAATAAGCAATCGGCATATAATTACATGTTATTACATTACTTTATTGTATCTGATTTGGTATCTCACGAACGTATTTGATCATCTCTTAATTCTCAAGGAGTGATTCCTTAACGATAACCATAACACTGAATAGGTGTAGAAAACAGTAAATGCTATGAATATATTACATAATGTAAGTGTCAACAAGTGTATAAATGTAATAAATATATCTTTATTTTTAACTTTTTGGTTTATTTTGTGGTTTTTTTCATTGAATACCAAAAAATATTAAATGAAATTCCTTTTTTAGCTCACCTGAGCTGAGAGCTCAACGGAGCTTTTCTGATCACATTTTGGTCGTCGTCCATCCGTCCGTCCATCCGTCTGTAAACTTTTACATTTTGAACTTCTTCTCTAAACCACCTGGGTATATCCCTCTAACTATTTTTAGAATCGGTAGGACAACAAATTAGTGCCTTTAAGCAAATTAGTCCCTATACTTTCATAGTGTATATACATTTATTGGAACATTTTAAATCAGAATGCTTGATACATGTCAGAAAAGAGGATTTTCAATTTTAAAAACAAATGTCAAAATTGAGTTATCATTTGAAGAAATGAATTGAAATTGTTTTCCAAAACTGAGAAATTCCCTACTTTTACTTTCATTTTCAGAGTTTTTCAATACAGACGCATTTTGCCGGAAAACGAATCTGACTTCAAACCACGAAATTTTAACAGGAAAGAGACAATTTGATGAGCTTTCATTCAAGAGGTCCCTCGTTGCTGAACGAAAATTAGGGCCGGAGCTATGAACCATACCGTTAACATTACCGCCTATGGAAAATGCATTAGTGGACTATACCCACCTGGCCGCTTCCAACTAAATTTGGCACGAAGCATCCTTATGGTACGACAAATATAAACTGCAGAAATGAAAGACCGATCTTTATTCAAAGCGGAGAAAACCTCGAAACTGTAGAAAAGGGGTGCATTTTTTAACTCTTCTCAAAAACTACTGAGTCAAATTCAACGTTATTTAGCAAAAATAATCCTAATGGAAAGTAAAATATAAATTGCAAAAGTCATGGGCTAATTCTGTTTCAAATTTGAGTAATTTGCGAAAATAATAATAAAGAAAGAATGGGGATCGATCAGTTTATAACTTCGGGTTCGGTATTTCGTAGAGGCGAAATGAGACAATGTAAAAGTAGTCCGGGCCATATGTCCCGCGCTGTCCCAATTGCCTATTTCCCGTCGAAATTATTTTCCAGTTATTGTTAATCAAAAAACCATTAATCAGATATCAAAAAGCATCATTAAGTTTAGTCGATTGTATCATTTGTGCTTCATATAAAACACTAATAAGTTAAAAATTGCCAATTTTCCTTCCCCAAAAGTGTAAATTCGACATAGGTCCCGGACTTTACACCATCCCATCGAAAACCAAGCAGCCATGTTCGACGAACGAAATATGACAAAGATGAATTTGCTTGTTGTGCAACATCTTTACAGTTTACGTGCGAAGAGAATATAAGAAACTTGCATAATGTATTTGTGCCGATTTTGTGAAGTAAATTTAGGTTTAATATTTCAATGCGTTGACATGTTCACTTGTGACGGTGGTTTTAGCTTGTTTTGATTTTAGTTTCATTTTCGTTAATTATGCTTTTGAACTTGAGGGGAACTATCGCTTTTTTTTTAAAATATTTACGTATCAAATCAAACAAAGACATCTGATTGTTTACCTGCGCAAAATGAGCATAATCTGATACACTAACAACATATATTAAAATACAATTCATTTGTACTATTCATTTGATTCATAATTCGGTACAACCTCTACGTAATGGTTGAATAATGCAACGTGATTTGTTAAGATGCTCAGCATTTTCAGTCTAAACGGAGATTATTTTCACTGCTAGAAATATTAAAGTATATATATGATGAAAAATAAATTGTGCTCTTTCTTTGTTTTGGTGCATTGTTTTTTTTATTAATTGTTTACAATTTTCAATTATTTACTGACTTATCTAAGAGTCAAGTTTCGAGTTTTAAGCAAGATACAGAGCTTTGAGCACAATACTACATGTATGTTTGTCAAAGAGCTGATGTCATACTTTAATTTGTTTATATTTTAAATGCTGAATAAGAAATACCAAGTTTAAGAATCTTAAATTAAATGTAATAAATTCATGTAAACAAAAACATGACTCAAACCAAGGTATATATCTTCCCTATAATTCTACAATTGACGCTGAAATTTTAGAAACGAAGGCTTTCAAACAGTTGCCATAGTTTTGACACATTATTTATTTGAGGATAAAAGCATTTTCGTTGTTCTTAAAAAATATTGCAGCTGAAAAGCATCTTTGTTTGTTGCAATTTGTTCTTTTCTAATGAAGATGAAAATAATGGATGGGCCCTAGTACAATAGAGCGATATGCCTGTCAATACATTGATTAGAATTATCACGTGACAACATTGTTCAGTTTTATAGTTTATTCATCAGTCAAGTGAGTAACGTTATGAAACGTCATACAAAATTAATCCACGCTAGGTAAACAACAATCATTTATAATGGAAAACCAATTAAATTTTTGAATGATTTTGATTCGAGAATTGAGCGCATTGAGGTACAATTTTCCTCCTTAACATATTGGAATTTTAAAAAAAATAAAATACAATTACTTGTGAGTAACTGAGGGAGAAGATGTACCTATATGCTCTCATATAATTTGATATATGTGTTTTGGTGTGTCTTTTTAATAATAGTTAGACAAAAAAGACAAAAAATGAGTAAAGGATTAAAGTAAAGATCTACTTCTCTATTAAATCGAAACCAAAAACATCTTATGATAAGCAATCGCTTTACCAGGTAAAAGTATGTTATCTTAAATACACATACGCAACCCATTTTTTAAAATTTATTGGCCCTACTGAAAATAGTCTCATTTCAAATTACAGAAGTGTTCTAAAAGTCTTCGCAGTTTTATACAGTACTGTGACATCAGTTTTCCAAGGCATTAAAACGATAATGTAGTCCTGATTGATCGAACAACTTGCGTTATGTTTATACTCCATACAACAGTTCTATGATGTATTATAAAAAAAACCGATTGGAAATAAATATCACTTAAATATTCACTTTTGTGCAAACCTTTAGCATGCCTTTTACCGGTAAATTTTGCACAAGTATGTACCTGCATGACGTCTCTACAAAACTCAAACATGGGTCAAAAATAGATGTATACTAAAACAGAAACATGGCGACAAGAGCTCCTGAATACCCACTTGGATCTGCTCAAGCACACATCCCAATGTGTGAGACACACGATTTGAATATAGATATAACATGTGAGGACTGCGATGAGTTTATTTGTTCACAATGTGCCAAAACAGACCACAAGGATCACGACTGGAAAACGATACCCACAGCAGGAAGTCTAAGGAGACGAGAGCTAAAGGAAACTCTAAGTAGAGTTAAAGAAGAAGATGTGAAAGAGATTGATGAAAAGATAAAGAAAGCATCAAAGCAAATGGAGGATAACCAGAAATGTTGTGATTCTGAGGTCTTTAAGCTCCAGGTACATTTTGATGCGATTATGTCAAAACTCGATGAAATCAGGAAGAGTTTTGAAATTGAATTTAGGGAAAAATTGATGAGAAAAAATGCAGAAGTGATAGAGAAACAAAAAGACTTAGAGAAGCAAAGTGAAAAAATTAAGGATCTTGTGAAGTTCCTGGAGGAAGAACACAACAACATGTCTGATTATAGTTTGATAGACAACCTCAGAGACTTAACAAACCTGAGGTCAAACACGAAGTGTGATTTTGAAAAAAAGGATTATTCCGTGAGATACAGAAGTGGAGGCGTTAGTTCAGAATCACTAGAGTCAATTATGGGACAAATGTTTGATTTGGATGACATCACTGTAACTGAGACAGATTCATATCAATATGGAGAGGAGTGTGTTTCTGTGTTAGAGGCAATTAGTAGAGATACATGTGTTTTGCATGATGTTAAGTCAAATTATCTTGAACGAATTAACATCAGAAATAAGAAGAAAGAAAAAATCAATATCGATATAAATGATGTTTGTATAACAGACAATGGTGATTTGTATGCCACTGACCATAAGAACAAATCAATTGTCCGTCTTGCCCCATCAGGCTCAGTCTCTACAGTATTCAATACAACTTCTCTAGTACCAACAGGAATCTGTCAATCAACAGCAGGAGGTCTGCTGGTCACACTGACAGATGCTGAGTCAGAACGAGGTCAAGTGGATTCAAACAACCGTCGTCTGGCTAGACACGTGACACTGACCGGTGACGTCATCCGTGAGTACGAGTACCAGGAGGACGGTCAGACCAGGCTGTTTAATGAACCAACCAGAATCAAACAGAACGGTAACACTGATATTTGTGTAATGAACAAGATAAGTATGTGTGGGGGTGAACTGGTAATTCTATCAGCTTCAGGATCCATCAAGTCAGTATATCGAGGTGAAAACCAGGAGTCTCAATTCGATCCATCTGATGTAGTGTGTGACTCCCACTTTAACATCATTATAAGTGATTATTCAAACAGCCAGGTCCATCTCCTGAGTCCTGATGCGGAGTTCATGAGGTACCTACTGACAGAGAATGAAGTAACATGTCCATGTTCCATGTCTTTGTATAAATCCACACTGTGGATGGGTAATGCATTTGGACTTCTCAAAGTGTTTCAGTACTATAGTAAACTATAAAACTTAGAATCGCATATCTGATTGAACTATAACCTGTATTATCCATATTGCATTATTAATGGACAAAATTAGACAAACGTTAACGTAGCTGGCAACCGTTAAAACTTATTTTACATGTATTATATTAAAGGGAGAGGAAACTAATAACATGTTGTACAATAAATTAATTATGTGTACTATAATTGTAAATCGTATTTATTTTCATTTAGCCCCTCGGAACAATGAATAAATCATGAAAATCGATCGCTTAATTTAAATTTGACGTCACTTCATCTTTCCCGGTTTGTTTCATCAACATATTTATGCTCTAAAAGACAAGTTCTTGAAAATTTGAAACAATATCGACTTGAGACCGCTCCAACTTCAGAGAAATTATTCAAACACCCGATCACAATTATAACATACTTATTTTGTTAGCGAAGAACATGACTTGGAATAGAAATTTACTCGAGGCTATTTTCAACTTAGATTAATAGGAGATTAGCAGCCGTCATTTATTTCATAAGAATTGCATACACGTGTGAACCTAAACACTATCAATTTTCTTCAGTTGATTATTTGAGTAACAGAAAGGCACAATGAAGCGTTTTATTAAGAAAACTGTGTACATTGCATAGGGTTATATGTAAACCAAAGTGGAAAAGATTATGTACCGTCAAAATATGATGTCAGCATCCAGTAAATACGATTTCTCTTACTTCAAACGTGCATATATGCTTAATTATGTAGTTTATTTTAAAAAAAAAAACATGACTACATGTGACAAGTTTACTACATTATTAAATATATATAAAGAAAGTATGTGTTTGGCTTTCCTTCCTCTTTATGGCAACTTCCTTAAACCCATGTACGACACTTCATAATATATTGATAAGTTTTTCTTTGAGAAATAAATTTATTCAGTTTCTTTTTTGATTTATTATTGCAGAAAAAAGGTTTTATAAATAAACAGAAGAATAATTCCCACACATCAACAGTGTGACGTTCAGGCCATTTCAAACGTATATTTTACAATTCTATGATGTGCTTTGATGTGGTGTTTTAATAATATGATGTTTTGATGATGTACTATGAAATTTTTATGCAATGGAATAAAATATTCATGCTATGCTACCACAAAAATATGAATGATAGACCCAATGCTATGCTATGAGAGCTAAACAGTCTAACACCTCCCTAACAGATTAGGTAAAAAATTGAAAATAAAAATCAAAGTTTACCACTTATCTGCAATTCAAACACATATTTTTAAAAGTACAACCATGAAATCAAGAATCTAAAGATATGACATGAGCTTTAAAATACTATGCTATGTTATGGGGTATATCGGATAAGATATGCTTAATTTATTGTATGCGTATGACATGCTATTTTTATCACATATTTAGTTAAAATATGTGATAGAGATCATTCATGCAAGAAATATTTCATATTAAACTATGTATTAGTAGGCTACATGGCTTTTGAATAATCTTACACATAGCTTTAAGTGGTATGACAGATTCAAAAAGTTACAAAACCTTTCATCTGAAAGTATCCAGTTATAATTATAATATATATGTTTTTCTTCACAATTTGATGTTACTTTGCTCAAATGTTATTTTTTGATTGTTTACCTTTAACTTTTTCATACGTAAAATTTTTGACATCTCGTAGTAACTACGTTTTGCCAACAACTTTGGGGTTCATAAAAAATTATCGAAGTTAAACAAAAAACCGATAAAATCTTGGTCAAAAAACTCCTATTTTTGACATGTTTAATGAATTTTGTTGAATGGCCGAGTGGTTTCTATCAGTTCGTTGGACATAAATCAATCAACATTGCAAATCTCGAGATCTTGTGTTTGTATAATATTAGTAAATCCATAAAGTCTTGTTTATTACATGTATACCCATTTGAGTATAACATTTTTGAAAACTTATTTTACATGATTAGTACTGCAGTTAATGCAAGGTAAGTGTCAACAACTGAAAATGTATTAAAAGATTACATTGTACAATGTTAACTCAACTCTAAGGTATTTTAGTACAGATCGGTTTTAACAACATTTTCAGTGTTTTTGAACTTTGAACAAAGAATGTACCAGATATCAATTTCGTATATAAGTATACGTAGGTGAAATTCTTTCTTTTCGTTCTGTACTGCAATGAAAGCCAAATATACTGTTAGGCTGTTTTGGGGGGATTTTTTGTCTTTATTAGTTACTATTAAGTCACAAGTAAGACTAAAATGGAAAATGTGACACTGACACAGGTTAAGATCTTCCGCTTTATCTAATCAAACCCTTTGATAAAATTGTCTTCGGCCTTTTCCGTTTTCCCCCGATACGACAAAGAGCACATGGTGGATATTACTGGTCAGCAGATGCTTACTCCTCCATGGCATCTGATCCTACCTCTGTTTTTTTAGATTTTTAGAGGTCCGTGTTGCGCTGTTTTGAATTTGTATTTTGTTTTGTGGATTTTTTGAGATGGTTCACAGTTTGCTATTGTTATTTTTTCATTCATACACACAGTCACTTAACCCATTTTAACTACTGAAGGTAGTATCTTTCCTTATATATTACATTTGTGCTTTAAAAGTCTGTACAGGTTTTTTTTACAGTAACATATCATTAGTTTTCTAAAAATTTAAGCATTCTAAAAAATAAAACGTTTTGATTTTTAAAACAGTTGATGTTATGGTCTTTGCTTTCTTAAACATATCTATGGTGTCTAATATAGAAAAATAGAGTGTAGTGCAAAAAATGAAATATTTATTCCAATGTTTAACCAACCTGTAGCACCCCTATCAAAGTCAATTGTGTGTTATCTATCTGTAATATGACACTGAAATGTAGGTCATTAGTAGGTATATACTGATACAGAAACATGGCGACAAGTGATCCCACATACCCGCTTGAATTAGTGTGTGCTCAAGAACACATACCAATGTGTAAGAAACACAGTTTGATTATAAACATAACATGTGAGGACTGTGATTAGTTTTTCTGTTCGCAATGTGCCAAATCAGACCACAAGGACCACAACTGGAAAACTATATTCACAGCGGGAATCCTAAAGAGAAGAGAGCTCAAGATGACTCTGAGTAAGATAAAGGAGAAAGATGTGAAAGAGATATATGAGGAGATACAGAAAGAATCCAAGCGAGTGGAGGATAGCAAAAAACGTTGTGAAGCTGCGGTATTTCAGCTTCAACAACATTTTGATGCGGTTGTGTCAAAACCTTATGAAATCAAGAAGATATTTGAAACCAAACTGAGAGAGCAATTGAAGGAAAAAAAATGCTGAGGTAATTGGAAAAAATTAGACCTAGAAAAGAAAAGAGAAAAAATCACGGATCTCATGAAGTTCCTGGAAGAAAAACACAGTACAGTGTCTGACTCTAGTTTATAGACAACCTCAGAGACCTAACAAGGCTCATTACTTACAGGGACAATGATTTAGAGAACATTACACATTTCATAAGATACAGAAAAGTGGACATCAGTGAGGGGTGTGTTCTTTCTATGATGGGACACGCCTTTGGTTTCTATGACATTACTTTTACTGAGACAAATTCATTTCAACATTGCAATAGTTGCACATCATTCATGGAGGCAATCGATAATGATGCATGTTTTGTTGGAAATTCGGTTTCGGGTTACATTGTTAAACTTTATAAAGAGAATGGGGTTGGAAAAAATCAATATATCTGTCAGTGATGTATGTGTAATAGACAATGGTGATGTGTATGTCACTCAATATAAAAACAAATCTATTGTCCGTTTGTCCCCTTCAGACTCAGTATCTGCAAATTTCAGCACAGTTCCTCTAAAACCAGAGGGAGTCTGCCAATCTACAGAAGGTGGGCTGCTGGTCACATTGACCGATGGTGATTCAAATAGATGTGAAATGGACTCGCACAACAGAAGTCTTGTCAAACACATGACACTGACCGGTGACGTCATCCGTGAGTACGAGTACCAGGAGGACGGCCAGACCAGGCTGTTTACTATACCATACAGAGTCAAACAGAACGGTAACACTGACATCTGTGTCGTGAACAGGACAGATATAGCTTCTGGTGAACTGGTGATTCTATCCTCCTTTGGATCTCTGAAGTCACTATACCAGGGACTTAACCAGGTGGATTTAAACCAACTGATGTAGTGTGACTCACACTGTAACATCATTGTTTGTGACTTCGCTAACAGTCATCTTCATCTTTTGAGTCCTGATGGAGAGTTTATTAAATACCTACTGACAGAGAATGAAGTAATACATCCATGGTCCATTTCTTTGTATAAATCTAAACTGTGAGTGAGTGACCTCTATGGTCTTGTCAAAGTGTTTAACTACTGCAAAAACACTTGGAATTATGGTATATATGATCCTGCTAGGATGTTGTGAAATACGTTAAAATGATTCAAATTCAAATGAAATAAACAATCAACAAGTTTTTGAATTATTAAAAGTTTATTTTACTTTTCATCATCACAATAATAACACTCACACATTTATTCACAACAACAAACAGTCGCCACAATCACACAATAAATTAATAACAACAGAACCCAGAGGTTCCAATAAATAGACTCTAGAAAACATCAACATCTGGTAAACAAAGATTTCAAAACGAGAGACGACTAGCTTTCTTCCTTTTCTCTCCAACAGTAAAGGACTTTGATTTGGCACGGAAGTGACGTAGATCCTGCGCATGCTCCTTGTGAAGCATTGGTTTGTATTCCTGTGGTTCGCACATAGTCTGCAAGATGAATAAAAAAATTCGAATTAAAACGCATTAAAGACAACTGATTCATTTCACATCTATAGTTTTGCAATTCTTTTGGGTTTAAATTATGATTCCGTGTTATTGTGACATTTACCTTCTGTGTCTCGAAGAAGCACTTGTATCCGTTGTGAATGAGGTACATTTCCGGATAGTTGAGTCTGGGATAGTTGTCTTGATTCAGGGCTCTGTCGGCTTTTCTCACGTTTCTATACCTAAAGCATTAAAAAGCGGTGTGAAAAATTGGACTCCAAAGTGTTATCTTGAAATATTATTTTATGAACACACTTTTGAAATGTTTAGCTTTATTGAGGACAGTGAGATACATACATTTTAGGGCCTCTTTCAGAGGAGAACTCGCAGTAGAAGATCAGTATGTGTCTCTTTCCCTCGCTCTCCTCTTGGCGTCCCTTGAAGTTAAGAATGGTCTCCACGTCCATTTCTTTGTACAAATTTACAGCGTCCTGAAATAACCATAATTGAATATTGAATATTATTTTTTATACACGTGTACGAAAAGAATTTCATTATGTTTTAATCAAGAAAAACTTCTCATTTTGTAACCAGTGTCAGTTGTAATTAAATTCGTTGATAGTGGCTAAGAGAGTAACTTCAAATACTTAATGAGACGCTACACAGTGCACTACAAACCTTAACGTGGCCCCCCTCGTACTCATAGGGATACCGACAGTCTATGACCTGATAACTCCCGATGACGTCATCATAGTCTCCTCGCAGAAGCTTGGATACCTGAAAGACAAACGTGAAACATTGTACACAATTACACATTTAACAGAAGATATGTTCCAGATCATGATACACTCTTTTGATTCAAACTCATTTTTTATGCAACAAAGTATTAGTTGAATAACAGTTGTATGACACGTACCGTGTCTGTTGTAATGCTCTTCAGATCGGCATGTTTTCCTGGAATTGTGGGTAGAGAATGAGATGTACTTCCGTCGCCAACCAGGTCCTCTTCCTGTGAGACCCGCTCTATAAACTCTACCACCTCGTTCTGTTCAGCCGTGGACTGGGATTCCAGGGTGGGGCATTCCTGGTTTTAAATAAAGGGATAATTAATCTCTCGCGATACAAGTAACTAACAACATATATGAAGGCATTTTTTGAAAATAACGCGCAATTATCGTAATTATATATTGTACTTTAAAAAATACAAAAAATAAATGCAGAATGCGTTGATATTAAACTAGAAATATTCTATACTGTATACTAGTTGATCGTGTTCTTTTATTTAAAAATACACTGAAAAGTTAACTTACCCCGAAAGACAGAGATTTCTGAATGCGCTTCCGGCTGGGAGTCACGTGTTTCCGGCGCTTGGTCAATGGCGACCCTTTGCTGTCCCTCCGCTGGCGTTTCTGGAAACCAAACAAAGACCTTCTAGAACAGGGCGTGTCTGTTAACTGTGTCTCGGTGTCAATTGACAACATTTCTTGATCTGTGTTTTCTTCTTGTATTGTCTGTGGGGGATAGAGGGGAATAGTGTGTTAGGTTACGATTGGTGCAATATATAGGGGATATACATGTAGAGTTAGTGACCATCCTATCATTTGATTGTAAACATTTAACTAGAGGGCGGTGCTGCTTTTTGTCGAGCATTAATTTATATTTTATAAATTTATTTTTTTAAACGCAATTTCACCCCCCCCCCAACGTTAGTTATTATTGGAATTTGACAATTTTGTTATCAAATCTAAATTAAATATTAAGTTTTTCATGGTTTCTTCAAAATATTTTCATTTCTCGCTACATAAATATAATTACATCGGAAATAGATTTTGTTATCATTAAATTATAGAACAGTAAAAGTGTTTCATTACAATTGTAAATGTAAATATAAATCAACTAGATCTAATTTGATAAGTTTTGCAGAAATGAAACTTCTCCAAACTTGATTTCGGGATCCTACACGTTTTTATCGATATATTGTTTTCTTGAATATACAATAGGGAATTTACAAAAACAAGTTATTTATTCAGATCAATGTTATCTAATTGAATAACAAACTGCTCCTTCAAATGCCCACATGTTATATCGCATGTTTAATCATCTTTGTAAACAATACAAAGTTTATATTTATTTGCGTCATGGGTTATAAGTGACTGGTGAAATGGTCAAATATTTGTGTATTTCTTTACACGTGCTTTGACTTACATCAAAAGAGTCCATCCCCAGTCCGGAGTCCTCGTCCAGCAGCGCGGGTCTCGGGGCATGTTTTGGGGTCAATAGTTGATACACGTCATTGGGACTGAGACTGAGGTCATCCAGGTCAAACGGAAGTTGTGCCAACCGGAAGGGGGACATCTCCTTCATCACTGACTGAAACACAAATAGAATAAAATTAAAACTTTCTGTGATGCGAATAAAATTGAAAATTCATGATAATTTATTTCAGGTGTTAAGCGGTGTGTCGACATTTTATATCTTTCATATTTTCTAAAATTATATGCACGTGAATTTACCTGTTCCATTGCTTTGGTTTTTGATGACACGGGTGTACTTGTTGTTCTATACCTATAAACATAAAAAATGTAATTACTACACAGAAACCTAGAACAAAATCCGGTTTCGCAACTGTCCTTCTGATATATTTTGATTGAACAATAAAAATAACCTTGATAATGACTATTTTGTCACTATACCCTTATATCAATAACTCTTAGGAAAAGGAAAGCAACGAAACACAGTAAAGTCCCCAATTATTCATTCCCTCTTCAGAATTTCAACTAAGTTCTGACAAAGGCCGGTATATATTACATTTTTAAATCAGGAATCCTCTTCTGACGTCTTCGTTGAATCCACTAGCAGTAACTTACACACAATATCAATGAGTAGTGGTTCACTGACTTATATACCCGTGGATTATACCACGCCTTATCTGTTCATCTGTGTGAGAAAATTGACACTTCAACGAGCGTATTTCAATTTCTTTCAAAATCATAAACTGTTAAATTCGTTTCTATACAAAAAAATATTCCTCAATATTTTGAAGGAGATCAACTGATAATAAATTTAAGTTGTGCCTAACGGTAGAAAGTTTCGACACTTGAGGCGGAATGTCAATGTCTCGGACAGCGTATGAAAGAGAATAGCGGGAATGGACAACCTTGTTGAACACCAGGGCTGTCGTGAAATATTAAAAATCGATTATTACCTTGCCTGTCAGGTATATTTCTAGAGATAAGCATCATACCCGTCAATGCCGTTGTTTTACAGTACATTCCATCCGAATTTAGACATTGATTTAACCTTCTATCATATATTCATTAAGTTTATGTTTTTTTTAATTTCAAAAAAGTTCTATCATAATACAACTTATGTCTATATATATAATACATGTTGTGTTTACCTTAGTATAGTTATTTAGCATTAAATAATTATCAAAAAATGCAAAATATTTAATTTCTGTGGCCTGATGTTAAATGAAAATTTCGGCGCGCATACCTGTATATTTCCATCGTACAGTAGTCCTGGTCATAATATTTTGTATTGACTTACAATAATTATTGAAATGCGTTGGATTTAGTGTATCCGCCGTTTACTTTAAAGACATCTTTATTAGTATTTGTAGACAGGCATTGCCTTATATCTTCTCGTTGTATAGCATGTCAAGGCAATTGTTGTACATTTTAAGACAGCTAGATTTTGTTTGGCCCAAGTAATAAAACTGTACGTTAAAGATGGAAAAAAATAAGCAAGCATACATTAATAGATATAAATTATTTGAGCTTTTAATCGCAATTTTTCTAGTAGATCTTTAAATAAAATAACTGTCCAGACCTATACTTATCATAACGAAATAATGATGAAATGCCCTAGTTAAAATATTCTCTAATCAAAATTAATTTTGTAGATTTTATAAATTCAGGGACAATAGGTAGTGTCCTGCAAGTTTCTAAAAAAATACATTAGTGAAATCGCTGGGCATGCATAATATGATTTTTTTTATTTCACTGTACATGTATAATAGTATACGGTTGAATTCACACAAAGTTGAAAACAATTTTATCGCATCACAAATGAAAATTACATGTTATGAACCTTAATTTTTCGTTTTTGTTTGTTTGTTGTTGTTTTTTTAATTTAAGCAATGCTGTGTCATGTAAAAAAGACAAAAGTAACATTGTCGGCGTTAGAATCATCTCCTAAACCAGTTGTCGAACAAGAAATCCCTCACGTAAGGAACAAAGATTGCAGGATTAACACAGAATATGTGTCATTGAAACAAGATATGCCTAAAACCCGTATAACAGGACCTGAGAACAGCGGTAGTCTCAGATCGTTACAAGTTCTACAACATGTACATACATGTATCTCAACGACTGGGAATTCGGAACCGGTTCCACTACTCTCGGAAGATTTATAATCCACAAATAAAAAAAAATCTTATTAGATTTATCAATATCGTTATCAATGATCAATTTTTAATAGGGGAGGGGGGGGGCAAGATTAAATATCTCTGAATGCTGGATGTACTTATATTTAGATTAATAAAATACTAATTAAAATAGATAAATTAATAAATACTTACGTTAATCGCCGATGCCTTCAGAATGACAACTTTTTGGATTTTCCAAATTCCGATCACTATATTCACAACTGCGTATGGAGGTTAAGAGATGTGATTTGTTTACCTCCTATTTTGTTCTTGGTCTATATATATTAATATTTTTAATAATTACAGAAATAATTTCGATCTCATATCATAAGTAGGAAATACAAATTGCGATAATTTTCTCTGACAGGACAGGAAAAACTCGAGACTCTCATCACCTCCACCTAAATTATTCCGCTTGGGGGTTTCCCCGACCACCGAGCCTGAGACCCCGGTGTCAATCTACTCCCATTAGTTGAATTAACGGTCTCCTCAATACGGTTTTTGTCTAATCATTGAGAAATTTAAGCACTTTCGCACCAATTTCAACGCTCTTTGCGACATAATTGAATAAATACTTAATGAATTTTTTTTCTCACACGTTTTGCACAGTGGTAGTACATGTATTTCATGTATTAAGATTAATTTTCACAATGAATTTTGAATGTGTCAAGAATCTATTAATTGAGGAGTATATGTTGCTGATGTTTTATTAAGAGGACGGCAGTTTGGAGTGGTCTTACTTTGTCAGTATATTTGAAGAGGAATTCATGAGAAAAATCCTAAAACGATTTTTTTTAATGACATAATACTTGTCTATGTTAATTACATGTATTTCAGTTGTTCTTAAATACATTTTTTTGTAGGAAAGACTTATTCATTTGTTTAAAAGTTATGCTTATTGATATCAAAGTGCATGGTTTTTGATGAATTTCACGAGTTGTTTTTCATAGAGGATTCTCGTCGGCGAGTTGAGCATTGAGTTGTCTTTTTACAAGGTTTTCGCAACCGGTTGAAATCCATAAAAGCTTCACAGTTTTTTACTACACGCAAACTTATTTTCACGACACGTTTAAGGAGAGAGAGAGAGAGAGAGAGAGAGAGAGAGAGAGAGAGAGAGAGAGAGAGAGAGAGAGAGAGAGAGAGAGAGAGACAGAGAGAGAGACAGAGAGACAGAGAGACAGAGAGACAGAGGCGGGGAGGCGGGGGAGAGAGTTAATTTTACTTATGAATAATATTGGAAGTTCAAGATATTGTTTTCGTATTAGTCTTTTGAATTGAAATAATGAATGTTTCATGAGAATAAAAATATCATGCAGAATGAATGAAAAAGACCACGCCTGTTGGTTGGTTTCAATACATGTGTTTACATATATAGTTGCATACATACAAGTAAATGTATTGTACAAAATTAATAATGTTAACTTTCGAGATTTTTTTTAATATGATGTTACATGTTATAATAACATATTTATTAATTCTTTAAAAAGACAGTAGACGTTTAAATTTGAAAAATAAGACTTTTTTTTTATTTATCACATGACTAAAATTCAATATGTCGTTGTTATTTTAACATCTCCCTAGAAGTTTTACTTGAAGTTCGAATGTATAGTAGCAAATGGGGCACATGTAATTAGCCTAATTAGGTAGACCTCCAAATATCAACCGTTGCAACAATCGGCGCTTTTTTGCAAATTGTAAAAACAAAAGAAGTAAACGACCCCCTCTACAATCTGTGATCACCGTTTACCTGTAATTAACAGGTAAAAACAGCACGTGGCGCGGCCCCCTTTGATGTGGGCCTATATAAACTTTACTGAGCAGTCCAATTAACATTTTGTGTCGGGTGCGTTTGTACACACAGTACGAGAGTAGCCGTTTATGTTCTCCAAATCATCGTCTCCTTATTTTCTGCTGTAAAAACTCGCGTGGAATCTTCTAGTTCCATTTCTTTTAGATTATAGTTATTCTCCACGCTATCGTTTGGTGGGAAAGTTGTGATAGAAGTACCCCCTGTAGATACTCATCGGGCAGCCTCAGAACTGTAAGTACTATTCTATTAGTCATATATATTAGTTGATAGGTTTCTTATGTCATAAAATATTTAACACCCTCTCTTTTAACTATAAAAAATTCATAAACCCCCTTTTATACCAAGCAAGATGCATGTATAGGAACTAGCTTAGCCCTCCCCCCTCCCTGGCTCCCTGGGCCTGTAGTTGTTGTTTTTAGAAGTTTTTGAAACACGTGAATCAATTTTCTTTTTTATCTATTATGAATTTGTATGATGCATCAATTTATTCTAATCCCATAAAAAAATAAATGTATGTGCTACTTTTGCAACCTTAAAATAGCTCTCTTAATGAAGATAGTGCATGAAAATTCTTAAGATCTCAACTTTAAAAGTTTTCTTTATAGTCAATATTTGGCAATATTTTACCAAATAACATTTTTAATTATAAGATATCCCCTTGTATTAAATAAAATTCTATGGTATTGATTTTTGTAATACTTATGAGGTCACATTTACATGGATAGGTATGATAAAAATGTGAGTTTATTGTTGGTAAAAATCATATTAGAATTTGCATAATTAAAGTGCGATTTTTATTATATCCAATGTCCAATGGTACACTTATATACACAAGTGGTAAAATTATAGCTAAATTTAAAATTTGAAAATCAGAAAAAATCCTGTGATCCACGTTTAAAATGAATTATTTATAACATTGATACAACAATCAAAGTTAATAACTTATACAAAAATGTCTATTTCATGTTGTTATCGAATTTCCAAAGTAATTCATATACCTTGCCTTCAAGTTGTTAGACTTTTTTGTTGGAGTATAAGTATATAATTGTGGATTGCATTTTCAACACTGAATATTAAAACTTCAGAAAAAAATGTATACCCACATACCTGGTATTTGTAGAAATCTGTAATCGTCCAAAAAGAGGATAATGCCTTAATATTTATATGCAGATTTTATCATATTTTCACTATATGAAGTACGTTTAATTTTAAGGAGGAGACCCCTTAAAAACAAAACATTCTATAAATGTAAATCTACTTGGATAATCAAAAATTTGGTATAGCACATAATAAATCATTGCAAAGTGAACAAGTATTTTTTTTAAAATTAGTTTGATAAAAGAAATACATGTATGAATTGTGCGCGTACATGAACTATCAATAATGATTATTTTTTATTCCCCTTCTTATTACCCTTTACTAACCACCGCTCACCCCCCCCCCCCCCCCCGTACAAACTCACATCTCTCTATCAAACCTTTATGAATTTTGTGTTTCATCTGACATTATTCTTTTCATCTCACCCAGAACGTATGCGAGTTCTCATGTATTTCTTCCTTAACACGGGTTTCGATTTATTATTACCTTGACAGTGTTTTAAATCGCAATCTTTCTTTGATGCTGTGTGTATAAAGTGATATATACATGTAGGTCCAATGTAGCGGATGTTTGTTCCTATTGTTATATTATATTAACCATGCAATTGTCTGTATAACACATGGCACTTTGATAAACCATTTCCTTAAATTCTAAATAAAAACGTTACAAACTTTTTACAAAGCCAGAAAATAACGTTAGATAAAATTTCATATAGTAAGTTAGTATTTTCATGTCATTTTCACATAAAGGGGTTCAACAGTATTGTAACATTTTGGTTTTGACCAGCAATAATCTATAGATTGGTGTTTAAGTAATAAAGAACTTTGATCTTCTGAGGCGAGTCCAGATTTATAAAGTATATATGCTACAGTAGACATTTCTAAATATCAATTAAATAAAATGATATGTTGTGAAAGTTCAAAAGCTACATGATTGTATATTCTCCAAAAAAAAAAAATACCCCAAAAAACAAGAGGTCTTATACATGTAAATACAGTTTATATAACAGTATTTATGTGTAATTTATCGAAATTCATAACGTATATTCTGAAGACAAAAATATTACGCGTTTATTCGAATTCATTAACTTCATGTGTTTTGTAAAATACCGTGTAGTATGCAAATGAATGATACATTAATTTAAAATATAATTGAGAATTTTATAATTTTTTTTTTTTCATAAAATATTATCAACATTTATTTTAAAGCATTTTCTCACAATCATGTAATTTAACACAAAAATTCGACGCTCTGATATTATGATGATTGTGTTTTTTCAATATCATAAGACATTACTTCAATGCAAGTAATAATTACAAGGGTCGGTGTGAATGTCTATAAGCCCCTACAATAATATAATGGATTGTTTGTCAGCTCTATTACTCCTCTATTGTCATCTCGTTAGCTCTCCTCAACGATTGTCAACAGGGGGCTGAACTGTGTTAACCTATTCATGGTTAGAGTGACTTCCCCTGCGCTTGGGCCTAAGTGTCTGTTTAAGTGGTGTGAGAGCGCGCGCGAGTGAACGATGAGCCCACCCCCCGTGTCAACAGGGTCAGGTGTGAGAGAGTGGACACCTATATAAGATCGCTATCTAGTCACCCCTCACCATTGTCACCGACGGAGATCTAGGTGTAAGTATATATACAGTTCATTATTACAATATATGTACATGTTTATAGATTTTGCGATTTTTTTTTCTTGAAAATATATCGTATCAATTTTAGAGAAAATAATTATAACTATAGAGAGTTAAGTACTTAAATACATTCACAACTGACGCAAAGTAACTAAACGTAGCCTAGCACTCTATTACTTTCCCAAAAAATGAATGTTAAAAAAAAGAAATTAGGGATGAATATATCATTCTACAGTGCTAAAGGTAACACAAAAATTTCCCCTTAAAGATGAACCCTTTTTGTTTATTAGATTTTGCATGTTTTGCCAAATGAACAAAAAAAGGAAATAATAACGCAAAGAAGTTACTATTAATTCATGTACAATGTATAGCGTGATTAAAAATAATTTTTGATTTGAATAAAAAAATGAAATGTGTGAAGGTAACGAAATATTTTCATTTTGTTTAAGTTACCTTCTGAATTAAAAAAAAATTACAATGGTTATCAAATACTTTAATTTTGTTTGACATCTAAAATTTTTGTTAACCCAAACGCATATTGTTATGTATATCTAGATTCGTTCATGCGTGAAACAGAGAGAGAGAGAGAGAGAGAGAGAGAGAGAGAGAGAGAGAGAGAGAGAGAGAGTTTGTAGAAACATGATTATTGTAATACCCTAAAGTTAGCCTGCTCATGAGAAATACTAACATGACAAACAAGTGTATACATGTAATAGAATTCGAAATTTAACAGGTTTTTCTACATCGCCAAAACCAGTTTAACTGGAAATTTATACGATACGAAAAACTTTTTGGTAATTAAAAAAAAAAGCAAACAAACAAGTATTATCTATGAAAGTGAATCGTGTGTTTTATGTTTTTAAAATTTAACACCCGATAAAACGGATCCATGGGTCCCTACACAAAAGAAAATTAAAACAAATTCATATTTTGATTAAAATATTATAAAATGCATCTTATAAAGATGGTTTATAGCGATAAATCTGACACCTTAGGGAAAAAAGAATTGTAAAATTATAAACATTTACAAGTATAATGTATACTCATTACTGAAGTTCACAAAAAATGGTTTTCTACATTCATATCTATAATACAATATATTTTTTTTTGTACAAGACCAACAAATCTTAATAAAAGAAACATTATGAAATGACTTTATCACAATACACAATAAAAATGTCTAAATTAATTAGTTAACGTTTGTCTTTAAGGAATTCTAAGAATTAAATAGTATGCATTAGGTTTAAATTTATTTTGCGTAATGGTTTTTAAATTTTTTTTTGATATTCAAATCACTTGATTAAATCAAATAAAGCAATACTGCTAGCTTAATGCTTTAATGCAATACTGCACTACTGCACCTCTACTGTGCAATATTGCCAAATTTGCCCTTTAATGTTAAAACTATTAATTTGTTCAAGTTTTTAATGGCTTAAGGAAGAGGAGTAAACCATACCTAGTTTATGCTGCTTGTTTATATGAAGATTTTTTTTTTACTTTTTTCACCAACCTAACTTACATTAACAATGAAAGCATTCTAAAGTAATGATAGTGTACGATAAGGAATGTCAGCATTTATCTAATCAATTGTTCATACATTATTATTTTTTTCTTATTCAATGTTTTTTATATCAAGAGTTATTCATTCCACCGTAAAATATTTAAACTTTAAAGTATGCAATATTTTGATCAAAATGATTAAATAAAACCATGCTCCTGGCTATGATAATTAGCTTTAAGGCAATACTGCACCGCTACTGTGCAATATTGCCCACTACCAAACCGTAAAATTACTAATTAGCCTACAATAGTTTAACGGGGGCAAAAAAGAATTAACGGGCAAGGGATTAAAGGATTAACTTTGAATGCCGCTTGTAAACATGTCAAAATTTCCAGACTTTTAATTGAAGAAGTTTTTTTCTGCATCATTACTTGGCGGATGATATCGTATATATAAATGCTGCTCCACGCAAACAACATTATTCATCAAAACCTATTCAAGAAACTGTAAGCACATGTACGAAAAAAATGTTTAAACAACTAACTTCTTGTATCCATCAAAATGTCTCATGATTTACACATTTGTTATTGAATTCAGATTTTTAACAATTGACTGTTTCTCTTTTGTAGAAGAATTCAGCATGTATACCCCTGGTAAATTGGATGCAGTGATGGACTCGGACTTCGGCCTCGGTTTCCTGCCGATACCAAAGCGTACACTTTTTGCCGACGACAAACAGACGCTGAACGAGGACGACGATTCTGGTTTAGGGATGGAGGTAATACTAATTTGACATGTGTTTGATAAACCTTATACACCCCTCTTAAATGGAACAACAACTTTTCATTGAGTAAAAAAACCATAATAAAAATAGAGAAAAAAACCTCCTAAAATCCAATTCTAAGTAAGAAGATTCCCTGCATGTACAATTATCATCATTTTCAGTGCTACATCCTTTCAATATAATGCCAATTGTAATCTCTTATTTTGTTTTTTTAGTATGCTGTAGATATGACAACTGGAGGGGATCCCAGCTCGCCTATGATCGCCTCATTGGTATGCAAACCTTTTTGAATTTTTCCTTCAATTTTTGATCAAATCTGTTGTAAATTCCTTTAAAAATTCAAAAAAGAAAATCAATTGTTGGCAAAAGAAAAATCAATCAAATGAAATATAAGTAAGAAAATCAATCACCTGAAACAAATAAGAAAGTCTTTAACAATGTTTAAAATGTTTAAGGTTACTACATGTATGTTTGAATTTCAGTTGGAAAGACCATTCGCATGCTTCTCTCCAATGGAGATTCGACGACCAAAGAAGAGATCCGAAAGATCGATGGAACCAATGGACGAATCTGCACGAAAACGTCCGAGGTTTGCCGAACGTAGAAAGACCCTCCAGAAATCGCTTTCATTTGGCGTAAGTTGAATATTTCTGAGAATATCTTAAAGTGTTCAATGTATATCTATTTTTCATAATATTGTTTAGATAATTTATTTCAAAGATCGCCATTAACAAGTATATTGATTTTTCTTTCCAGGATAAACCTTTAGGAGACCGAGAGGAAGTCAAAGCTGTAGTGGGACGAATGGTAGAGGAGTCCAACCTGATTGGAGACGGAAGTCAGACATGTAGCCTTCCCACAATTCCCGGAAAACATCCGGATCTGAAGAGCATCACCAATAAAACGGTAATGAATTGAAAATGGAACATAAAAATTATTTATGAACAGCTAAAAATAATATCGCAACATTCGAACATAAAACAAATACAATTTTTGATCGTTTAATGTACAAACAATAACATAATATTTTGTTCATATTTGTAGGTTGTTGACGTAATTTCCGGAAAGTATGACGACAGCATCGGCAGCTTCCTCATCGTGGATTGCAGATACCCGTATGAATACAACGGCGGCCATGTTCCGGTAAGTTCAATGGTAGAAGCAAAATTAAATCTAAATAATCTTTTAATGATTTCTATAAACATAATCACAGGTAACTAATACATAATGAATGATTAAATTTGTTATTATAAAATTGGTTTTCTGTTTTATTTTTAAAGGGCGCCATTAATGCTCATCGACCAGAAGACATACCCTCCATTTTGAATCAACATCAGAGCATGCGCAATGCAGCCAGCGACAAGCGCCACGTCGTCATCTTCTACTGCGAGTTTTCCTCTGAGCGAGGGCCAAGGATGTAAGTCTCCTGATAAGATATTCTTGATTCAGTATAAGTGTTGAAAAAAGATTCAATTTGGTTCTAAACTACGTTTTCTTTGACTTCAACATTGATATATTTTGTTGAACACAGAATAATTTTTTTGTAATACAATTCACACACGTATATTCATTTGTATATTGATATTTTTACTTATATACGCTGTTTGTATTACAGGTGTCGTAATGTAAGGAAAGCTGACCGTGACCTGAATAAGGACAGCTACCCATTCCTGAACTTTCCCGAGATCTACGTCATGCATAACGGCTTCAAGGACTTCTACGAAACACACCAGGTAAATTCAGTGGTCAAATTGGCGAAAACCTATTTCTGTCAAAACAATGGATTAGATATACATTTATGTGGCTAATAAATATACAAATGAAATTCTGTATGGTTAAGAATGAATATTACAGGAAAACAGAATTGAAGTGTTCGTAGCATGCATGCTTTTATACATACTTTTATAGAAAATATATTAATTAATTAATGTCTGACATTCATGTTATTTTGAATTTTTTTCAGAACTTGTGCGAGCCCATTGGTTACACGCCGATGCTTCACAAGGATCATTCCGAGGATCTACGTCACTTCCGGTCCAAGTCCAAGTCCTGGAGTGGAGGATCCAGGCGTCGTGTTTCCGGACTGCGTCTCTTCTGATCCTGATACGTTATAGCAATCTGAGGGACAAATTGTTTAATCATGAATTGTTGGTGATGTCATGCTGTTTCATGTTGTTCGTTTTTGAATCAGATGTGTGTATTTTTATCGCAAGAACTTGTCCTGAGTTTGCTAAATGTATTTACAAAGACGCTGTGAGTGAATGAAGAGTTGTCTTTGATAAAAAACATATTGTATATGTTGTACAATTTGAGAACCACTGTACATTGTATTTAAATTCAGTTGTTTTCAAACTTGTTTCTACAAAGTGCTAATTTATTACATTGTTATTGATTTGTTTTTTGTTGTTATTATTAATTATATAATTTATATGTGTATATAATGAATAAATAATAAAACTATGACTTATAATACTGCGTTTGATATTTTCAAAGGATGAAATAGTAGCTAGCACCAATAAATAGAACCATTTTAACAAGAGCTTGAACTTTGGGTAGTTGTGTCAAACAGCAATGTGATGTAAGCCTGTCTATTTCATTGCTGGCCACTCAGCAATTGCTCTTTGAAATCAACAGGATTTGTCTGGCTTTTGAGCTAAGACAACGCAATCGGTGCATATTTCGCTTGAAAGCGCGTCATTTTTCACTTGTTTTGACAAGGAATAGACAGCTACGTCCAACCGAAAGTCCAAGGTCTTGTTAAAATGGTTCTATATAGTATCAGAGGAAAGCATTACATTTTATAGCATTATTCTGAAGGTTTCCGTGTTTGTGAATTGCACCCACCTCTTCCTCTATTTATTGCTGATTGTGAACTTATTCAACTGAAAGGCACTATAAGTAATAATTAAAGGCCGAACATTTTACAAACGCCCCCTTTTTTACCTGTACAAACTTCAAAATGATGCCGCTTGTCAATCAAGTTTGTTTGAAACAATAGCACCCAGTTTGATTGACGTGATCGTCCGAGCGTGATCTTGCCAGGTCCGCGGATTTCTGTTTGCTAGCAATTAACAACGTTATCTTTGATATCCTCCGTCATGTATTAAAGGGGGGGAATTGAAAATTGATTTTTAAACATTACCAGTATTAAAATTGATTATGAAAAATAATTATTCAGTGATTGAAAATACGCACAATTTATATTTGAGTTATGTTGAATGTGTGTGACCTAATAAATTCCACAAAAATGCATGGACAGCTCCAAAACATATAAAATTTTCTTTTTACAACAAACGTACAATATGCTACTAAAGCTATATTTACTGGTAAGAAGTTGATGTATGTAAACGTCACTCCATGGAAAACGAACTCCATTAATTGTCGACGTATAATGACTGTCTTTACATTCCACATTCTTACTGATCGTATGGTTTTCTTATACTATTATAATTGTTAAAATTAACTTTTTAAACAATGTCAAGTGCTAAACACAGTGTACTGAGTTATACTTTTATAGCAGAATTATTTTACTGCATTTTTTCAATTGTGCTTTACACACGTGTGCTTAGAGAAAATTCGGACGACACATACCATTTCCGTATAAAATAGCTTCGTATGGTCATTAGAACAATAAGATATTTAAACTAAGACCAATTCTGACTGATTCTTTAAAACGTTTAGTGAAACATATCTTTATTGCTTCGTATCATTTTACGAAATTTACATTATTTTCTAATATTATTTTAACATAAGGAATAGTTAGCCAGCGCTATGACCCCTCCGTTATCACCACATTACATGTAACCTATTGAGGGACTTCTCCTGTGGTTTAAACTATTATCCCATAATATTTGTGGCAAAATGTTAAATATCATTTTCAATATGTACAGTCATATTAAGTCAAGAATTGTTTATAATAATGAAACCCCTCCTTTTTTTCATTGTGAAAACGGAGTGAGGCAAGGTGAAAATATGTCAGCCTTCTTATTCTCTATGTACCTTAATGATTTACATGACTTTTTAAATGAGTCTGATGTACAAGGTTTACCTACTATTACTAACATGTTACATGTAGAAAATAAGTTAGATCTTTTTTTCAAATTATTCGCTATATTATATGCAGACGACAGTGTACTGTTAGCTGAATCTCCCAAGGAATTGCAAAGAGAGATAGATTGCTTTCATACTTATTGCATAAAATGGAACCTGAAAATGAATATCGATAAATCTAAAATAATACTATTTAGCAAAGGTAGGCAGAAAGAAAACGTGCAGATAAATTTAATGATAAATTTATTGAAGTTGTTACTGATTTTAACTACTTGGGAATAGTATTTAGCAGAACAGGATCTTTTAAAATTGCAATACAGAAATTAGCCGAAAAAGCTACAAAAGCATTACATGAAGTCTTAAAAAAGGGGAGATTTCATAATCTATCAGTACAGTGTCAACTAGATTTATCTGACAAAATTGTCCAACCTATACTGTTATATGGATGTGAAGTCTGGGGCTTTTCAAATATTGCTATCATAGAAAGAATTCATCTCAAATTTTGTAAACTTCTACTCCATTTAAAACAATCAACTCCAGATTTCATGATATATGGTGAACTTGGTCGATACCCACTTGACATTCAAATTAAAACACGCATTATTTCTTATTGGTCAAGAATACTTACCGGAAAAGATACAAAAATTACAAAGTTAATATATGATCTAGGAATTTGTATTAATCACGAAATTGGGGGGAACATCCCTTGGTATGAAAACATCAAACATATTCTAAATAACTCCGGTTTATCTAATACATGTATATGGATTAATCAAACTATACATAACTCACAATGGCTAAAGGCAAAAATAAAACTCACGTTGATAGACCAATTCAAACAAAATTGGCAATCTATTCTACAATCATCCCCAAAAGCTCTAAATTATAGAATTTATAAGGAAGAGTTAAAATTTGAACATTATTTTGATACATTATCAAAAAAAGATGCAATTACTTTTTGTAGATTTCGAACATGTAATCACCATCTACCCATTGAAAGTGGACGGTGGGCAAATATTCCCAGACGTGAAAGATTCTGTGCTGATTGCAATAAGTGCGAAATAGGAGATGGATTTCACTACATACTTAGCTGTAACTCGCTGCAGCAAGAACGCTATCAATGCTTATCAAATATAAATATGAAAATAAAAAATGCTATTAGTTTTAAATGTATAATGGCAAAACACTGTTCTATGAGGAAATTATGTGCTTTTAGAAAAATAAAAAAAAATTGCCCCCAGGTTAGAACCCCCATACTTCACATTTGTATTAACAAGTCAGAGTTGTATATGTTCTCTCTCTCTCTCTCTCTCTCTCTCTCTCTCTCTCTCTCTCTCTCTCTCTCTCTCTCTCTCTCTCTCTCTCTCTCTCTCTCTCTCTCTCTCTCTTACGCATGCATTGTTAATTATTAAGAAATACCACATATTGTATTATTATAATCTCTGTGTACCATTGTGCAATGGTGTTGAGATTGAAAAAAAAAATGAATGAATGAATGCGCTTGGACCCCAGTGTCTGTGTGAGAGCGCGCGCGAGTGAACGATGTGCCCACCCCCGTGTCGACATAGTCAGGTGTGAGATATAAGTTCGCTATCCAGGCACCCCTCAGCATTGACACCGACTATTATTGTTATCTAAATTTTGAGATAAAAATGTATTGAATTCATTTGAGGAATGTGAAACGTAAAATACTTAGAATACAATGGCAACTGAAGCAAACATACTAGATTTATATCTAACAATGTATTGCAAGAAAAATAGTTCGCACTTGTATTTTGTCTCCATATATGTCGAGATTACTGTTCTTTTCACACTGAAAGTCGCGATGTTTACAATATACCGGTACCCAGGCACTGTTGAGCGAAAGGCTAAGTTTGCAATATTTATTCTATTGACCGCCTAGAATTATTCATTTTATCGATAAATTTAGATTCTTCATATTTTACAGAGCATACTTTTTGCGTTGTTCATACTTTTAACTTCGCAGCAAAATTCATGGAAAAAATTTCATTTCATGGTAAATGTATTAGCGCAAAATGAGCTGTAGTGTCTCTTTAATTTGATACTTCTATTTTAAATATAAGATGAATTTGAAAAATAAGGAAGAGAAACCTTGAATAAAGCATAGAAATGTATGTTCATGGATAGGATGTTATAAAATTACTTTTTTTTAAGAACTCGCCTGGATGGACCAAGAGCATGTCGGATTTAAAAGCGGATAATCAAAGAACCCACTAAAACAGTAATTATCGCAAATATCTTAAATATGAATATATATTATCAATTTGTCGATTTGTAATATTCTTAAAATCTGTGAAATGAATTGATGCTTCAGCAGATTCTACTTTAATCGAACGTCTTTATGCACACCCAATTTTTGAACAGTGTGATAACTTACAGGCTTTAGTGTTAGTTTATCCGTGGGTCACTCTTTGTACAATAAATTTTTCTGCACGTACAAAGACCTGGATTCATAGGCATAGTATACTGTATCTCAAATTTTAGTTTCATGTAATCAAATCCGAGTATCTTTTTTTTTTTTTGGTAAAGCTAGAAATTCGTTATTTATATTATAATTAAAAATTAAATTTCTACACTCAACGTTAATATCAACACGTTCTAAAAGAAACGTGGGGTGAAATAGGGAAAGTAAAATGATAAATATGACAAAAATATTAAGGAAAACACGGTTAATGTAATACCCCGGGGAAGCCTGTTATTGCCACACATTTACTTGTCAATCAAGTGTTGTACGACGTGTAATAGAGCTGGTTCTGCTATGTCATCAAAACCAGTTTTACTGAAATTATACGATATCTCCCTAACCCTTTTGGTACATTTCAAAACAAGTCAAACAAGCAGTTGACACGTGTGTTACAAGGTTGTTAATATTAGATAAATCCCGGGCCAGAGAGATCCATAAGTCACAAAACAAAAAAAAAGATTTGACCAAATTCATATCTCGATCAAAATTGAAAGAAACAGTTCTTAATGCAACAATTGATAAGGAATAATATGACACATTTAAGAAAAACAAAAATGTAAACGTGAAGACATTGATAACTGAGCTTTATTACAAAAAATAATTGCTGTATGTTTACAAAATTTATTGTTTTGTACATACCGGTATACATGTACATGTGTATGTACATTTTGTAATAGTGTGCACTAAGTTACATGTATGTATTTCTGTATATAAATATTTTTTGCGCAAACCCCACCAATATTTGCTAGTAAAACTTCAAAATATTGACAATTCACAAGAAAGAAAGCCAATATTTGATTCACTCTTTTTATTATTTTTTTTACAGTTCCTAATTATTTATCGTATGTGTTTGATTTATTTATATCAATTTGACCGTAAAATGTTTTGATAATTTTCAATATTTAAATCACTTGATTTGATCAAACCAAGCTCAAGGCAATGCTACTAGTGTTATAAGCTTCGGGGCAATACTGCACCGCTACTGTGCAATATTGCCCTCCACTGTACCGTTAAATAACTAATTAGCCTACAATATTTTAACAGGGGCAAGACCGAATTAACGGGCTACGGATTAAAGGATTAAAATTCGAATGCCGCTTGTAAACATGTCAAGATTTCCAGACTTTTAATTGAAGAAGTTTTTTTCTGCATCATTGCTTGGCGTAAAATATAGTATATATACACGGCTCCAAGCAAAAATCATTATTCTTCTAAACGTTTGAAAGAAACTGTGAGCAAATGTAAGAAAATAAGAAAAGCTATTCATTATTTGCAATATCTATTTACTAAAGCAGTACACGATTTACAGATTTGTTATTGAATTCAGATCGATAATATTTGACTTTTTCTCTTTTGAATAAGAATTCAGCATGTATACCCCTGGTAAATTGGATGCAGTGATGGACTCGGACTTCGGCCTCGGTTTCCTGCCGATACCAAAGCGTACACTTTTTGCGGACGACAAACAGGCGCTGAGCGAGGACGACGATTCTGGTTTAGGGATGGAGGTAGATGTTCTTAAAAATATGTGTTTGATACATTATCATACACCCACACCTCCCGAAATTAACAATAAACATTGTCTATTGAAAATGAAATTTATTTTGAAAATTAGTCTCAGCTCTTCATGACATTTCTTATCATTGCATCTACATTTATCACCGTAACTTTTATCATATTCATTACATATGAGAGAAATGCCAATTGTAATCTTTTGTTTTGTGGTTTTTCAGTGTGCTGTAGATTTGACATCAGATGAGGATACGAGCTCGTCTATGATCGCTTCATTGGTATGAAAAAACTTTTTATTTTTCATTAAACTTTATAAATAATTATATTTTGAATTCTTAAAGAAATTAAAAAAAAAATCAAACCTTGGCAAGAAAATAATCAAATAAACAATAAGAAAAACTTATAATAACAATGTTTAAGATATTTAAGATTACTCTCTTTGAATTTCAGTTGGAAAGACCATTTGCATGCTTCTCTCCAATGGAGATTCGACGACCAAAGAAGAGATCCGAAAGAATGATGGAACCGATGGACGAATCTGCACGAAAGCGCCCGAGGTTTGCCGAACGTAGAAAGACCCTCCAGAAGTCCCTTTCATTTGGCGTAAGTTGAATACATGCATTTCCAATGGTATTTTAAAGTGTAGATCTAATTTTCATTATTTTGTATGGATAGTCTATTTCAAAGATTGCCATTAACAAGATTATTGATTTTTTCCAGGATAAACCTTTAGGAGACCAAGAACAAGTCAAAAATGTAGTGGGACGAATGGTAGAGGAGTCCAACCTGATTGGTGACGGAAGTCAGACATGTAGCCTTCCCACAATTCCCGGAAAACACCCAGATCTGAAGAGCATCACCAATTAAACGGTAATGAATTGAAAATGGAACATAATAATTATTTATGAACAGCTAAAAGTAATATCGCAACATTCGAATATAAAACAAATACAATTTTTGATCGTTTAATGTACCAACAATAACATGATATTTTGTTCATGTTTGTAGGTTGTTGACGTAATTTCCGGCAAGTATGAAGACAGCATCGGCAGCTTCCTCATCGTGGATTGCAGATACCCGTATGAATACAACGGCGGCCATGTTCCGGTAAGTTTTGTAAACAAGTTATAAAAATTAACATAAATTTGAATAATTTTTAATTTTTTTTCTACTAAATGAATTATATATAATGAACTACTATTTGTGATTTTATTTTACAGGGCGCCATTAACGCTCATCGACCAGAAGACATACCCTCCATTTTGAGTCAACATCAGAGCATGCGCAACGCAGCCAGTGACAAGCGCCACATTGTCATCTTCTACTGCGAGTTTTCTTCTGAGCGAGGGCCAAGGATGTAAGTCTCCTGATAAGAAATTCTTGATTCAATATAAGTGTTGAATAAAGATTGCTTTTAACTACGTCTTCTTTGACCTAAACATCAATATATTTTGTTGAACAAAGAATAAATTTTACTTAATGCATTTATGTTTTTGTATATTGATATCTTTACCTATTTATTTATACGCCGTTTGAATTCCAGGTGTCGTAATGTAAGGAAAGCAGACCGTGACCTGAACAAGGACAGCTACCCATTCCTGAACTTTCCCGAGATGTACGTCATGCACAACGGCTTCAAAGACTTCTACGAAACACACCAGGTAAATTCAGTGGTCAAATTGGCGAAAACCTATTTCTGTCAAAACAATGGATTAGATAGACATTTATGTCGCTTAATATATAAACAAACGAAATTCTAAATGGTTAAGAACGAATATTACAGGAAAACAGAATTTAAGTGTTCGTATCATGCATGCTTTTATACATACTTTTATAGAAAATATATTAATTAATTAATGTCTGACATTCATGTTATTTTGAAATTTTTTCAGAACTTGTGCGAGCCCATTGGTTACACGCCGATGCTTCACAAGGATCATTCCGAGGATCTACGTCACTTCCGGTCCAAGTCCAAGTCCTGGAGTGAAGGATCCAGGCGTCGTGTTTCCGGACTGCGTCTCTTCTGATCCTGATACGTTATAGCAATCTGAGGGACGAATTGTTTAATCGTGAATTGTTGGTGATGTCATGCTGTGTCATGTTGTTCAATTTGGAATCAGATGTGTGTATTGTTATCACAAGAACTTTCCTGAATTTGCTAAATGTTTTTACAAAGACGCTGTGAGTGAATGAAATTTTCTTTGATAAAAACATATTGTATATGTTGTACAATTTGAGAACCGCTGTACATTGTATTTATATTCAGTTGTTTTCAAACTTGTTTCTACAAAGTGCTAATTTATTACATTGTTATTGATTTGTTATTTGTTGTTATTATTTATTATATTTATATGTGTATATAATGAATAAATGATAAAACTATGACTTATAATGCCGCGTTTGATATAGGGTGAAATAGCAGCACCAATAAATATATAGTATCAGAGGAATAGCATCATTCTGAAGGTTTTCGTGTTTGTGAATTGAACCCACCTCTTCCTCCATTTATTGCTGATTGTGAACTTATTCAACTGAAAGGCACTATAAGTAATAGTTAAGAAAATAGCTTTGTCGATTGAGATAAGAGTGGCTAAAAAATGTAACATTCATTAAACCTTATTCCATAGTGAAGAAATTTTTAATTTTCTCAACTAACAAAGGAAAATATACATTGTCAATATATTTATTAGATGTACATGTATTATGGAATACATTTCTTAACGTCGTATTTCCACATAACTACATGTACTTAATTTAAAAAGTTCAGTTATACATACATGACGTTTATTTATTGCTTCGTATCATTTTACGAAATATACATTGTTTTTTAATATTATCATAACATAAGGAATAGTTTGCCTGCTCTATAACCCTTGTTTATCACCTCGTTACACTGTTACATGTAACCTATTGAGTGACTTCCCCTGCGCTTGGACCCCAGTGTCTGTATGAGAGCGCGCGAGTGAACGATGTGGCCCCCACCCCCACCCCCCGTGTCAACATGGTCTGGTGTGGTCTGGTGTGAGATATAAGTTCGCTATCCAGGCACCCCTCAATATTATCACCGACTTTTATATACGGCTTATTGTTATCTAAATTTTGAGGTAAAAATGTATTGAAATCATTTGAGGAATATGAAACGTAAAATACTTAGAATACAATGGCAACTGAAGCAAACATACTAGATTTATATCTAACAATGTATTACGAGAAAAATAGTTCGCACTTGAGTTTTGTTTCCATTTTTGTCAAGATTACTGTCCTTTTCACACTGAATGTCGCAATGTTTACACTATATGCCCATGCACTGTTGAACGAAAGGCTAAGCTTGCAATATTTATTCTATTGGCCGTCTAGAATTATTTATTTTAGCGATAAATTGAGATTCTTCATATTTTACAGAGCATACCTTTAGCAATGTTCATACTTTCAACTTCGCAGCAAAATTCATGGAAAAATTTTCATTTCAAGGTACATGTATTAGCGCAATATGAGCTGTTGTGTCTCTTTAATTTGATATTTCTATTTCAAATATTCAACCTTTCAAGTTCACCAAAAATAAGATGAAAAATAAGTAAGAGAAACCTTGAATAAAGCCTAGAAATGTATGTTCATGGATCGGATGTTATAAAATTACATTGTTCTGAAGAACTCGCCTGGATGGGTGTGATATTAAGGACCAAAAGCATGTCGGATTTAAAAGCGAATAATCAAAGAACCCGCTTAAACAGTAAATATCGCAAATATTTGAAATATGAATATATATTATCAATTTGTCGATTTGTAATATTTTTAAAATCTGTGAAATAAATTGATGCTTCAGCAGATTCTATTCTAATCGAACGTCTTTATGCACACCCAATTTTTGAACACTGTGATAACTTACAGGCTTTAATGTCATTTTATGCTGTGGGTGGGCATTCGTTTTACCATTTTTTCATGTATATTTTGTGCTTCACTCTTTACAAATTTGTACAATAAATTTTTCTGCACGTACAAAGACCTGGATTCATAGGCATAGTATACTGTATCTAAAATTTTAGTTTCATGTAATCAAATCCGATTATCTTTTTTTATTTTTTTATTTTTTTTTTTTTGGTTAAGCTAGAAATTCGTTATTTACATTATAATTAAAAATTAGATTTCATTTATACACTCAACGTTAATATCACCACGTTCTAAAAAAACATTGGGTTGAAATAGGGAAAGTAAAATGATAAATATGGAAAAAAAATTAAGGAAAACACTGTTAATGTTATATCCCGGGGAAGCCTGTTATTGCCACACATTTACTTGTCTATCAAGTATTGTTCGACGTGCAATAAGGCTGGTTCTGCTTGTCATCAAAACCAGTTTTACTGAAATTATACGATATCTCCCTAACCCTTTTGGTACATTTCAAAACAAGTCAAACAAGCAGTTGACACGTATGCTACAAGGTTGTTAAAAATTAATCCCGAGCCAGAGAGATCCATAAGTCACAACACAAAAATAGATTTGACCAAATTCATATCTCGATCAAAATTGAAAGAAGCATATCTTAATGCAACAAATGATAAGGAATATAATATAATATAATATAACAAACTTAAAAAAACAAAAATGTAAAGGTGTAGACATTGATAACTGAGCTATGTTACAAAGAAAAATTGTTGTGTGTTTACAAAATCTACCGTGTTTTGTACATATATTTACTAGTATATACTAAGTTATGTATTATAAATATTTTTGCACAAAACCCATCAATATTTACTATTACAACTTTAAAGTATTGGCAATTCACAAGAAAGAAAGCCAATATTGACTCACTCTTTTCATGCATTATTTTTCTTAATAGTTCCTACATGTAATGGTATATCGTATGTTTTTGATTTAGCTCTATCTATTTGACCGTAAAATGTTTTAATAATTTTCGATATTTAAATCACTTGATTAGATGAAACAAGCTCAGGGCAATGCTACTAGTGTTAAGCTTCGGGGCAATACTGCACCGCTACTGTGCAATATTGCCCTCCACTGTACCGTTAAATTATTAATTAGTCTACAATATTTTAACAGGGGCAAGAGCGAATTAACGGGCTAGGGATTAAAGGATTAAAATTCGAATGCCGCTTGTAAACATGTCAAAATTTCCAGACTTTTAATTGGAGAAGTTTTTTCTGCATCATTGCTTGGCGGAAAAATCGCATATATACACGCTGCTTCCTGCAAAAATCATAATTCTTCAAAACGTTTTCAAGAAAGAAACTGTGAGCAAATGTAAGAAAATAAGAATAGATATAAATTTATTATTTGCATTATCTATTCATCAAAGCAGTTCACGATTTACTCATTTGTTATTGAATTCAGATCGATAACATTTGACTTTTTCTCTTTTGTAGAAGAAGTCAGCATGTATACCCCTGGTAAATTGGATGCAGTGATGGACTCGGACTTCGGCCTCGGTTTCCTGCCGATACCAAAGCGTACACTTTTTGCCGACGACAAACAGACGCTGAACGAAGACGACGATTCTGGTTTAGGGATGGAGGTAGTTGTTCTAGAAAATATGTGTTTGATACATTATAATACACCCAAACTTCCCGATATTAACAGGAAACTGTCTATGGAAAATGAAATTTATTTTGAAAATTAGAAAAAAAAGTCCCAGCTCCTCATGACATTTCTTAACATTGCATCTACTCACCGTAACTTTTATCATAGTCATTACATGTGAGAGAAATGCCAATTGTAATCTCTTGTTTTGGTTTTTCAGTGTGCTGTAGATTTGACATCAGATGAGGATACCAGCTCGTCTATGATCGCTTCATTGGTATGCAAACATTTTTGAATTTTTCATTAAACTTTAAAAATAGTTATATTTTGAATTCTTAAAGAAATAAAGAAAATCAAACATTGGCAAGGAAATAATCAAATAAACAATAATTAATAGAAAAACTTATACCGGTAATTACAATGTTTCAAATATTTAAGATAACTCTCTTTGAATTTCAGTTGGAAAGACCATTCGCATGCTTCTCTCCAATGGAGATTCAACGACCAAAGAAGAGATCCGAAAGAATGATGGAACCGATGGACGAATCTGCACGAAAACGCCCGAGGTTTGCCGAACGTAAAAAGACTCTCCAGAAATCGCTTTCATTTGGCGTAAGTTGAATACATGCATTTCCAAAGGTATTTTAAAGTGTAGATCTATTTTTCATAGTTTTGTATGGATACTTTATTTCAAAAATTGCCATTAACAAGATTATTGATTTTTTTTCCAGGATAAACCTTTAGGAGATCAAGAACTAGTCAAAGATGTAGTGGGACGAATGGTAGAGGAGTCCAACCTGATTGGAGACGGAAGTCAGACATGTAGCCTTCCCACAATTCCCGGAAAACACCCGGATCTGAAGAGCATCACCAATCAAACGGTAAGAAATTGAAAATAGAATATGATTATTTATGAACAACTAAAAATAATATTGCAACATTCGAATATAAAACAAATACTAACAATTTAAATCGTTTAATGCACCAACATTAACCTAATATTTTTGTCATGCTTGTAGGTTGTTGACGTAATTTCCGGAAAGTATGACGACACCATCGGCAGCTTCCTCATCGTGGACTGCAGATACCCGTATGAATACAATGGCGGCCATGTTCCGGTAAGTTTTGTAAACAAGTTATAAAAATTCATATAAATCTGAATAATTTTTAAAAGTTTTTTCTTCTACTAAATGAATTATATATTATAATAATAATGAACTACTATTTGTGATTTATTTTTACAGGGCGCCATTAACGCTCATCGACCAGAAGACATACCTTCCATTTTGAATCAACATCAGAGCATGCGCAATGCAGCCAGCGACAAGCGCCACATCGTCATCTTCTACTGCGAGTTTTCTTCTGAGCGAGGGCCAAGGATGTAAGTCTCCTGATAAGATATTCTTGATTCAGTGTGAGTGTTGAATAAAGATTGTTTTAAACTACGTCTTCTTAGACCTTAACATCAATATATTTTGTTGAACAAAGAATAACTTTTATATAATGTATTAATTTATTTGTATATTGGTATCTTTACCTATTTATTTATACGCCGGTTGTATTCCAGGTGTCGTAATGTAAGGAACGCAGACCGTGACCTGAACAAGGACAGCTACCCATTCCTGAACTTTCCTGAGATCTACGTCATGCATAACGGCTTCACGGACTTCTATGAGACACACCAGGTAAATGCACCTTAAACAACGTATTATCATAATGGTAAAATGTATGGGCATTACATAGCGTACAACAACTCAAATACAAAGAAGTATAAAGTAATGTCTTTTGTTAAGAATTTTTCATTGTTCACATTGTCTTAAGTTTAAATGATATCATGATGATGCATTTACATCAATAATAATGCATAGT
Source organism: Magallana gigas (assembly GCF_963853765.1). Lineage (NCBI taxonomy): Eukaryota > Metazoa > Mollusca > Bivalvia > Ostreida > Ostreidae > Magallana > Magallana gigas. Next base: position 50,590,688 of record NC_088860.1, on the reverse strand, counting down.
ACATTTAATAGTATTAAATGATGGAATTATGATATTTTCATTTAATCAGAGATATGACTGATCGGAATTTTGATAGTTTATATGATGTCAAACACTCATATCATTGTGGTTGTTTTATTTATCAGAACTTGTGCGAGCCCCAAGCTTACACGCCGATGCTTCACAAGGACCATTCTGACGATCTACGTCACTTCCGGTCCAAGTCTAAGTCCTGGAGTGGAGGATCCAAGCGTCGTGTTTCCGGATCGCGTCTCTTCTGATCGGGAAATGATAATGTTATCTAAGGGCACTGTGAAATAACAGAATTTTCTACATGACATCGTAGTGTACCATGCTAATCAATATGTATTCTTATTACATCTACCGTGCTGAGTTTGCTACATTTGGTTTCAGGCAGACATTTCGTAGGAAATGACACTTCTCCTATTTGATGATAACATATTGTAAAATGTTGTACGATTTGTTACCCTATATGAGTTCCAGCTATTTGTTTTGTTCCTTTCCTTTTGCGAGGTACCTTCCTGGGATTACAAACTTTGTTGCAACAAAGTGCTAATTTGTTACATTGTTATTGATTTGTTATTAGATTCTGTTATTTATATTGTTATTATTTATTATAATATTTATGCAAATATGATGAACATGAATAAAGCCATGACTTCCACTATTGCGCTTAATTCTGCTTTATGTTTGATAAGTTTTCATGAATACATGGAGATAGTCTAACATTTGATACACTCATTCAACTCTTTCCCTGTTTCGAATTCGCGATTCTAAACTTAACCATTTTATTCATTCTTATCAAAAATATATAAAACTGATAGGCTTTGGAAGGCACAAAAATGTTTGCGGCAGAGATAACGTACTGGCTTAAAAACTGAATATCATTTACGCATTCCAATTCAAATAGTTCAAACGCCAAAGTTCAATGTAGTCTCGTTTAACTCGACGCTCGGCTGTCTCCGTGAATCCTTGTTGGAGATTTACGGTGTCAGCCGAGCGTTTGGTTGAACGAGACTTAAGTTCAATATTGCTTGGATCCATACACTTTTTTAGAAATATTTCTTTTACTGATACATAGTTTGATTGAATTAACTTTATCTTTAAATATTATTTAACATGATTATAAAATGGGGGTTTCTCGATATTCTTGTCGAAAAAGTCCAAAAATTCAAATTATAAAAATGTGTGTAATTCAATTTAGAAACTACATGTACTTGTCATGCAAAATAACATATCATTGACTTTAAAATAAATAAACATCGACAAAATCAACTCCCGTCAGTTCTTCAGTACTTTGATTGAACACTGCGACAACTTACAGGCTTTAATGTCATTTTATTCTGTGGGTGGGGCTTCGTTTTACATTTTTTTTCAAGTATGTTTTTTTTACTTCACTCTTTACAAATGTGTACAATACATTTTTATGCACGTACAAAAACCTGGATTCATAGGCATAGTATACTGTATCTAAAATTTTAGTTTCATGCAATCAAATCCGAGTATCTTTTTTTTTTGTTAAGCTAGAAATTCGTTATTTACATTATAATTAAAAATAAAATTTCTACACTCAACGTTAATATCACCACGTTCTAAAAGAAACGTGGGGTGAAATAGGGAAAGTAAAATGATAAATATGGAAAAAAAACTTAAGGAAAACACTGTTAATGTAATATCCCGGGGAAGCCTGTTATTGCCACACATTTACTTGTCTATCAAGTATTGTTCGACGTGCAATAAGGCTGGTTCTGCTATGTCATCAAAACCAGTTTTACTGAAATTATACGATATCTCCTAAACCCTTTTGGTACATTTCAAAACAAGTCAAACAAGCAGTTGACACGTGTGCTACAAGGTTGTTAAATATTAACCCCGAGCCAGAGAGATCCATAAGTCACAACACAAAAATAGATTTGACCAAATTCATATCTCGATCAAAATTGAAAGAAACATATCTTAATGCAACAAATGATAAGGAATATAATATATATAATATAACAAACTTAAAAAAAATGTAAACGTGTAGACATTGATAACTGAGCTATGTTACAAAGAATAATTGTTGTGTGTTTGCAAAATCTACCGTGTTTTGTACATATATTTACTAGTATATACTAAGTTATGTATTATAAATATTTTTGCACAAAACCCATCAATATTTACTATCAAAACTTTAAAGTATTGGCAATTCACAAGAAAGAAAGCCAATATTGACTCACTCTTTTCATGCATTATTTTTCTTAATAGTTCCTACATGTAATGGTATATCGTATGTTTTTGATTTAGCTATATCTATTTGACCGTAAAATGTTTTAATAATTTTCGATATTTAAATCACTTGATTAGATGAAACAAGCTCAGGGCAATGCTACTAGTGTTAAGCTTCGGGGCAATACTACACCGCTACTGTGCAATATTGCCCTCCACTGTACCGTTAAATTACTAATTAGTCTACAATATTTTAACAGGGGCAAGACCGAATTAACGGGCTAGGGATTAAAGGATTAAAATTCGAATGCCGCTAATAAACATGTCAAAATTTCCAGACTTTTAATTGAAGAAGGTTTTTCTGCATCATTGCTTGGCGTAAAATATAGTATATATACACGCGGCTCCTGCAGAAATCATTATTCTTCAAAACGTTTGAAAGAAACCGTGAGCAAATGTAAGAAAATGAGAGACGCTATTCATTATTTGCAATATCTGTTTACTAAAGCAGTACACGATTTACACATTCTTTATTGAATTCAGATCGATAACAATTGACTGTTTCTCTTTTGTAGAAGAATTCAGCATGTATACCCCTGGTAAATTGGATGCAGTGATGGACTCGGACTTCGGCCTCGGTTTCCTGCCGATACCAAAGCGTACACTTTTTGCCGACGACAAACAGACGCTTAACGAAGACGACGATTCTGGTTTAGGGATGGAGGTAGATGTTCTTAAAAATATGTGTTTGATACATTATAATACACCCACACCTCCCGAAATTATTAATAACAAAAAACTGTCTTTTGAAAATGAAATTTATTTTGAAAATTAGAAAAAAAGTATCAGCTCTTCATGACATTTCTTAACATTGCATCTACATATCACCGTAACTTTTATCATAGTCATTACATGTGAGAGAAATGCCAATTGTAATCTCTTGTTTTGGTTTTTCAGTGTGCTGTAGATTTGACATCAGATGAGGATACCAGCTCGTCTATGATCGCTTCATTGGTATGCAAACATTTTTGAATTTTTCATTAAACTTTATAAATAGTTATATTTTGAATTCTTAAAGAAATAAAGAAAATCAAACATTGGCAAGAAAATAATCAAATAAACAATAATTAATAGAAAAACTTATACCGGTAATTACAATGTTTCAAATATTTAAGATAACTCTCTTTGAATTTCAGTTGGAAAGACCATTCACATGCTTCTCTCCAATGGAAATTCAACGACCAAAGAAGAGATCCGAAAAAATGATGGAACCGATGGACGAATCTGCACGAAAACGTCCGAGGTTTGCCGAACGTAGAAAGACCCTCCAGAAATCGCTTTCATTTGGCGTAAGTTGAATACATGCATTTCCAAGGGTATTTTAAAGTGTAGATCTATTTTTCATAGTTTTGTATGGATACTATATTTCAAAGATTGCCATTAACAAGATTATTGATTTTTTTTCCAGGATAAACCTTTAGGAGATCAAGAACAAGTCAAAGATGTAGTGGGACGAATGGTAGAGGAGTCCAACCTGATTGGAGACGGAAGTCAGACATGTAGCCTTCCCACAATTCCCGGAAAACACCAGGATCTGAAGAGCATTACCAATCAAACGGTAAGAAATTGAAAATAGAATATAATTATTTATGAACAACTAAAAATAATATTGCAACATTCGAATATAAAACAAATACTAACAATTTAAATCGTTTAATGCACCAACATTAACCTGATATTTTTGTCATGCTTGTAGGTTGTTGACGTAATTTCCGGAAAGTATGACGACACCATCGGCAGCTTCCTCATCGTGGACTGCAGATACCCGTATGAATACAATGGCGGCCATGTTCCGGTAAGTTTTGTAAACAAGTTATAAAAATTCATATAAATCTGAATAATTTTTAAAAGTTTTTTCTTCTACTAAATGAATTATATATTATAATAATAATGAACTACTATTTGTGATTTATTTTTACAGGGCGCCATTAACGCTCATCGACCAGAAGACATACCCTCCATTTTGAGTCAACATCAGAGCATGCGCACTGCAGCCAGCGACAAGCGCCACATCGTCATCTTCTACTGCGAGTTTTCTTCTGAGCGAGGACCAAGGATGTAAGTTTCCTGATAAGAAATTCTTGATTCAATATAAGTTTTGAATAAAGATTCAATTTGGTTTTAAACTACGTTTTCTTTGACCTAAACATCGATATATTTTTTCTTAACAAAGAATAATTTTTATGTAATGCATTTATGTTTTTGTTTATTGATATCTTTACCTATTTATTTATACGCCGTTTGAATTCCAGGTGTCATAATGTAAGGAAAGCTGACCGTGACCTGAACAAGGACAGCTACCCATTCCTGAACTTTCCTGAGATCTACGTCATGCATAACGGCTTCAAAGACTTCTACCAGACACACCAGGTAAATGCACCTTAAACAACGTACATGTATATTATAATGGTAAAATGTATACGCATTACACAGCGTACAAAAAACTCAAATATATACAAATAAGTATTATTTTTTATATGTTCTTTACCAAAACTTCTTCATTGTTCACATTGTCTTAAGTTTAAATGATATGATGATGCATTTAGATCAATAGTAATGCACAGTACATTTCATAGTATTAAATGATGGAATTATGATATTTTCATTTATCAGAAATATGACTGATCTGAATTTTGATAGTTTAAATGATGTTAAACACTCATATCTATGTGTTGTTTTATTCACAGAATTTGTGCGAGCCCCTGGGATACACGCCGATGCTTCACAAGGATCACTCTGACGATCTACGTCACTTCCGGTCCAAGTCTAAGTCCTGGAGTGGAGGATCCAAACGTCGTGTTTCCGGATCGCGTCTCTTCTGATTGGGAAATGATAATATTATCTGAGGGCACTGTGAAATGACAGAATTTTCTACATGACATCGCAGTGTATCAAGCTAAACAATATGTATTCTTATTACAGACAAATCGTAAAAAATGACACTTTTCCTATTTGATGAAATCATATTGTAAAATGTTGTACGATTTGTTATCCTCTATGAGTTACAGCTATTTGTATTATTCCTACCAAATTTGTTGTCGCAAAGTGCTAATTTTTTACAATGTTATTGATTTGTTATAAGATTCTGTTATTTATATAGTGTTATTATTATAATATTTAAGCAAATATGATGTACATGAATAAAGACGTGACTTACAATATTGATCTTGATTTTTCTTTATGATTGATAAGTTGTCATTTATTCATGTAGATTGTTCCTAACATTTCATACACATTCATTTCTGTTCCTTGTTTGGTGATTCTAAACTATACACTTTTTAATCTTTCTTATCAAAAATGTATAAAACTGTTAGGCTTTGAAAGGCACAAAAATTTTAAAAAAAATGTTTTCGGTGGAGATACCGTACTGAGTATCGTTTACACATTCCAATTTTATATGGATGATATTAAAATTTTTTTAACTAATAGAGGAAAACATACATGTAAAAATTACATTATTATGATAGATAAATATTTTTATTACTCTGTTCAGAGATAGCTATGAAGCAAATTCTCTTGAATTAATTGCTAGTAATAAAACGAAGTTCATTACATTGTTTGAGAAAAACTGAAAATTTCTTTTTAATACACAGCTAAAAATAAATGTCTACGAAGACTTTAGATTGAAGTAATGAGACATGAAAGTACCTGGATGATAATGATAAGAAAACGCGTGAGGCATTCCGAGTGACTTCAAATGACTTTTCCATTTTTAAATCTGCGTTAAAAATGTTTAGGCCAAGTTCTTCATTTTTGTCTTCAAAATTTATTCTTCTTTGTATATTGATTTTGTATTGATTATCAGTAAATTAACAAATTGAAGCAAAATGGACACGAAAATGGATGAAATGTTGTGATAACGAACAATAATAGAATGATTGAATGATAGACATATTAAATATTATTTCAAATAAAATTACATATATGTTATTGAACTGAATAAAATGTAAATTGATTTTGATGTATGGTGCGATCATTTTTTTCGTAAAATTACCCTGTCAATTTAGAGAATGAAAGAACTTAGATTGAAGTATTTCACTTCATAAATATTTACTATTTAGCGCATTAGGTTTTTACTAGATGCCATAATTTAAAAAAATGTATACATATATAAGCAAGACGCTTATCTGTTTATTCGTTCACTGTTCACTGACCAGTATAAAAGAACCAGGGCAGGGAAGCTGCCCAGAGGAGTGCCCATACCGGGTTGGAAATGAATTCAAGTGAAAAACCGATGAGCCAGATTTACAGACCTTTATGTCACACTAATAAAATATCTTGATCGTCGGACCCTACACGCTCTTAATTTAATAAATCTGTACAAATAATATTATAGATATTTTCCCGCATCCAGGAAATTCTGCGCTGTTTTCTGTTCTATTTCCGCTCTAGTTTTCGTATTTTCAAAAGGTTTTAATTTATAAATTATATAGAAACAAGTAGAAGAAATATAATCGTCTGCACACATTTATTTATGTACCGCTTAGCGATTTTGCCAACAAAAAATAATTTTATTACATGTATTTAATCGCTTGCCCGCATTTTCATTGAATGTCCAACTAACAAGAAAATATGTATACTAGTATCGTATCTAAATGTAATTAATGTCTATATGATAAGGTACATGTAAATCAACATATTCAGTCCGACTCGGACATGTAATCTCTAGCATTAACAATGGTTTCAGTGTCATTTTGTTCTGTCAGTGAATCTTTGCCTCTTTTTTGGGAGTTGATTTTAATCAACTCTCCTATGCAGTTACTCTGGCAAACCGCGAAAGTGAAACAGTGTTTAGACCTAAGCACAAATCATCACCGCTGACAAGACGTAAATCTTGAAAATAATAGATAAATTCGGTGTATTGTATGCTGTACCATTGTTTTTCAAAAGAAACGTATTTATAAATACCTTGAAAATAGTCAGATTTTATATGGTACGAACAATTTAATTGTTTTTTGTAGTTGCATGTATTCCTACGCCAGAGTTAAATATAGTCTCGTTCAACCAGACGTTCGGCTGTTTCCGTAAATCTCCGACAAGCAGAGAGCCTCAGAGTCTCTTGGTTGTCGGATATTAACGGAGACAGCCGAGCGTCTGGTTGAACGAGACTAGAGTTCATTATTGCTTGGATCCAGACGTGTACACTTTTTAGAAACATTTCGATTACTGATAAACAGTTTGATGGAATTAATTCTATCTTTAAATATTACACAACATGATTCATACGGGGTTTTCTCGAAATTCTTGTCGAAAAAGTTCGAGAATTTATATTATAAAAATGTGCGAAATTCAAATACAGATTAAAAACTACTTGCCAGGAAAAATAACATAGCGTAAATTTTAAAATTGATAATAATCAATAAAATCAACTCCCGACAGTACTTCAGTGCTTTGATTATATATTGTAATAGAACCATTTTAACAAGAGCTTGGACTTTTGGTAGTTGTGTCAAACAGCAATGTGACGTAGGCCTGTCTATTTCGTTACATGCAGGCCACTCAGCTACGGCTCTTTGAAATCAACAAGATCTGTCTGACTTTTGAGCTTAGGCTACGCAATCGATGTATATTTTGCTTGAATCCAGTGTCATTTTAAACTTGTTTTGACGCAAGAAATAGATTGTTACGTCCTACTGAAAGTCCAAGGTATTCGATATTCTACTAAATGGCTTATTTAGATGAATTTGAAACATAGACATTAGAAAGCAACGGTAGTTCACCAGAGCTCTTTTATCTTGTACATGTAATGCATTTACATTCAACAAAACGTAATGTATCAACAAGTGTATTTATGTTTGTTTCTATGCTCCCTAAAGATTTATTATAGTTAATTATCAGAACATTTTTGGATAGGTATATTCGGGCTTAGTTTATACCAATAACGATTTTTAATATTGAATTTTTCTAAACATCAATAGGTATAATTTATTTTGCAAACCACTTACCAAAAAAAAAAAGGAATAAAAAAAACATATTTTAAGATAATGGCTTAAACAAGAAAGAAAACACCGAACAATGCTCTGAATATATGGCTTGATTGATTTTTGTTTCTAAAGATATTTTTTTTATTAAAATATCTTACAATAATAAAATTATTTGACCGTAAAACGTTTTAATAATTTGAGATATTTAAATCACTTGATTAGATCAAACAAAGCTCAGGGCAATGCTACTAGTGTTAAGCTTCGGGGCAATACTGCACCGCTACTGTGCAATATTGCCCTCCACAGTACCGTAAAATTACTAATTACATGTAGTCTACAATATTTTAACAGGGGCAAGACCGAATTAACAGGTTAGGGATTAAAGGATTAAAATTCGAATGCCGCTTGTAAACATGTCAAAATATCCAGACTTTAATTTGAAGAATTATTTTCCGCATCTTTGCTTGGTGTTATCATTTTTATAAGACAATGCAATACATATAGAATCAAAATACTTTTTTTCTTACTTTACATTCACTGTCCAGGTTGTTGTAACCAAGATATGATGAAAAGATAAAAAGAACCAGAAATAACTTTTATTAATTATGATTCAATACATATCGAATGTAAAGGATACTTTACAACGGTCTTTCCAAGGATCTACGTCACTTCCAGTCCAAGTCCTAAAAAGGAGAATCCAAACGTGGTGCTTCGGACTGCGTCTCTTCTGAAACAGTGACATGTATCGTAGGCGCTGCCAATTGACGGAGTGTTTCTGTTGATGAGTTGGTGTACTATTTGAAATCTAATTAATTTATTGCAAAATCTTTTTTACAAGAAAGTTTGCTAAAATCCTTTAAATTTTTTTGTCTAAAGTGCTAATTTGTTACATTGTTATTGAATTGCTGTTCAGTACACGTACTTCTGATATGTTTTTTGTTTGTTACACAATTATATTATTTATCATTTTTAACATCTATAAGAAGGCCTTGTGTGTAAAAATTACCAAACAATTAAATTTCTGATATTTTGATAATATTAATGAAATATGTGATCTTTATATAAAGTCAAGAAGGAAATCAGTTTTAAAAAGGGAGTTTATAGCTGGTCATCTTGTAATGCTAAAGTTAAACTATTGAAAATGTTCTTAATAATACACATGTACTATGTTAAAAATGATTGATTGTACAAATCAAATTACTCTGCAATATTTACGAAAACACATTTTGTTCTCCACATCACTTAAACTTTAAAGTACACCACGATTTTAACAATCAAGAAACATGCATTACCGGAATATCACAGCTATTCGATGAAAAAAAAAATGTTTTTAGTCATCGAAATACTACAATACCGTGCGTTATGCTTGCACGCTCGGGACATATTACTTGGTTTCAATAAAGGAATTGATCTAGATCTTGCAATATTTGACAGCTACAATTTCCTGGTCCTTGTAATGAACGACTGAATTTATAAAAGACACTCCCCAAAACACCTTAAGTTTTGTTTTGTCACTATTGACTTCAATTTCCGGACGTTGCAGAAAATCTCGTTATATATTTGACGAATAAACTGTGTAAACTGAAATTGCAAACTATTCAACAGTTTGATAAAAGTACACACTGCCAGATAACTCTTTGATAAACCTTTTTCTAATGTTAATTTGGTTGTCAATAATTACACGATTCTGATCAGAAAAGAGCAGCATAAACATACATTGTTTCGGCATATGAGAATGAGAATGAAATATTATGATTGTATATCTAAAGTATCTATAGCGACCATGAAAGTGATGAAGACACAAGCTTCAAAGAACATTACCACACTCAGGATGTGCCTTGACTACGGGTCAGTAATTGAGTTTGGTGCATGCCATCGACTCTCCAATAAAGAGCTTCTTTGAATACAGACAATATCTGTTTACCAATTCACACTAATGATAAAAAGTGTCAAAATTGATATATTTCATCTTATGCAGTTATGATACCCACTCAGGTTAATTTGTTTGAAAATGATCAACTGATTCTAAGTTTGTAAAAATTTTAATCATCTTCAATTTAATTTCTTATCCAAAATTTAAGAATGGGAAAATTTTGAAATATTCAACACATTCAACAATCTTTGTTGCCATTTTAAACAGAAAAAACCTAACGATTCAATTGGAAAATCTAAACAACCCCTCCCGTTTACAAATTCTCTCAGAATCACAAAGAATTGACACCATGAATAGCCTCTCTCTCTCTCTCTCTCTCTCTCTCTCTCTCTCTCTCTCTCTCTCACACACACACACACACACATAATATAATCCCATGGTAAAACAAATGTGCCACTCAATAAGAAAAATGCTGAATGTGTTTAGGCTTGATTGTCAATTTAAAATCAACATGGCCATTACACAATTCTCTGCTGAATTTATAGAGAGAATAATTGTTTAATTTTAGCTTGACAATTCGTAGTGAGAAAGGGATAGGTAGTATATATGAATGAGTTTTTAGGGAGATAAAAAGCTTACATCCTTGCACTTTTGAAAAGAAAAATACATCATAATTCTTTTCCCAACTTTAATCTTGGAAAATCAACTTTAAAGTTGGAAATTCTAAGATAAGAATTGGAAATTCCTACTATAAAGTTGGAAAAATCAACTTTAAAGTTGGAAATTCCAACTTTAAAGTTGGAAATTTCAAGATTAAAGTTGGAAATTCCAACTTTAAAGTTGGAAAAATCAACTTTAAAGTTGGAAATTCCAACTTTAAAGTTGGAATTTTAAAGAAAAAAAAATACAAAGTGGCACTAATACGCTTACGTAATTTCCAGTTGCACCAGCAGATTTATCTATTTTTATTCATATTGGTGAGTAATCGTAGTAACTAACTGCAGGTCTGTAGCTCCCGGTCTGCTACAGTGACACCCTTTGAAAAAATGTGTATTTATTGCGCACGAAGACGTGCGCTAGTTTTGCACTGATTTACCTTATTATATGCAAATTCTGTAAAAACTATTAAATTCTTCATGCAATTTACTACTTATTTCGTCTCTTTACCTGCCTTAGACTTTCTCCGGAATATGTTACCGCCCTCGGAAATTCAAGTATGTTATCGAGATTGAGAGTCGCCTTTTTTACAGTCATAAAAAAATCTGCACCACTTCACTTAACGTAACTGATGATGATGTTTAAAAGACTATCAGGGGCCAAAAAAAAAGGAGACGGTATCAGTACTAAACTGCATACAAAATTTAATGGCACGAATTTTATAGAAATTGCGTATAAATAAGGTTTGTCAGTAAAAAAAAAACTAGCGCAATAAATACGCATTTTTTATGGGTGGCACTCACTGTAGCTCCCATGTCGTCCATCCAAATTCTTCACACCGGGAGCTACAGATCTGCAGCTACCTAACATCCTACATGTATATAAAGTTATCAACTACAGTCATCAATAACTATATTTCTGAAAATATGGATAATTAAAATAGATTGTGACATTAAATATCAATAAAATATCAATGACGATCAAATTCTTCGCTAGCTGGGACTTGGGGACATTAAGATAAATAATACATGATCGTGCGGGTATTAAAGGAAGAACTATAAGTATCTATGACCTAGCAATGCTTATTTAGCAATGCACTAATACAAAAGAAAGTTAACAAGCAATGAAACCGTGCCCGATAATTATGCCAGTACCAAGGTGACATTTTTGCACCTTCTTAAACTGCATGTATGAAAAAATTTAAATAAGCCATATGATAGATCAAATATGATTGCTTAAAGAGTTTATAATCCATTTTGTTATTAAGCTTTATGTATTTCACCTGTCTGGTAAGATACTTACTTTTAAAAAATAAATTCCAAAGGGAAAATATTTTAAAGTTGGGTGTTTTTATGCTTTGATATCAATGCAATTAAAACACATAGTGAAGTGTTAGAGCTTTCGGTGATAGAATTAGGATACGAGCCATGCATCTACTGCTTGTAATACACGTACAATCAATAGGGTCTCGTACTGTTTGATTTACAACATAACACCAGCAGTATAAGATCGTATGTCAGTCTGTTAACCAGTTAAAGCCATCTACGAGCCACGCGGCGCAATGAGTCGGTGCTCACTCAGGTAGTGGGACCCGTGGGGATCTTTTTTATTAGCTTTCCCTTGGATAAGATGCTAATCCATCGCAGTTTAATCCCCCAGTGTAAGACTGTTCTCAATGACAACTTGATGGACTTAGCAATGTATATAAAGTAGCTTGTTAATGACACAACACCATTCTAAGTATTTGAATCATTACTCATCATTTTTGTTCTTTTCAAGAAGAGTCTTTTTTCTGTTCGTCCCACAAGCTATAACCTGATAATACATATACAGCATTATATAAATAGTGCCTGTTTGGGAGGGTAACAGTTGAAATTGTCACCCCGAGAAAACCATTGTCAACCGACGCGAAGCGGAGGTTGACAATGGTTTTCGAGGGGTGTCAATTTCAACTGTTATCCTCCCAAACAGGCACTATTTATTTTGTTATACTGAATGTCTTAATTTTTAAGAAAATTTTACTGCTTTTATATAGGAATAACGTGAATTCTATAGCGAACCGTACGCGCATAATTTTCGCGCATGTAACAATTTTTAATGTTACCCGTTGCTAAGTGCGTTGCTAACGCTGAGGGTAATAGAAAGGATTATGAACTGCGTCTTAACCAATCAGATTTCAGTATTTAACATGAAAGTATAACAAAACAGTTTAGCAAAATATGAACTCCTGTAATAGTAAAAACTTTTAAAGGTATTACAATTTTCCAATATGAATTGGTTGTGAATCGTTGAGAGCAAATTACAAGACGTATCAAACTGTTTGGCTTGATTAAGCGTGAATGAGATTTCTTTATTCCTTCATAATTAACAGCAACAAAATGTAATTTTCACGCTTGTTTTTTTCGTCCTTATTACTCCTACTGTACATGTGATCCTTGACTGTGTTCGTGTACATTTGTATAAACTGATTGTGAACCTCAAATACCAGTGAACTGGTCTTGAGTGAATAAAGAATTGGAAGAAATTTTTCTAAATAATTACGATTCTCAATAAAAAATACTGCATGCATCGATTACTGTACAGTAATTAATTTTTTGAAAAATGCCATCGGCTCACTAATAATTAGATCTTTTGGATACAGATATCGGTTACAAATCACACAATGGAGTTTATAAAGGTATTTGAATAGAATGAAATATTAAAAATTGTTTTCCATCGGACTGAAATTTCACACTAATAAATGAATAATAAAAAAACCAATTTAGGTAGTATGAAAAGCCCTTTGATTTTTAGGAATGCTGTAGCAATTAAGTATGGTATGTTCAATTCAACTGAGTTTGAATTGAATAATTATAGTAAAATCTTTGCAAGTGGATGAGACTTTTACAAAGTTCATTGACATTTAACTCAAAGTTAAAAATTATAACTTAACACAGTTGACAATCGTGACATTGATATGAAACATCTACATATCGCAAAAAAGAAAAAAAAAATTATGCAAATCCATGCTCATTGATAATCCCGAGGAAATTATAGTGGATCAATTACAGAGAACTATGGTCAACTTTGTCGGGGAAATTGATTCTGTGAAATGTACATCAGCAATGTATTGAATTCTCTGCTGAATCTTTAAAGAGATGTACAATTGTCTTGTGTGAAATAGAGAAGGAATGATAGAACATGTGATATGTGTAGATTATTCTTGATATGATGAAAGCAGTCCATTAATCTACACCTTTGAGACAAACCCTCTAAAATTACTGTTCATTTACATTTACAAGTTAGACAGCATAATAATAAATGCAGAACATTCATTTCCCGCCATCATCTATGAAAGTATTTTTTTTTGGGGGGGGGGGGGGTGGGGGTGGTCAAATTTTCCTATTGAAATTCACCCCTCCCTTCTCCCGCAAACAAAAAGCCCTGTAAAAACAAAAAATATTTTTTTTTAAAATAAGCTCCTGGATCTGCGCCTACTTTGATACTCAATAAACTTTAAATCATTGTAAATGTAGAAAAAAAATAAAGATTAAGTTTGTAAAAATGTAGATTTGATAACTAATATCATTTAAACTAGTTTTAGTGAACCTGCAACATCTATTAATTTGTTTTCTTTATCATACCGACTGTTGGCTTCCTATGGTTAAGTTACCAAATAAAACAGGCTATGCTTAAGAGAGAGAGAGAGAGAGAGAGAGAGAGAGAGAGAGAGAGAGAGAGAGAGAGAGAGAGAGAGAGAGAGAGAGAGAGAGAGAGAATTTAAGTACAAAAAGGTTACATTAGTCACGTGGGGCATGTTAAATCTGTACTTGATGAATTATTCCTCTCTTTAGAGAGCAGTAAGAGGCCAATATTGATTCGTTTTACATCTGTGCAAGAATTGAAGAAAATCCAGAAACGATGAGCTTCTTTTTGGTCGTAGAAAAATAATTTTCTTCAAGAAAAAGACATTTGACTACGTTTTTACTTTACATTGATTTGTAAAAGATTGTTGTATACGCACCGACACAGTACACGTATGTATAAATATCAAGTATGTTTATTTTGCTTTCTTTTCATTTCAAATGATTATGTTAAATTTATTGATTTTTAATCAATATTCTCTTTTTGTTTTTGAGGTAATGAATACTAATAATTATCGGTTTGTTAAGTCTAGCACTTTTAAGTGTATCACAAAAATGATCAAAAGCAAGAAATACCTAGCATTAAATATTGATATAAATGTTACAGAGGCACCAAGCATCCCCAGCTGAGTAAGTTTACATTCTTTTATTATGCAACAACTTCCTTAAAATCTATTTTCAGATACACAATGAGCTTTAGTTATTTTTGTACACATATGTTTTTGATGTTTACTTATTATAAGTATAAGCTTTAGTTATTTTCATACTTACACGTTTTTTCATATTTAAGTACATTGTTAATTATATTGACGCGTCTTTATAATATCGTAAATATCTTTATCTAAGCCAATATTTCTATTCCTTCCAAAAATAGACATGTACAGAGCACTAAATAAATCACGACATGTTAAGCCATACAATTCTTAGGATGATCAAACGAAATGCTACAGGTCAGCAATGAGCCAGCCGTCAGGGCGGTCGGCTTCAGGATTATCAATATATTTTGAGCGTGTATTGAGGGGCAATGAAAATTAGACCAACCCACCTTTGATCTGAGTCTCGCTTTACCGCGTTGTTTTCCTTTGGTAAATCAAACGTGTTCTTTTCATAACAATATATCCCCGGGACTAGGAAACATCAACAACGCAGATAGCGACTGACCTTTTAGCGTTGTCGTTAATAATTTTCAAAAAACAAAATATTTTTGTATTAGAATCAATCTGAATTTGTGTTGAAAGTTGGAATTACTCCTTCTGGTATAGTTTTTACTATACATGTATATTCATGGAATTTAGATCTTTATTTAATCTATCTGATAAATTAATCTGATAATTAAAACGACCAACGGCCGACGGAATTATCCGGGCGACAGTCGACAGTTCATCAGCCGTTGTCTTGCCCGATATAAACCTCTTGTTTTCGTCGGCCGACTCATTTTGTGTCAGGCGGGCCAAGGTATAATTTTTTTATGCGTCGGTGACCGATGTCTTTCGTTGAAACAGTCATTGAAAAGCCTGTCGAGAAACTGTTGATCATCGTCCGACATATTTCTTGTCTGTCGTCGGTCGGTCCACATTTAGGCATTTGGATTTTTCTGTAATCATTTACCGTCTGTCGGTAGGTAAGCGGCAGCCAGGCGGACGACGCCATGCCGCAGACTCTTTTGTCAATAAATTAAAGCAATACCCACGTGGATACTGGCAAAACTGTTTACGTAATCAGCCGACCGGTTGCTCAACGTAAGATGATCGAGCGCCAATTCACCGACCAATAAATATTCAAACTTTTGAATGGTGTTCCTAGAAATTGACGTGACTGCTCCGCGTCGTCTGGTACCAGTGTCGGGTGATCGTGTTTCTTCAGCCGACGATCCAAGGAAAATTTGTTTGCCCGAACATCGGTTAAAATGTGACCTTGGCATTAAGTTGACGTCAAGTTATGGTAATTTAGTAATCGCTCAGAATACCCTACACAAACACTTTCAATAAGGATAGAAAAGAATTTATTCTAAATATTCAAACAGAGTCATCAAAACAATAAGGACAGAAAAAAAACACGCATGCTGCTGATTCTGAAAATACTGATACATTGTATGTCTTTTTCAGTAAAATATAATTAAGTTAAACCCTAATAAGCTCAGGCAGATTATTAAAGTTGATACCTCAAAAAGATTGTTTCATCAATGAGAAAATGTCCGCAAAATTTGTCCATTATGTAATATGGACTACGTTGTACAGAAATCTATTACACATCATCCTCACCAACCTTCAAAACTGAATTGCGTTTTGTGAATTTGCCGATCGACTGTCGCTATCGTTTAGCCGTTTTAGTGAACAATCTTAACGAGTTTACTGTTTGTCTTTTTATAAACCCTAGACCAGAACAATGGCCACAGCGTCTCAAATTTCTTAACATCAACTCGGCTTAAGAAGGCTGGGTAGTCAACAGACTGGGTAGTCAACAGACTGGGTAGTCAACACACTAGCTACCAGATCTACCTTCAATTTTAGACAAAATCTTTAAGCTTTACACTTTTATCAAGTTAACCAAAAAAAAAAAGATAATAATGGTATAATTTAGCCTTCAAATTTCAATGTTGTCCAATATCTTTATTTTTTTTTTTACATGGTTCTTCTTTTTACGGAGATACATATGGTTTATCAATACCAACTTCTATCTGGCAATCTTAATACACGTGAGAGGTTATAATAAATAAAGGAAACAAAATAAATAAATAAAAAAAAACAACTTAAAACAATAGGGAAAAATTGCATGATTTTAAAGTACACTCTTTGGTTAATGTTCATACACAGAAGTGTTGCTCTGCTGTCAGTCACAGCATAGGCATCGGAACCGCCGAGGGGGGGGGGGGGGGTAGGGCCCCGAATGTTTTTGCAAAGATATACATAACCAAACCCATAATCCTTTTTTTTGCTTGTCAAGATCAAGATTTCTGATAAGATCTTTCAATTTGCTTCCGACGCCACTGCACTGGATGTAATACGCATTATTACAAAGTAAAGACCCGGAAATCTATTATTTCAGACCAGTTAACTTATCTTCCGGACGTTTTGCTTCCAGCCAGCATCTGAATAGTCGTCAACAAAATTCAATTGTTTATCACTGCCCGAACAAAGAGACAAATCTATAAAGTCATCCAAGAAGACACGAGATGTGTCATATTGCATTACGTTCAATTATTGAAGGAAGTAATCACGTCCTCTAACACTTTTGTGTGTTCTTCTGATTTGGAGAGAAGCCATCACTGGGCCTGTCCTGCATACAATTAGATAAGGACGGATACCATACAAGTTTCCACAAGAAGAACTCGTGGTTGTGCTTGTTTAAGTACAAGAAGGTGAGACAAACAGGAGTAGAAGAGGTCTAATTAAATTGTACGACTAGTGACACTAAGCTTGGAAGTTCAACACCAAAGCCAACGTAAACATCAGATATGATAAAACAGTAAATAGCTTCTACTACTTGGACTTTACTATATCACTCTTATACACCATCAAAAGACCTGTTAACCATCATCATGACTAGTTTATTCTCAACATCCAATGATATGCGAGGTTGCGTTTTATTTTTAACTCAAATATTTTTTATTCGATTTTAAACATGCTAGTTATCTAGATTCATGTTATGAGTTCACATGAGTTGACGGTTTTTTATTGTCATTTTTCATCAATCTTGAATAATCACATGCAATCAATTAAAATCCAGCCTTTTCTCTGCTCGAGTAGATCGACACACCAAAAAGCCGATCACAACAATTACACATTAAGTAGTTTGAGTATCAGTGCATTTTTATTAAGCACAGAAGTTCAAACATCCGTAGACCTCTGTGGTTAAAGTACATGACTATATATGGCGGTTTGTTTATGAATTTGGGCAATTAATAAAGAATACGTTGAGATCTTTCTATGAACAGATACGGGGAGACGCTTTTTATGCACAATAATCTTCAGATTTAATTTGAAATTAACATTGTTCCGGATAATTACACCATTGCAAAGTTGGCATAATTGCACCGGTCAAAAATGTCAAAATGTTTAATATGCCGTATGACAGATCATTGCTTAGGAGTTTATAACCACCTGTGTGGTTAAGGTATCGTACCCGTCAGATAAACACTTTTAAAAAGTAAATTCCTACAAAAACAATTTTCTTATAGGATACATGGCATTACCTACCAGATTAAAATACTTCCTATAGGAATTGAAATTCGATAAGATTTAAAAAAAAAACAAACTCCAAAAGGATTTTAAATTCCGATTGGAAATCTTAATTCCCCACAGGAAAACTACCATTTTGAATCAAAAGCCTACAGGGGATACTTTTTATCTTCAGGAATATAATTCATTTAGGATTTTCAATATTTCCTGTACGAAAATTATTTCTCCTAGAAGAATTATCATTTTCCTCGAGATATCAATTTCTAAACAAAAGGTATATTTAAAAAAAACTTCTATGACGTCACTAATTGTATATAGTCAATGTTCATTTGTTAACTATTCAATCAGTACTTGTTGGATATATACATATAAAAATATCCCACCACCCATCAATTGGACAACAGTCCATGAAAAAAAAAAATATAGCAAAATGTTGAAACGAGTATTTCCAAACTAAATCTATATTATTAACACAGATTCATACATGTATCTGATGAATCATGAATGAAATCTTAACAGAAATATCTCCTTTTCTTAATTTAGATAGCTATGGGATCACATACATCACTTTCATGTAACACTTTTAGACCTCTTTTTCAAACCTTCAACTCTATCACTCCTTTTAATTAGTTTTAAAACCATTTTAACATGACCTCGGTAAAACATACAAGAATACATGTATCTATTTCTTGTGTCAAAACAAGTGAAAACGACGCTCGTTTAAAGTGAGATAAACACAGATTGCGTAGTCTTAGCTCAAAAGCCAGACAAACCTTCTTGATTTCAAACAGACAGGCTGAGCCCAGCAATGAAATAGACAGGCCTACGTCACTTTGCTGTTTGACACAACTACCCGAAGTCCAAGCTCTTGATAAAATGGTTTAATAATATATACTGGAAATATTGTTGCATTATTACGCCATAAGAATTCCATCCAATTTTAACAAAAAATCGTCCGATAATTTACGTCTTCATTCTGATTTTCTATTTATATTTACTTTGGTTTAAAAATTTCTTCATCTAAATCCGTGTCTAAAAAGTAGAAAGGAATGGTTTTCTATATCATGAGCACATATTTTAAAGTTCACTGGTCCATGAATAAAAGGCGTGTTTGGTAAGGATACTGTGTATTTTTTACTGTTGGATGTATGAATGGGTCAAAGCTTCTTTGACGTCCAGTGGGGGACGTTTTTTGACGTCCAGTGGGGGGAGTTTTTTGACGTCCAGTGGGGGAAGTTTTTCAAGTAAGATAAATAAATCACGCATATCTCACTTGTCAGGTGAAACATACTCAACACAAAAGTGGTTATTTGTTATTGTATACAATATATAGACAACAATAACATGTCGGGCTTTAATCGTCATGTGATGTTGATTTGCTCCAAACTGTAAAGTGAAACTATTTTTATAAAGTCGAAAAGTCAAATAATATAACGGTTATAGGTTAAGATGGAATAATACTACATACTTTTTTTACTGATCCGATTGGTTTTGTATTAAAAGTGATAAAAGTACATGTACATGTAGTACCCGGATGTAGCTGTAATTAGTCTTAAAAAATAAAGCCAATGACAATCCTATCACCCGCCTGGCAGGAGCTCGGTACATTCTATACTTATATCTGGGTACACGTGTTGTAACATTCGCGTGTAAGAGGATTCCGTATGTTAAGCTTATTTTGACGGAATATATTATTTTAGTCGTACGACATGACAAGTTGATGATGACTGTGAGGCCCACAAACGGATCTCTGTTTGTAATCAGCGCTCCTAGAAATAGCAGTTGGTCAATGCGGCCTTCAATGCGCTCTCTGTGTTCCATTGATTTTTTTCGGTGCATATTTTATCTTTTTCTGAGTCAATGGGGGTTCGAACGTCCCGCTCACCCCACCATCACGTGTAGGGAGTCACGTGGCTGACTGACCATTCTGTCCTGAAGATTGTTCGGACAATCACAGATCCGCAATTTCTGAAGGTCGACAACAGAGGCAAGAAGCCTCCTCTATATGTTTGATATATGTAAAGCCATACTCCGTAAACAACACGGTGGCATTAGGAATCTCACTGATAATTTATTCCATCACAATTTCCGTGGTAATAGTCTGATCCATTTTTACTCCTTAGAGAAACGTCACAAATTGATTTTTTGGTGGTCAGATTTTACGATACATGTAAATGCCATAGATACCTGTATCTATCACTTAGAAATGAATTAAAGCACTGATGATAGAGCTGGAATCCATGTCAAAGATAATGCTTTGTTAACAATGAAAAGTATGAAACTTAAAATTTTGATAGAGAACACCAACTAATTGTATCACATATCATTAAATCGATATCATATCATAAGGATTTCTGACTTATTTAAAAATTTGAAAAAATACGAATTTATAGAAGAAAACAAAACAAATAAATGCACAATGAGAATTGAGGTTTAAGGATAAGTCAATATCCGCATACACCAAACAAACAAAAAACGTTATGACATGTTTTAGCTCTATATCAATTTCCAAATAGGATATAGAAAACTCTACACGTAATTCTTTGTTTATTCTTAGTTATTTGTTGTCGTACTGAATGGCTACATAGCGAGTGTGTTACAACCATTTTTCCGTTTAGATTGAATCATTTTCAAAGACGCTATAGAAATCGTGTAAATCTTTCGTGACCTTCATAATAACATAGATCCGTCGACAGCGTCCTCATTAAACAGTGCACGGATAATCTATGCCGTTATAATGAAGTCACGTCAAAATCCACACAGAGTCAGCTACCCAATATGGCAGGCAATTCCCGTTTTGAGTAAACACTATACAAGAAAAAAAAGATTCTAAAGGCCCTTACATGTTTTTCCCACTTTAATATCTACTATGCGATTTAAGATTGAATCAGTTTGATAGATGGAAAAAACGCTAAATGACTTTTTTTTCAGTCTAGTTACCACGTTCTGTTTCTCAACAGTTTCATTTACAGCTTGTCTCAGAAGAAAGCGATTGACCAAAAGCAGCTTGTGTTAGTGTAATGACGAGGCCTCTACTCATGATCTTTTGATGTTCAATTGATGTCCAACAGATAAATTGCCAACCTGTCACCTGTTGAAGGTACTCACTACAAACAGCATATCTAACCTCCCCCCCCCCCCCCCCCCCCCACACACACACACACATTTTAAATGGCTCAATCAACATTAACGATTTAAAAAATATTCCTTTTTTTCATTATAGATTTGTTTTATATAATTAACATATTTTAGAATTCAAATATTATATGTATGGAATGCCCAAAATTCTGTAAAATTGAGATTAAATTGCAGTTGTGCACTGCATTACTTCGTGAAGTAATTTTCTTCCGAAAAGTACACACTATATATATAAATTAGGAACAGATAAGAAAGTCCTACATGATTAATACAAGATCAATCCTTGTGGCTCCTCCACTGCTATAAGTGACGACAGCCAATTATTGATTCTCTTTCATTTCCTCAGTAAGAGCTCAGACCTAGCATTTGAGTGAATTCAAACAAATCCTAAAAAAAGGAGTTCAAAGCCTAGGTTGGTTGCTCCGAATGTGACCCCCTGCCGAGTAAAACCAATCCGCTGACTAATTTCTCGTGTTTGTAGAGCAGTGATCGTGCATTTTTTAAAGGCCATTGCTGTCCACGAGTTTCCAGGAAAGGAATTTCACGCAATCTCGACTGATTTATTTTGGTGGAGCAGAAAACAAAATACCAGATGATTTGTGCTTTTTTTGAAAAAAAAATACAAATCTTATTTAAGAGAACTGCATAATTGTGGCCATCTTTACACTATTTTTGTCATCTTAAGAAGAAAAGCTCTGTAGCAAAAATATGGCAAAACGTTCAATTTCTAAATCTCAAATACACGAATTTTCTCATTTCTAAGTGATAGCTTATAGCTCAATAAGTCGTTTCTAAACCTATTTTGACCATGCATGCTCTTCAAGATCTGTGATGAAATGTTGGCGTTGTATAAGGTATAAAA
The DNA here is from genome assembly GCF_963853765.1 of Magallana gigas. Taxonomy (NCBI): domain Eukaryota; kingdom Metazoa; phylum Mollusca; class Bivalvia; order Ostreida; family Ostreidae; genus Magallana; species Magallana gigas. The sequence goes on along the minus strand of NC_088860.1, from coordinate 50,568,165 downwards.
ACGGTAATTATCTGCGTACACCTAGCAGTTAGAATCGAGTGATCCGCCCAAAATTTCGATCGGTACTTCAGTGTCATCAAAAGATCTCTAGAACATGTATTTATGGACGATAATTCTGAGGGAAAATAACTTATTTTCAGGTTAATTCAATAGTATAATGACCTACATGTATTACTGATATGTCATTTTGTGGCCTCAGTAGAAAAACTTCGTGGTCTCTCATCACTTAATTCTGAAGCAACATGTAGGCTGAGTGGGCAACAATCAAAAAATCAAGCCCATTCATTATATACGTTTGGAAACTAACACCATTCATTTATGTCATCAGGATGACCATTACATGTTTTATCCCCCAGACTGCATGGGAATTTTTTATAATGCAAATTTATTTCAAAATGTACTCATTTATCTACTCACAGCAATGGTTGATTACTATAATTATAACCATAATGCAGGTAACATGTATCTGTGCATGAAACGAAGTCGAATCTATTAGTAATATTGTTTTAATTCAGTTACTCAGTATTACAAAGAGGTCGTCTTTCTCAGTATTCGGATATTGTTTACCTACAAGAATCATCAATCTTGTGTAGAACTGCTGGACATTATCACATTTTTATGGAGCGAAGAGTACACCATTCAATCATAAACAAACTACTTGTCCTCTTTGACATGCAGAGAATTGTTAATGAAGCTTATTAGTTGCACCTTTGTTTGTTGTTGCAAATGATAACATATTACACAATCCTAAAGTCTGGAAAAGTATAAGTAAGTGTCTATACTTACCGAAATAATAATTTAGAGAAACGCATGAACAACATGCCAAACAAGAACGCATATTTGCATATACTTGTAGATTAGTTCGGTTTTTGATTCGTTTTTTTTCTTTCTTTCTTTCTTTCTTTCTTTCTTTCTTTCTTTCTCTTTCTGTCTTTCTTCATTGATTCTTTTTATTTTATTTTATTTTGTTTGTGCAGAAAGAAGAACATTTTTGATTTTGTATAATCACAAACATGGAGTCGATGAAAGATCCCTCTTCGTAAGATGTGTAATAAAATCAAATAATGATTCAAATCATTCCGTCCTCCTATAAACTGTTCCGAGTTATTGCTTCCATCACTTTTTGACGATTTTTAATAAAAATACACATACCTGTGAAAGAAATACAGTTGAAATCAATAAAAGGAAATATATTCACTCATAAAAGTTCACAGGAACGAAAACAAATTTCTTACGGAGATTTGTTATAATGAAAAATGTTTACTCGGAATACCTCGAGCAATTTTTCAACTTTACCATCCGGGCTTATTAATGGCTGATGCAATGCAAAATCCCCGTCGACTTTTTATTTTTGAATGTGTATTGGAACCTGAAGTGGTAGAAGGGGGTTTCAAAATAGACAATCTGGACATTTTCCATATTTATTTAGTGGATGAAAGTAGTTTGAGCACAAGGTACATGTATTTACGACTTAACGAAATATCAAGCAAAAAGTGGTGGAACCAAAAACTCGGGACAGAGTATAGTCGAAAACTTAAAAATATTGTGTCATATAATCAATTTGTACCAAAATCGTTCATTGCTAAAGTCCTGCCGGCTAGAGTTAGTAGGAAAGGTTTACATTTTGACTTGTAAAGCGTCAAGTGTATCACGTCAACTAGTTAATCTTTTAACATTCCATGCGCGGATCTAGAAGGGGGAGGGGGCAGGGGGGGGGGGGGGAGAGGTCCAAACCCCCACTTGCAAGATTCAAATTCCTTCAAATTCACACTTTAAGATTACAAAAATATGCTTCGCTCCCCCCTCCCCCACCACCCGGCAAACTCAAATAACCGTGCGTGCATTCAGTGTATATACGAACGTGTACATATTGTATTACAATAATGATGTAATTTTCTACATGGCGTGTGTTCAAGACATTATGATGGTAATAATACAGGAGTTGAAACAGCTTCAGGTTGTTTTTTCTATGTTTAGTTTCATTAAATATTTATTGCAAATTAATTCTCTTATTTCTTCTCCTTAATTTCATCGTTTCGCTCTAAATCATCTAACGTGCGATATGAATTGTTAATTTTTCATATCCACAGAACCATAACAGGAATGTCGGTGACAAATAAGAAACTCCTCAACAAGACCTTGTACTTCCGGTAGAACGAAATTATTTCTTTCTTGCTTCAAAACAAGCTGAAAATGATGACATGACAAGTCATGAAACACACAGGCATACGTCATTTGTTTGACACAACTACCTTACCTTACAACTACCTTACATGTGAGTCCGGGCTCTTGTTTGGATGGTTCTAAGCACAATGCTATAAGCTTACCCCATGAATTTTTTAAAGTTTAAGATAGGGGCTTGTAATAGACTTTATAAGAAAAATACTCATTAATTTATGAATAATTATATTGATTTGCTTTACGTTTATTGGTTATATATGTACATAGTGAACCTTCGCGGGGGTGTTAAGGAAGCATATGGGCAATTTAGCATCTTAATTTGACTGTTATATTCAAAATCGTGAAATTAAATAACAATTTTGAATACGATCAAAAACTTAGTATTATCCTTTGAAATAGATGTAAGTGCAATAAAATCGGGTAGTACATTACTGCCACATTGGTGCATTATCACGTGACAACTATAAATAGCTTACGTATATTCCTAAACATAAAATGAGATAGAACAACACTACCCCGCGGTTTCCAAAATAAAATAAACATACCAAGTGAAGGCAAAACATCTCAGTTTAATTAAAACTGCTGCTAGAATCCTATGGTTTTCTTAATTCAATAGTTATTCATCCAGTTCTCGTAAAACCTTCCCAACTTTTATAAAGTTTGCACGGAAAACGGCAAGTTGCATCAAAACAACACACAACATGGGATTCTAGCAGCACTTTTCATTTTAAGCATTGATCAAACTAACGATACATATAAAATTCAAAGTTCAATATATGCGGGGTAGTGTTGTTCTAGTCGGATTTTTATATCGTAAACAACGACAGAGGAAAGCCTGGCCAAGAAATAAAAGCAAATTTACATACCTTTTAGCGAATGATTGATAAAACTAACATCTCTCCTAGTATTCTTATGTCCCATTCTCAATAAATCACACCACAATATTTTATTAGAGTTCTTAGATTAGTTATATTTTGAATATGTTTACAATGCTTTCCGATCAAATTCACACGACATTCAACTTTTAGTCATGACGTCATCAATGTAGAAATCTACGTAATACAAACTAATTTCTGAAAAAAAATTGACTTCAGTATTTTTATTTGCTTTTGGTCTACGTTTCGTTGCTTAGATAATTGAATATGTAGATAATAACTAAGATTTGTGATATCACGAAATTACATGTAACTCAGAATCCATATGCTTCCTTAACACCCCCGCGTTGCATCGCAGATCAACACCATTTTTCTAGGGGGTTTAAGGAATGTGTAGGTTTGCCAGGGGCTAGCTGAGGTCTGTTTCTGAGTGTATTCGTTTGATCGATTGGAGACCTGCAAGAGTAATCCTAATTTGCTCGTTTGCAGTATGGAGATGTCCGATACATCTTCATTGTCTACTTTCCAAATAGCAGGTAGACATTGGAGATCTGCTGGAGATATTCAGGTTCAGTTCTGGAGGTAACAAACGAATATACCCCTGGTGTGAAAAAAAAATCGGATGGATGACCTGGGAGATACATGTATAGTGCCACCAGTGTATAAATAAGGTTTAGCAGTCCAAAAGTAGCAGACGGTTTCTGTACAAGAATTTTTTTTCAACGCATATAGGTGGCACTGTAGCTCCTAGATCATACCGGGAACTACATACCTGCAGCTAGCCAATGGTGTCCAAGGTCTAAAATTTGAAATTTTTAAAGGGAAGGGTCCAAACTCTTGGCACTCCCCCCAAAACGGGCATGGCGATTTTCATTGTACATACATTGTAATTCAGATGCCGTGAAAACAATTAATTCTCATTTTTACAAATAACTGCAACCCAGATATAGAGATCAAAAGTTTAATTAGCGACCATTGAACACACCATGACCCTTTTAAGTTTGTAAAGGTGCAGAGTTATATTCCCGCCCATCTTTTAAAACGGTGATATGGCTGGGGCCGATTTATACGTGGCTGTTACATCAATTTAGCTAAAGAAGTATTCTGTTTATCTTAACCGGTACATACACATATTTTTGATTTCAAAAACTTTATTTCATTTTATTTTATGAAATATTCTTGGGATTTTTTAAGCGCAATAAACTTACATTAATTATTTTTTGAAAGTTGGGTAAAATTCCGAGCATGCATCAAGTACAAGAAACTGTAGAAATATCGTTGATAATTAACAAACACAACCCACAATTTTCAGGAATATAATTTATTTGCAAAAAAATATTTTGTATTTGCAGTTATAAGAAATGACGACAACCAATAAAAAGAATAAGATTAACAGCCATTAATGTTTGACAATAGATTGAATACCAAATATAGACAAAGCATTGATTGAATTAATACACAAAACGTATAGAAAGCCTTGATGGAATAAGTAATTGTTTAGTACACAAGGACCACGTGGGACCACCATAGCATTGTATACCGTTCATCGAACACAAAATTACAGACGCAATAACCTGTATTATTAGGCTTCCCAAATTTCACTGATGAAGAAGTAGAAAATAAATGTTTGTTACTGATACATGTAGGAATAAATGAAGTTAATGAACAAGCTTTGAGTAAAATTGCATTCTAATTGAAGAGAGATGTTTTCAAAACGAAATCATAATCAGACAACTAATTTCAGCTAGTTTTGTTAATTATATGTTTCGTATTTAAAATAAAATGTATATAGAAGAATAGATCTTGTAAGAAATCATCAGAATGAGAATCTAGCTAAGTTTCAAATATCATACACCACGTTTCAATAACATACATTGTACTGACATGAGTGTGAATGAATGGGATATTTTTTCACATGAGTAGTATCAAATATATATACAAATTTTACTACACATTCTAGACAATAAAGTATTTTTCTACACATACTGGAAGTAAATGGCCTGTTATTTTTGCAAGAAAATAAATTGTAAGAAATAGATTTTCTCTGGCATGTTTAATTCACAGATATATGGAATCCAAATAATGGACAAAACATTTCCGACCACGCCTTCGTTCTTTAAGTCGGGCTATCAATGAATTAACAGAGTGGGGATTACACGTTTCTGTATTATATCAAACTTACTATTTTGATAATAAACCAAGTTTTAATACTCTTTTTTAATTGGAGGAGGGGGTGGGGATGGGTAACAACATAAATTTTACATATGACTCTAAAACAAAAACGAATTTAATGAAATTATGCTTGATGAAACAACTTATTATAAAATACAAAACTGAAATATACATTTCCAACAGAAAATTTGAAAGATAAACACTGATCATAAAATTAATAGATAAAAAAAAAGGAAATTCGAGATTAAGTCACATAAAATGCTTCACGCAATTACATGAATGTATTTTCGTTGATAACGTACTCCCGTTTTATTTAAACCCAGTAGTATAACTGTGCGGAAATTCATACGGTCTTGTTCGTTTCTGAATTTAACCATTAATTTAACCAAATTTACGTAACGTTACAACCATTTTAACAAGAGCTTGGATTTTCGTTAGGACATAGCTGTCTGTTTCTTGCGTTCATATAGTATAAATTTCAATAATATATGTGTGGTCAACAATGGGATAGACAGGAATTCGCCCCTGTCCAAACTCTTGTTAAAATGGTTCTAATGTTACGCAAACTTGGTAAATTGATTTTCTACTTATTTATCATATTAACGAGGCGCCCACTTCTTTGTGAATATACAAAGGGGCCATCGATAATTAGAAAGCGTGCAAGAGAAATCTGTGGAATTTCGATAACACATCATCGCACGTGTACATTAATGACGTTAGTTTCTGTTATTTCTTGAAAGGAGGGCGTGTAAGCAAGCAAATTTTTGTTACAGTTGTCGGACATTCATCCAGATTCAATTATTCCTAATTACATCATTGTTTTTTTCATTCCGTTTTGAAATGTGATAAGAACAAAATCATTAACTGGCATGACAACCTGAAAATTAATGACCCATTTACTCTCAATAATAAATCGTCACTAAAATTATCTTTCCTGAAGACAATAATTATATCTTACCAAAGACATATTTCTATTGTTGTTCGTTCATTTTTACGGTATGCCAGAACAACACTATTCCGATGATTAAGTTACAAGCATATCACACAAATGGAGGCTAAGTTAAACCCCTCTTTTTTCTCAAACCAATCACAAGTTCGTCCTACATATGTATTCCTCTCTGAGCTCCCTTTAGACCACTGTACCGTTGGAGGCGAGATCTACTTTTGTGGAATGTTTGTTCAGAAGTTGAGCACAGGAAGAGTCCGTTTTCATTAACTTCTTCCCCTTGCAACTTTTTGCGAAACATTCGATGTACATTTTATAAAAGTCTTTACGAAACCGTGTACCACATAAAAGATAAATAAATATATTTATAGCATAACTCAAATAATACAAGGTGTAAAACAGTTTCTGTAACACCATTTCGGTGGTCGTGAATTGTGAACGATGCATGATGTACCTCGACAGAGTCATGATGGTTCTTATCACGTGACTTGGAAGGTTCAGTGCAAGGAACACAAGAGACACAGTGAACAGAAGGGTCGTCACTTTGGAGTGGTTGGTTTTCCTCGACTTTTTCTTCTCCAGTCGTTTTCCCTTCAATCTCCGCAGCCGATGATAACTTCTGAATAAACTAAATGTTATGGCGACCATTAGGAAGGTTATGAGAAGAGCCGGGAGGACAAGAGTCAGGATCGTGTCCACGTGGATGAACATCTGGAAGAGTTCGTCGTAGCGGCGTTTCCCAGTACATCGGCCCTGGGAGATCTCCAGCGTCCACAGAGGGAAGTTATACACAGCCAGAGCAAGCAAGAGGAACACACTGATGACCAGTTTGGATACTCTGGCCGTGCAGTATCTCTTCACGGAGAAGGGATGGCAGATCCGGATGTAGTTCTCGGCAGTGACGATCACCACGAACCACACAGACAGGAAGCCACAAATGTACGACAGGAAGATGGTCAGCTGACAGGTTCCCTGGGAGTTAAAGATGGACGCGTCCCAGACGTCAGTGATCCAGACGATAATGAGGGAGACCAGGAAGCCGATGTCGGAGACGGACCGCGCGGCCAGGTACAGACAGCAGGACGTGGAGCGCTGGGACTTACTGAGGAACACCGTCAATGCCAGCAGGCTCCCGATCAGCCCCACGAAACAGAACAACGGGTTCGAAAACTTCTGGATCTTTGCAAATATCTTGACGACATCTTCTGGATCGTTATCCACAAAGCTGTCGTTATTAGAGGAATTCATAGCTGTGGCTGCAGTCTCTTCTTTCTAAAAGTTTGACGGTTCAAACTGACGTCCTCTTAATGCAAAGGACCTAGAATAAATAATCAAATGTACTGAGTAATCAGAATAATAAATCTGATTGGTCAGAGAAGTACTTAGTTTAACACACTTAGCTTAGTGACGAATTGTTTCCCGCGTGAACAACAAGAAACACAGGAAAAACATCGATTCTATTTTTCTGAATTGAATATCTACCTAATGGTTTTTTCCAAGTCATTGTTTTTTTTCCGAACAGCTGGTTTCTCACAAATCACTACAAACACACCAGCATGCTATATTTTGTTCTGTCACGATTTACTACACACTATCACACGCATGCTAAAACCTTCCTGCCCTTACAGACGCAGTTTACAATGACTTAGCGAGTTATATCACATCTCTGATGAGGGGATAAACGATCCAAAATGGGTAGTTACTGATCGGGGGTAAAATTATGTAAAAACCAATCATCTCCATTATCTATACTAACAATGTTAGATGGTTCCTAGAGTGTTTCCTATGGCAGAGAAACCCTTCTCGCTATCGTTCAACAATGTGGTACAGTTTACGGACAGAATTGCTATTTCCATTTTTGTATATGAACAGAAGAATATATTTGTTTATCAGAATACATGTTTCGGCATATACAGTTATAATCTCTCACAAACGTATGGCTGCAGAGTTAGTCTCATTTCAAGTGAAATAGATATTTGTAATAAATTAAGATAATTATATTTTGGGATAGAAAAAACCAGAAGGCAAAACCCGTGCAGAATCATAAAGTGGACAGGAAAAATCGATTTTGTAATCGTTAATATTCCCCGTTTCTTCGATTGACTTATGCCAAATCAATAGGCGCTAATAACTTACTAATAATCTTAAAGATAATGCAAATCAATTGTTAACATGAATTTGATTATTTCATGCCGACAGTTTTATGTTAATATTGTTAAAAAAGTCAAAGTAGAAAAATGTATGTCTTATAACATTGAAACAATTAAAGATTCACGAAAGGCGAAATCGACCGTTATTTCATTAAAAGATATAAATATTTTTTTTTGAAAACCCTAAAATTGCTTTTATTTTCACTACATTAAACAAAATAAAACCACAATAAAAGTAAAAAGGCATATTGATTGAATATGTTTCGTTTATTATATTTAAAAAAATAACGATGTTTAAAAGACGAGATTTAAAGTTTAGAGGATCTAGATCTGATTATTTTTAGTTCAATCTATGACATATCGACTGATAAAAACCAAAAGATTTAACAAAACAGTTACATTTGTAAATATTTTCCCTAATATACCCCTATTTAATTTGTTTATATTACAGCAAAACTGTTTCAAAAGGTCACGAGGCCAAACTGTTTTAATATCCCTATATTGATAAAAAAAATTATACTATCCTAAAGTTAAAAAACAGAGTTTATTCTTTATTCCTACCCTTCCAGTACGTATACGCCTGTGAGTATATCAAAGACACATACGCCTAAGAGTATATCAGGGACACATACGCCGGTGAGTATATCAGAGACACATACACCTGTGAGTATATCAAAGACACATACGCCTAAGAGTATGTCAGAGACACATACGCCTGTCAGTATATCACAGACACATACGCCTGTGAGTATATCACAGACACATACGCCTGTGAGTATATCAGAGACATATACACCTGTCAGTATATCAGACATACATACACCTGTAAGTATATCACAGACACATACACCTGTGAGTATATTAGACATACATACACCTGTGAGTATATCACAGACACATACACCTGTGAGTATATCAGAGACACATACACCTGTGAGTATATCAGAGACACATACACCTGTGAGTATATTATAGACACATACACCTGTGAGTATATCAGAGACACACACGCCTGTGAGTATATCAGAGACACATACGCCTGTGGGTATATCAGAGACACACACGCCTGTGAGTATATCAGAGACACATACATCTGTGAGTATATAATAGACACATTCACCTGTGAGTATATCACAGACACATACGCCTGTCAGTATATCACAGACACATACGCCTGTGAGTATATCATAGACACATACACCTGTGAGTTTTCAGAGACACATACACCTGTGAGTATATCACAGACACATACGCCTGTCAGTATGTCATAGACACATACACCTGTGAGTATATCACAGACACATACGCCTGTCAGTATATCAGAAACACATACGCCTGTGAGTATAACAGAGACACGTACACCTGTGAGTATATCAGAGACACATACACCTGTGACTATATCATAGACACATACACATGTGAGTATATCAGAGACACATACACCTGTGAGTATATCAGAGATACATACACCTGTGAGAATATCAGAGACACATACGCCTGTGAGTATATCAGAGACACATACACCTGTCAGTATGTCATAGACACATACACCTGTGAGTATATCAGAGACACATACGCCTGTGAGTATATCAGAGACACATACGCCTGTGAGTATATCACAGACACATACACCTGTGAGTATATCAGAGACACATACGCCTGTGAGTATATCACAGACACATACACCTGTGAGTATATCATTGACACATACGCCTGTGAGTATATCATAGACACATACGCCTGTGAGTATATCAGAGAAATATACGCCTGTGAGTATTACAGAGACACATACGCCTGTTAGTATATCAGGGACACATACGTCTGTGAGTATATCAGTGACACATACGCCTGTGAGTATATCAGAGACACATACACCTGTGAGTATATCAGACATACATACACCTGTGAGTATATCATAGACACATACGCCTGTCAGTATATCAGACATACATACACCTGTGAGTATATCAGAGACACATACACCTGTGAGTATATCAGAGACACATACACCTGTGAGTATATCAGAGACACATACACCTGTGAGTATATCAGAGACACATACACCTGTGAGTATATCAGAGAGACATACGCCTGTGAGTATATCAGAGACCAGACGCCTGTGAGTATATCACATACATACGCCTGTGAGTATATCAGAGACACATACACCTGTGTGTATATCATAGACACATACGCCTGTTAGTATATCAGACATACATACACCTGTGAGTATATCAAAGACACATACGCCCGTGAGTATATCAAAGACACATACGCCTGTGAGTATATCAGAGACACATACGCCTGTGAGTATATCACAGACACATACGCCTGTGAGTATATCATAGACACATACACCTGTGAGTATATCAGAGACACGTACGTCTGTGAGAGTATCAGAGACACATACGCCTATGAGTATACCAGAGACACATACGCCTAAGAGTATACCAGAGGCACATACACCTGTGAGTATTTCAAAGACACATACGCCTTTGAGTATATCAGAAACACATACGCCTGTGAGTATATCAGAGACACATACGCCTGTGAGTTTATCACAGACACATACGCCTGTGATTATACCAGAGACACATACGCCTATGAGTATATCACAGACACATACGCCTTTGAGTATATCAGAGACACATACACCTGTGAGTATATCAGAGACACATACGCCTGTGAGTATATCAGAGACACATACGCCTGTGAGTATATCACAGACACATACACCTGTGAGTATATCAGAGACACATACGCCTGTGAGTATATCACAGACACATACACCTGTGAGTATATCATTGACACATACGCCTGTGAGTATATCATAGACACATACGCCTGTGAGTATATCAGAGAAACATACACCTGTGAGTATATCAGAGAGACATACGCCTGTGAGTATATCAGGGACACATACGTCTGTGAGTATATCAGTGACACATACGCCTGTGAGTATATCAGAGACACATACACCTGTGAGTATATCAGACATACATACACCTGTGAGTATATCATAGACACATACGCCTGTCAGTATATCAGACATACATACACCTGTGAGTATATCAGAGACACATACACCTGTGAGTATATCAGAGACACATACACCTGTGAGTATATCAGAGAGACATACGCCTGTGAGTATATCAGAGACACATGCACCTGTGAGTATATCAGAGCCACACACGCCTGTGAGTATATCAGAGACCAGACGCCTGTGAGTATATCACATACATACGCCTGTGAGTATATCAGAGACACATACACCTGTGAGTATATCAGAGACACATACACCTGTGAGTATATCAGAGACACATACGCCTGTCAGTATGTCATAGACACACACACCTGTGAGTATATCAGACATACATACGCCTGGGAGTATACTAGAGACACATACACCTGTGTGTATATCATAGACACATACGCCTGTTAGTATATCAGAAACACATACGCCTGTGAGTATATCAGAGACACATTCGCCTATGAGTATACCAGAGACACATACGTCTGTGAGTTTATCACAGACACATACGCCTGTGATTATACCAGAGACACATACGCCTATGAGTATATCACAGACACATACGCCTTTGAGTATATCAGAGACACATACACCTGTGAGTATATCAGAGACACATACTCATGTGAGTATTTCAGAGACACATATCAGAGATTTTTGAACAGCGTATAGGGGACCCGTCATGTATCTAGGTCAGTTAGATGTTGGGTCCAATTAGGTAATATCCCAACACAGTGACTTCTTCGTGACATCAAACGACAGTGTGTCTGTTATTTACCTAGAATTCCAGCTCACAACCTTCATCTTTACGACTTTGCTGCGTTCTGGAATTTCCTGTTCAAAACACATCAATCATTTTGAATTTTCCGGAGGAAAAAAATGGCAAATTAGCGAAGAAACGCAGGACTGAGTAGGCACAAGGGAGCGACAATCTATTCATCGTAAATAATATGTAACCGTGAAATATTCCATTATAGCAGCGATTTTACAGGGTCGACAAAAACACCACCATTAGGCTATCAACAGTCAAAAATCAACAATGATTGAACGGAAATAGCAATGTAATGTTTACGAAGGAATTTACTTTTTTCGGTTTGTTATATTTTAGGATTGATTATCAACAATCTGATTAAAACCGGCCTTTTCTTACACGCTACCGCTCTCGAACGGTACGTAGCGTATCAGAAAGGCTGATTTTAATCAGATTTCCTCACTCCTCCTAGGCACCTGATCCCACCTCTATCTTTTTAGAGGTCCGTGTAGCTCTGCTTTGAATTCGTATTTCGTTTTATGGATATTTGAGAGTTGAGATGGTTGACAGTTTGTTTTTGTCATTTTTCATTTGACCATCAAATAACTAAATATCTAAAATATAGTCTACACTAGATAAATATATGGTGCAAACAAGAAAAAAATATAAATAAAATATAACACCAGAAATCTATCAAGACAGATCTGCAACATATTTATATGATTCCATTGAAATGCCCATAAGGACATTTATTCATCATAAGGTGTACAAAAAAAAAACAACGTTATTTTACTTTCCGTAAAATATCCATGCGAATAATTTATGATTTATCACTAAAATAAATCTCTAAATGCTCCCCTTTGTGTAAAATTCACTCGGATGCAAACTTTTCTGATTGCAAGAAAATTGAAAAAAAAAAATATTGACATGTCTTTCATCAAGCTAAGCGACTAAAACCAACTTTTGTATAAGTTTATATAACGCATACATTTTAATGGGTATGCTTTGGTCAAAGTGATCGTTTTGTTTAATCTGATTCTGCAAAATTAAAGTGGTAAAACCACGCACTCGGTAGAATAAGCCTAAACAGTTTTATGAATCAAAATTTGCCAAAAAAAGACATTTGCTATGAACAGTATATCGGACGGTTGAACAACATGAAACTTTCCTATATGAACTGAGAGTTATTCTAATAACTGTCATCAATATGTTTATTTACAATGACTAGCCAATAGTCCGGCTAATGGTACAACCAGGGGGATATTATAATGGTAAGTAATTACAATGGCAGATGAGCAGCCATTCTCACCTGAAAATATGCGCGTGATAGATCAAGGACCCGGTATCACCTGTACAAGTGAAAACGAGGCACTAACGACCCGGCAATGGGGGTCTATTGATATCCTTCAATTAGTTGCATCATCTGACAAATCGTAATATCTGTCTTGTTAATTAGGAGAGAGAGAGAGAGAGAGAGAGAGAGAGAGAGAGAGAGAGAGAGAGAGAGAGAGAGAGAGAGAGAGAGAGAGAGAGAGAGAGAGGATTCATTACGATGTATGAATGGCGAAGAGATTAGATTTTACCTGTTAGTTAATCGAGCGATCAATATCAGTACCCGAGGTGTTAATATATAGGTGGATGGAGATGCTGTTCTCATGGTTATAACAAATTATGTAAAATGTCCTCTCATTGTAAGTTCGGGTAAATTTTTAGATCTACTTTTCAAACATGTGAAGAGACAGTATGGATTTATATGTTGGAATTTCTTATAATCATGGTATATGTGCAAAAAAGCATAGAATCCTATATATGTAAATACTTTTATTGAATAAGATAACTGTCACATAATTCATATATTATGTCGATTTTATAATTCGTATTTTTTAACTATGATTTATATTTATCAACTCCTTCGGTGGTTGACGTCGGTGATGCCATCGCATTGTCCTTTGTGATATACAAGTATTTCATTTTATCAAATAAAATATACAACATGACTCTTAAGCGTATGGGCGTAAATTCGGTAAAATATAAATAAAATCCGTTGTATGAAATATCGGTAATTCGGTCACAGTAGCCTATTCACCCCTGCGAATGTGTTCGGAATGTTTTCTTTATCGTTGCTAAGTATGTAATAAATCCAGAGGTGCTCGAATGAAAGTTCACGAGACTTCACCGAGATATGTTTAGTTCCTGTGTAATTTCGAGCGGAAGTATAAGTGCTCGAATAATATTTTCAAAATACGTAAGTACTGGTCGTTTTTCATATCATATCCTACTTTGACTTATGTTAATACATAAAAATCTTTAAAGATATATGTCTTATTTCACCATCTAGCAGTTATCTATACTAAACGATAATATTCAGAACAGAGTTATCGTTCGTGTTCAACCACGTGTTAAGTGGTTGAAAATATAACCATTGGGTTGATTAATAAAATCATAGCCATGTTTGATGCTTGTGGTGTGCAATACCATGTTTTTAAATAAACAATGGGTGTCTGTTTTTCATAAAAACTTTGTATATCGAGCCATTTTCAAGGGACATTCTGCATAAAATAGTATAGTCTGTTTCACTATTGATGCTATTACTAGGTCAGGCGCGGATCAAAAATTAATCCTCGGGGGTCTCTACGAAACATGTTAATTGTAACAACAGCAGACAAAAACTATTTACATTTAAATTATTTCTAGAACAAATTTTTCCACCAATTAATGAAGATAAAATTTAAATTCACTAAACCTCAAGATTCTATTTTTGTCTACAATTACCTAGATTCCATGAAATAGACTATTAACACGAGGTATGATTTTTACTGCGAAACTTAAAAGGTCAAACAAAACCACATGGTCTAAAATTTAAATGACAATAACATTCGCAGGGGTGCTATTGCTCGCAAGAGAGTCGTTCCTACAGCATGACATATACATTTGTTAAACACCTTAACTTCATCGAATTAAAATTGTAAAAAAATGATTTCCCAAAAGAGTTATCAAACACGTATTGAATGTCGAGGACAATGGTAACGTACGACTGCACACATATTTACCACGCCCAGAACGTGAACGATACTCCCACAAGTTACGGAAGCCATGAAGTATAAACTGAAGAACTAAGCAATTTTAAGATATTGTGTTTCGCAGTATATTTTTTCATACTGATCATACCAGTACTTATCTCAAATATATTTCCCCTTCCTACTCCCACCCCCAATAAATGTGGAACCTTTCTGACCTAAACTTAAAATTCCTTCACTCTATAGATTTGCTATACAAATAAATTCACATAAACATACTTTAAGTTCTGCATATTTTTTTGAATTTCAAATCTTTCTAAATGTAACAATTGTCAATCCTGTCAATCATGGACTAACAAATACGGACAAAAGGTTCATTATATAGTTTATATCGCACTAGTTCGTCTTCATCTTAAGGCTATCCTGCTTTACCCATTGAGACACGTCATACATATTGGATTGTACGCATCTGCCGCTGTAAGGGAGATATCATTGCTTCGATCTGAGCGCAGCAGCACTTGAGGCTCACAGATTCCTGTGATCCGCCATAAGCGGTTATACTCTGAAGCCTGGGACTGACGGACCTGACTTAACAAAAATAAAAGAACGGCGCCTTTCTAATGAGCATCATTATTCTATTCTCGGCAGTAATCTAAGTCTGCATCTATGCATGCTTAGATATCAACGACCACAAAGAAACGTAGAACAGAGAAGTTCAACTATAAATCAACCAAAAATGTTTCAATATATCGTATTATGAAATATTTTCTTTCATTCCGAAATATGACCACAGTAGAGATTGATTTTGCAAAAACTGTCCTTACATAACGAAACCAGCCACGATCGGATATTTGATACGTCGGCATTTGGTGATCTTGATACTTTAGATTGCGTACCATTCACATGACAGAACATGGTTTTTCTTATCAGGCACGGAGCATTGTTTTTTAAAGTAAGGTTTGCCCCATCCAGAAACTCTTGATCGGCAAAAAAAAAATAAAATAAAATTAAATAAAAAAGAAAACTCAAAGAAATTCACAAGATCGCATAATCATGAAAACCCTAATCGGGGGGAGGGGCTCAATATCACTGATGATTCTCTTATTTTCTCTTTCATTTATAGCTTGCTTCCCAAAAATGGGAGGAGGGGGCCAAATCCCAGGATAATTTGGTTTTTTTTATAAGTAAATGTAAGAAAAATGTCTGAAAAAGTTAAGGGGAGGGGGGGTTGAAGACCCAGCTAGGTTGCTTCGTGCCTGTGTGATGTGGTTATTTCATTCTTTCATGGAACCCTCATAAAAATGAAGCACTTTTTAACTTAAATTTAGATTAGAAAATTGAGACTAAAAAAAACGAAAAAAAGAGAAAACAACAACGTAACCCCCCACGGAATCTCTAAAACATGAAAATGAACTGCACTGTGATCCACACAATAAAATAGTTGACATTGTATGCGCTATTTACCTAGTTCTCATTTCTCAAGGACTGCGTTTTTTTTTTTTTTGCTTTGCTAAATGTCAGAGAATAGCTTCTCTTATCACGTATAATTATTCCAACTAAAAGATTACTTTCTTTAGCGACAGTAATGTAATTTATCTGCTAACAAGCTTTTATCTAATTAGATTCCTCATCAAAGTTGCTCGAGCCATAAACTTAAACGGAATTAAAGAAAATTATTTGATTTTATGGCAGTCATATGCACGTGCCTCGATCTGCGTCATTGCAAAATAATCTAATTAGCGGCATTCGAACTCGGTTCTCCATCAAAAGATTGAAAATGTATTATCTGGATGAAAATGCATTCCTTAATTATCCTTGCCAATAATACATTTATCATTTCTTTCAATAAGTTCTTGTATAGCTGTATTTCATGTAGACATATCTCGGCTATCTTATCACTCTATATTGAGATATTTCGCATTATCACCCTCAATGCAAAAACCGTGATTGATTAATCCTATTTGTGTCATCAAATTTAAAATATTAATATTGGAATTAAGAATAGAATCTCAAGCGTATATAAAATTAAAATCGTTACAGTAGTAATAAACTCTGTATCATTTCAATATTCATGAATATTTTCCTTCTTTATAATTTCAATAAGAGAACTTTCTACACTTAACATTACGGGCTAGTTACGACAGAGACAAAATGAGCAACGATCACTTGACGAGATTTATATCTCAAAACTTCTTTTCAGAGGACACCAAACACAAGGATAATGGTGTTATCGGGCGATTAGTAAACCCTTGACAGAGCCTCGTTATGGCGGTCAGACGGAAGCGTGATGGTGAGTTCAATCAGACATCAATACGGTCCTGATTGATTCCATTGATCAATGGACGGACATAATCAGACCACTTAACGGGGTAATGATTGACGGGGAAGGGCGCATGTACGCGTTCAAATTCCCAATTTACTGTTCAATCGCACGAGTGTACATGGAAATCATAACTAGACAGCAGTTTCAAGCACCGTTCTTCGCTGACCATTGACCTCGCTCTACAGCATGTTATTTTATTATTTAAAAAAACCCAGATACTTTTCAAAATATTGATTGCGATATGTGTATATAAATGTGTGTTTTTAGTGTTTGTTTCTCTATGTATGCATTTAACAATGTATGTTTTCCCTTGAAATATATTTCGTCGCCCTGTGTCTCATATTTTACAGTATGCTTTATGTTGTCAGTAGCTTAAAATAGCACAGTTTAATTATTTTTCATTGCCGGAATCACGATTAAGGTCTGATATAGCCGTAATTTTTCAGATTCGTGTAAAATTAATAAACACAACGCTTTCATCGGTATTTATGATTTGTAATGATGCCTTTCATTCACAGCGACAACAATTTAAACCTTTTTTTTTTTATCAGACTTACATGATGAATTCACAGAACACTCACAGAACAAATATCAATGACCTTTGGATCATACGAAAAACCAGATTCACTTGTTCTTCGAATTCGGCCCGTATACAAACTGTTTAACTTTAAACATGGTCAAGTTTAGTTTTTTAACTTAACTTATAGTAATAGTTAGGTTTATAATATACATTGATAGAGTAAACTCATTCAATAATACATCTATAGCCTACTAGTATTTTGTATAATGTTCTTTAGTGACACCTGGGAACTGATCTTGAAATGATAATACACTCAGTGATTTTTGGTGGTAATGGACACCCCCGTATTGCAATGTACTTCCTATATATTGAAATAAATGATACATGTAACATCAAGTGTCATTTCATTAAAAAAAATGTGTTCTTCCCCAAAATAGATATTCAACAGCGGAGTACAATGGGTCAGAGCATAAATTACAAAGATGAAAATCTAAAGTTCGATTCCCGATGTTGTTTATTACTATTTTTTTTTTTACATTATCTATCATTTTATTAACATACTTTTTGGTCAAATAATTTATTTCTGGTTGTAACGCGCTTTCTGATTGGCTAAACAATTTAAATCGTATAAAGAATGTTGCCTACGTCATAGTAAGACTAACGTCAAAAAAGTATCAATACGCCTGACTTTACGTTTGAATTTTGTACAAATTTACGTCATTTTTAAGGTCAAATGACCGTTTTTATCTAAACTGAAGAGTAAAAAATTAAATTATAAGCAATGATTTCAATATTTATTAGTTTAATACGATATAAAATGGTTTGAAACAGTTTACGCTTTTTTATAAACCGCTTCGCGGTTTATAAAGCGTAAACTGCCCCAAACCATTTTATATCGTATAAAACAAATATATATTGAATTCATTCCTTAAATATTGTAAAAAAAAATGACATCTTAACCTGTGAAAGCATTTTAATTATAATATACTTTTGTCTACTTTAATACTGACAGGTGTCCTAAACAACCGTAAAATATATGTAAACTTATTTGATGATGCAATGAACTTTATATTTTCTCTTTAAATTTTCCATTAATTTTTTGTTCGCTTAATTTTTTTTATCATAAAAGTTGAATTTCATGTAGAAAAAAGTATGAAGCCAATAAAAAAGAAAAACAAAATTCACCCACCTCTTAAATTTATGAAATAATTTACCTGGTCAGTGTGTGTTAGTCCTCTCATAGTTCATTCTAGATACTCAATATCCGGCTATTCCAGTGGTGGGTCATGAGAGAGAGTGGGAACGATTCTATCGCTACAGAACTCATATAGGGGACTAGAGACAACACGCCGCACGGATCGATACCCACTCCACACGATCCCCTGGTCGGAAGCACGTACATTTTAATTGTCAATTATACCAGCAAAGGGGCAATGCATGTTAGACTTATTAAAAAAAATATATATTGAAGACTAATAAATATACTTTAAAAAAATAATGTGAAAATAGTTCTATTAAAACAATAAATCCAATGTCGGTTTCGAAGTAAGTGACCGTTCTTAGAAGACATTTTACAATACTTGCGGTAAGATGTAACCAATTTAAAATGACGCTCTTATAAATAGGCACATATTGCCTCGTCTAAGCTTAAAAGCAAGACCATTTTGTTGGTTTTAAAGAGAAATGGCTGAGTGGCCAGCAATGAAATAGACAGGCCTTCGTCACATTGGTATTTAACACAACCACCCAAATGCTAGACTCAGGTTAAAAAATAGATTCACTGGCCCCTTACATTTCGTGTAAAATAGGAAAGGGAAAGTTCTTATACGTACATGTCAATAGATCAAAGAAATTAAAGAACCATTAAGGTAGCGTGTCTGCCATGACCTCCCAAACTGTGTCATACGTGTAGGGCCATAATCAAACTTACTTATTAGATCAAATCATTATTTTAATCTGCCTTTGATTAAATGCAAGCATGTTCGCCTGTATTGTAAATTAAAATGGCGTGGTTTGTTTACAGGTACAATGGCGGCTCTTGATTCCGACGTGAATTTATCATACTTCACTTTCCAAGGTCGGTTAGGATGTTTAGAAAACGTTTGAGGCAAGTAAAGACTGGGGTGATTCAGTAGTAAAATGTCTTAGTTTTTTTTAGCATTTATTTTCACAGAATAAACGTATTTCTTAATTAGGATTATTAGTCCAAACCGCACACAATTTTCTGAGCGCCACAGATATACAGTCTTTGTATGGATGGGCCTGTAGCTCCACGGTCCGTCAGCTCGGAATTTTCCGTGGAGCTACAGTTCTGCAGCTTCGTACTAGTTTTTTCTTGGAAATAAAAATGAATTAGATTGAACAGCTACGTCTTCCATTGGTGTGCAGGTGACGTTAGATACAATAAAGCAAATTTAACATGGTATATAATATAAAATAATATTGATTATTACATAAATAGTTAAGGTATCCGATGTACAATTGACCAAAAAATGATGCCTGGTAAGGTATATATTCAATGTACTCGTTTGATAGGTTCTAAAAATAGATGTTTTTCCCCGCCAAATCACTATGGGGAAGTAACTCTAGCTCTGCAAATCACGCATGGTAAAATACTACTTTTCTTTGACGAAAACATGTGTAATCATTAATAATATTTATCAAATAAAAAATGCCAACATATTTTAATAAAAATAAAGTTTTTAAATTAATTGATTACCTTTATCAATATCTTTTTTATTTTAGCGATTTTTTTTTACAATGACCATGACGACTCACGCGATTTTTACCCCCCCCCCCCCCCCCCCCAACGTCAGCCGTCGGATTCATAATCCAACGCATATTCCCGTTACCTGGTAATTTTCCTGTTTTCTATTCCTTTACGATTGAAAACTTGTAATTTTAGAATTAAAAATCTAAATTGTTCAGGGTTTTTTTTCATTCGGCAAAATGTTTGCACAAAAAATATTGTTACTAATACAACGAAGTTGTGAATTGCGGGTCACATCAGGTGTGTAAAGCGTTACGAACAAAGCGTGCGAGAACCGTATTAAAATTCATTCCAAACCTTTTACTCGTAGAAAACATTATGCATCGGACATCGGCTATCTGGCTGAACCTGTCAATCAAATTTCGAGTATTTGATTTCATTGGATGGTGACACGCCGCTTTTATGTAAACAGCAAAATGAAATGAATTGACTTTAAAGCAGTCGGAATCAGTATCTAATAGTATTATTTAAATGATATAAAATCCAGCGATTTTGAAAAAGAGTAAAAAATGTAC
This sequence comes from Magallana gigas, assembly GCF_963853765.1. NCBI lineage: Eukaryota > Metazoa > Mollusca > Bivalvia > Ostreida > Ostreidae > Magallana > Magallana gigas. Next base: position 50,546,917 of record NC_088860.1, on the reverse strand, counting down.
CGTTTATGCACATACATGTAATATGAAATGCGAGAGAAGAAAATTGTTTAGAATCCCGATGAAAAAATAAATCAATGATTAGAAATTTCATTTTTTGACTCTTGTTAACTTGATTAAATGGAAAATAACAGGAGATGTTTTAACACAATAATTACAATAAACCTGTACAAGCATTTTAATCAGGAAATCCGTATGCATGGTACTTATTAAAAATAGTTAGTAGCAAATACGCCGTTATACAAATGTTAGGTCCGAAACACTCTGCATGTATAATGAAATTAGGTATACAAAAAATTGAACAAATTGAATAGGGCCATACTATTACCAGACTACCCCAATTCAAGTTATGCATAGTCACAATATCTACGAAATCAATTATTAAAACGACCTACTCAGTATTTTTCGACGAAATACGTGACTTGTGCACTGCAACTTTTACTCTATAAATTAGGATTTTTTTTTCTTCACGTTATTGCAAGAGCGCCGCGGGAAAAAAATAACGTCATACAACGGCAAATGACGTAAAGCTTCTACAACGTCACAATCAGCGTAAGGGGAAAAAAGTTAAAATAACTGGTTTTAAAATTAAGAATAAAAAATATTGCTTGACTTTATGCATCAATTGTTTATTCTTTATCGTTTATTATATCAGATCAAAAATAGTGCGACTTTTTGAAAATTTATTTCAAGCTCCGTAATCTACCGAGCTCATCCCGGAAAATCCCGAGCTCTCTGGCTCAATTGTACATCGGATACCTTAAATCTTGCGTTACATGTATTATCTCGTGTTAAGGATAGATTATGAAAGATGAGAAAGTAGGTTTATGTTTTGCTTGTAAGGTATGATATTTATATTCCAAATATTTTTTGCTTGTAAAGTGTGTTGAAAGCTACGGCAGTTATAACACTGTATAGCACACAGGGTACTCAAAGGTTAAAATGACGAGTTTTATTATGACGTCACAAACGTTGAACGCTGTTAACTGCAACGTCACAAGCGAAAATAAAAGTTCACGTTTGTGGCTGTTGCAGTAGCCCCTCCATTATGATGAACTTACCCTTATGATAAAAAAGGAATTTTACGGTATAAATCACATTTGCAGTCAAGACAAAAAGTTTAAGAAATGTAAATATAAGCTTATTCATTATTTTTTCAAAGATACAATCTCATAACTGTAGCTGTGTGTGCATACAAATTGAGTACTGCTGCATTTATGAGACTGTATTTAAAAATAAATAATGATCCAGTGCTTAAATACATATCCTAAAGTTAAAGAATCAATTGGAGAACTCAAATCATAATAATCTATGGCCGTAGCTTTAGTTTTTTTTTTATGATTGTATAACTATGTTCAAAGACCAGTCTGACACAAGCAGAAAAAGATTTTCAAACCAAAGAAAAAGAAATTCCAGTTAAACCTCGTTATCTCGAACTAGATGGGACTGTTTAAAAACTTCGAGATATCCGAGTATTCGAGATATCAAGGGTAAAGTACTTAAAGTTTAAGTGTTTGGGACTAAAACATCACTTCGAAATATCCATAATTGTATTCGAGATATCGGTGTTCGAGATATTTCTCATACATATGATTCACATATGTATGTGGATCATATGAAACAATATAGTAATTACATATGAGTCACATATGTTTGTGGATCATATGAAGCATTATACAAATGATTCTCATATGCATGTGGATCATATGTAGCGATGTTGCCTGTTTAGGCGTTGCCGCCAAAAGTAGTCATAGTCAACTAGTTTATCACTCATCAGTCAAAATGTTTGCCACTGTATCCAATATTTACATTCAAATTGAATCTTCTACCATTTCTTTTAAAATTAAAATGTATTTTCTATTTCTGCACCTTTTTTTCTTTTACTCTTTGTAACTAGTAACTAGACTTCCTAGTAATTGCATGCATATGCTTTATGACAGTCATCAGTCCATAGTTTACAATATATAAATTATATGTATTTTTGTATTTTTCCCTTGGACTGATTTTAAACACTGTTAGGTATCACTACATGTCATGTAAATGTTTTAAGTATTAAGGCTGTGTAGTGCGTAGAGATTCTAAGATCCACGCATGTTAATTTGCTTTTAACCCTGTCTCCCGCCTACCGCTTTTAATAACAAATCTACCACATTTCTTCAAAATACGTTCGTTGTTTTGCTAGATAACCATTTTGGAAGCCATTGTGGTCCAAACATCACGTCGAGAAAATGAGTTCGTGCCTAGGCCCTATCCCCTGCATGCTGTGTGGTCTTCTGTAATCACCAACAAACAAACGACGTCGTTTAAATACCTATAGTTTCCTCTCTGTAGTACTCTATGTGGTACTAATAGATGTTTAAGGTAAGTAATAATGCCCATTGCTTTTGATATCAACAAGGACGAAAACAAACTCAATGAAATTTAAGGGTAAGGAGTTGTTTTATCATTGAGGTGATCTGCCACGGAGATTAATTACAGTTTTCAGATTTATACAAAAATCGTCTTAAAATTCAATTATTCTTTTCTTTATAACTGTTTACAGGGAATAAATTGCATATTTTATCAATAATTATATATTAGAGAGGTTTAGCTGGCCGACGGGTACGCTTACTTTTACGTGTAGGTTACAAGTTAGAACTACACGTACCCGTTCACATAACGTTTTTTGTTTGGCAGTTGTAACGTGCACCTGTGCGTGTAAACGTTTTAAATGTCATTCTAGATAATTTTCCTCTCCTATTAATCTTAGAATGTATAGTCACAGTCGAAAATTGAGAACTGCCTGTATTAATTCTGTGGAATATCATTTTTTATATATGTATATTTTTGTGTATCACATATGAATAAAATACACTGTAACAGAGCCGTTTTGGAGGAAGTGATTTGTGTACTAAAACTCAAATAACTTATTAAATTTAAATGACAATTTGTGATTGTTGATATTAGTATTTGCATTAAATACTCATGCTTAAAAATAAACACATTTGTTAAAATAAATGGTCACTAGGGAAACAGAAGCTACAAGTTGTACCTTACGGGTACTGTACAATTTACACGTATATTCATTCAGGTACATACGTGTAGAAATTCGTCATTACAAACACTGATGACATAATGCACATATTTTCCTTTCTACACGTACAGATACGCGTACACGTTAGTTTGCTAAACATTTCTATTATTATGACAGTAGTTTGATGATCCAAAAAATCGGCTCACGTCGAGTTGCCCGATGCGGATTATCAGATCAAAAGAGATTCGAAGCGATTGACTGTTTATTAGATTCATTCAAAAGTCTTTATAACAAAGCTCTCATTTAAAAATCAATTGTATGACGTGTTCTTATACAAAAAAACTTTTTTGAACTTTTTAAACCGCGCTAAAATACAGACGTTTTATAATGTGTACTACGTCATCAGTTTCACGTTGATAAAGGTGTTGATATGGTGATAGGGAATCCGACACCCGCAGTGTGAGATCTGGAAACTTTGTCAAATTGATAGTATCAAGAAGGGAAAATTGATAGGAATATTATAATAATATTCACATGCACATTAGTGTTATAAGGACAATTAGTAAGTTTATTGTCCCCCTAAGCAGCAAACAGTTGAGTTGATCTCAGTGAGACACAATGAACTTATGTTATCTCTCTCTCTCTCTCTCTCTCTCTCTCTCTCTCTCTCTCTCTCTCTCTCTCTCTCTTCTGACAATTAATAATCTGGATTAACTGAATGGAGTTCAGCCTCTCTTTCCCTGTATCATTAACGTCAGACTAAGTATACAGGCCAGACCTTACAGACATAATGCCGACATTCCTGTCTCATTAAAATGTGTTTGATCCCTAACAGTACCTTTCTCGATGACAGTATATAGAGATATCACCAAACTAAACAATGGTGTTTCAAAATACACGTACAAATTCATTATCATATTCAAATATGGGACGAGCTTTTGCCTTGCACCGAATATAACCTTCAAACATGAATTCAGGTAACATTACACATTTGGCTGTGTATTTAGGGTATTTTTGGCGTAATGCAGCTTTCGCTAAATGAAAAGTGAATCGTTAAATGTCACGTACCTTTGATTATACATAAAGACAATTAATAGACTCAGAAATGTGCCAAATCAGTTGATCTAATGACGATTGAACTCTCTCTCTCTCTCTCTCTCTCTCTCTCTCTCTCTTATTCTCTCTCTCTCTTATTCTCTCTCTCTTTCTCCCTCTTATTCTCTCTCTCTCTCTCTCTCTCTCAATCGAGAGAGACGGATAGACAAACAGAGTTACTGCCAGAAAGAATTAACAAGCTCTGGGTGCGCTGTTAGACATACGGAGACCTATTCCTATTAGCGCTAACAAGCAACAGATTTTTCGCTTATCCTCAGGGAATATTGTTTTTCAAAGCCGTAAATCAAAAATGTCCAGATTTGTGCAAAGAAAAGAGAACCCTGTCTCCATAATTGGACGAATATTCGATTCTCTATAGGTATCTACATTTTGACAATGTACAAAATTTCATTTCAGACATTATTGTCCTTAGTTATCTATAAAAGAAAGAATACCAATGAACTAAGCATAGCGAGACGTTTTGTAATCAAAAAGTAAAGGAGCTTCAGTTTTTTGGGGTATTTTTGTATTCAATTGATTGATTTCTAATTGAATTTCGAAATAGCAACATCCATTTTAGGATGAAATGTAATCATACGTTAAATATATATTTACATTATCCAGTGTCTTTGCCTATGATAACACTACGTTTCGATTCTGTACTATATAACCATAACTTCAAATGGAGCCAAATTGAGGCGCTAGCGGGGTTTGCGTCATTATATAAAAATATTTAATCGTTCGATGGTTTAAAATAATGTACATATAAGTAATAATGCAGCATTTTTTAAATATTATGATGTGATAATTTCGGTCAGGGCGTGATCAAATCTATCATAAAGCATTTCGGGCTTTATTGGATTTGATCACGCCCCGACCAAAATTATCACCTCATAATACTCAAAGAATAATTCCTTATTCCTTATATCAAACCATATAATTCATCATTATATGTATAAACTATTACTGTATCATGTTTTATCTCAATTAGAATATGTAAGAGAAAGGATATTTCTTAATATAAAAACATTGATCGATTAGAGTTATACTTATGCATAACACAGAAAACCGAATCACTAAATCAGGTGCGTATGAATACAATCTTCATTCTGTATAATATTTCTTAAGACTCTGCGACTTCAAACCGGATCATGCCCTGGTGTTGTACTCACGCTTATAAACATTTCACTGTCGTAAATATTTTAAAACAATAAAAATGAATTTAAATAATTAATCTAATTTTATACTAACGGTACAATGTAATATTAATCGAGTAACGAAATGAAATCAAACTCTATAATAATTAGTATGTATCTATAACGTCGTGCAGTATCTTTGTCAGATAATGGCTCTTCCGTTAATTGCGCACTTGTACATATAGTACATCTGTAGAAGACCGGAGTTTAAAAAAAAAATAAATAAATAAAAATTGCAGAAAGAGCAAGGACGTCCAAAAATGCGGATAGGGCAAAGGGCGCACGAGGGTTAAAAAAATTAAAATGGAAGATCGAGAAAGGGGCGCGTTCAATAGTTTGAAGAAAAAAATGGCGTATAGAACAAGGGGCGTTCAACAGTCAGACACAATGGTCGAAAAAGCGAGAGACGTCAAACAGCGCCCACTAGTATAAAAACAGAAGTCTGATAAAGCAAGAGGCGTTCAAAAGTTTAAAAAAAAACAGTGAATAAAGCAAGGGACGCCCAACAGTAAAAAAAAATAGCGGATATAGCAAGGGGCATACAACGAAATGCTTTAAAAATGACGGAAGTTTAACAGTTAAAAAATATACGCTTCGTCTTCCGAAGCCATGTAAATGCCCACTGTATATAACAATTGGCCATAACAGTTCTATAAATTTATCAAGACTATAATCACTTTTTAACGAATAAATTTTTACCTAAATACAAGATAAAAAATTTCCCCGGTGAATAAGCTTCGATATTTCAAAGTTCAGAAACAGTGACATATTTTTAAAATATGAAATAAAATGCAATTACGCCGTATGTATATCGAAACCAAAACAGAGCTCGCTCCTAGCTGCATATTGTCAATAGCCTCACAGGAATACTTTCTTGTCACGTCGTAGACATTTGACGTATCAAGTTCTAATCCTATCATGAAAAACGATTACATCGTCTTTTTCTAGTCAATTTAAGAGACTTCCGTTCGTAATTAAAATGCGTAATCATAAACAACAGATAAGATCGATGGTACAGCAGTCTTTATATATATACTTTGATGCGAAGGTTTAATAACGATAGATAACTAAGGCTTTTGATGTTCAAACGAAATCATCTTACAATCAAAGGTCTTGTCACAAATCAAAAATTACGCTTTCAAACACTTAATTGCACCTCATTTATCTACTCCCTGCCAGTTGGTGATACTCAATTTATAAATTAACCCCCCCCCCCCCAAAAAAAAGCAAAAAAAAAAAAAAAAAAACAACACAAAACACAAAATCCTCAAACAAACGAATAAAAGAATACAATAAAAACAAAACAAAAAGTCCAAATTCATTTCACATACTTGTACGCTACTCAAGATGTTGTTATCAAGATCTTAGCATTTTTTGTTTGAAATCATTTACATTATTTATACATAGGTCTGTGATAGCCTCATACTCAGTGACACTTACGGATGAACATGTATTTATTTTGGGTCTTTACTTTATATCATAAGTGGATGCCTATTTTGACCCTTCATGATATAACTTTATAATAGTATCATAGGACGCCTCAGTAGTTCAATAATGATAATATAATATTATAAATGGTTAATAATCTGGCAACTCCCACGTTATGCCATTAATCGATACCGTATCATTAGAGGCTACAGAGTAGGTCTGTGTTCTGCTTTACCTTTGAACAATTAAAAATCATGATTTTCTTATGCCTAAAAATCCATCGAAACCGTAAAATAGATACTGATCCAATGAAAACACATACTCTAGGTTTTTTAAACTTGTGTTTTCTTGTTTGTTTGTTTGCTGACGTGGAAGGAATGTTGAATCGTGGAGAGGCTCGTTTTTCTTAGCAATATGTCGTGCCTACTACTGGTATTATATGCATGGGGTTTTAATCTGTAACTATATATCAAGTGTTAAAACAAGGTCAATCAGCGGTCAACTGTCAACAGAGGCCGATGTTAACATAGAAATGACAGTTCATTTGCAGATGTTTATGGAAGAATGTTCTTTGAAATAAGCTGATTAATTCAGGTAAAATAAGACAAAGATACGGAAACATGTACAGCTGTAGCTTATTATACCCGCACTTTCTAAAGAAAGTCTGGGTATATTGTTATTACCCTGTTCCGTCCGTCCGTCCGTCTGTCACGTTTTACTTTCTCAAACTGCTCTTGCATCTTATTAACCAGCAAACTGAACTCTTGGAGTTTGATTTGGGGTATCATGTTGTTTTGTAAAAAGGTTTCAAAAATTCTCTGTTAGTCCTGGGGGTCAAATAATTTGTAAAAAAAATGACGTTTTTTCACAAAAAACCTATTTCCTCGAACTCCTCCTACATTTTCAACAGTAGACAAATCATCTCTTGGAATGTTTTAGGGTATCCTATACATGTAGATGCGCAATAAGGTTTTGGAATTTTCAATTTTGTCCTGGGTGTCTTGTAATGGCTGAAAAATGACGGGGTTTTTTTTGCTTGTTTTTTTTAACAAAAAAAAACTGGTTTCAAAAATGTCATTTTTTGGCAGTAGCCAAATGATCTTCTAGAATATGATTTGGGGTGTCATTTTGAAGTGTGATCAGGTTCCAGAATTTTATTTTATTAAGGGGATCAGTGGGCAACAAAAAATGACGTTTTTTTGCAAAAAAAAAGTATGGTTCCCAGAGCTCCTCTAGAACTTTTGAAGAAGCTACGTCATATCTTGGGATATATAATTGGGGCTGTCCTATAGATGTGCAATAAGATTTAAAAATTTAAATTTTATCCAGGGAGTCAAAAAGTAGCAGAAAATTGACGTTTATCATTAAAAAAAACCCATAGATCCAAGAGCTCTTCTTATGATTTAATGGATAGACACATCATATCTTGGTATATGATAGGAACTGTTCCAGAAATGTGCATTACGGTTTTGAAAAATTAAATTTAACCCTGAGGCCCATTATCTACACACCTGTTGATGCCCTTTAAGGATCAAGAATATATATGGTTAAGGGGTGGGGATCTCAACCGTTTTCGAGATATACGTGCACTTCCTGATCGAGGGGGGTCACGACCACTCCCGGGGCCCATGCCCTACATACCGTTTGATGCCCTTTGACACAAGGAACAAGACTATATATGGTTTAAGAGTGGGGATCTCAACTGTTTTGAAGATATTAAGGGACTTGCTGTTTGAGGGGGTCCGGACCACCCACAGGGCTTATGACTTACATAACATTTGATGCCCCTTGACATCAGAAACATGAATATATATGGTTTAGGGGTCATGATTATAGCAGTTTATGATATATATGGTAATTTCAATTTCCTGGGGGGTGGGGATGACCCTAATAAACCCTATATATTGCCAGTAACAGTCAATATATGATTATGAAAACCCTATATCATTATCTTTGTCTGTTTTCAAGTTACCATTTACAATAGAGTCTACGATTCTGCCTACAAGGTTCAATGTTAAACCCACACCCTTTTGCCCCCCCCCCCCCGGAAAAGTGGTTGTCTAACCCAAAATGAGAAAAATCAAACCAGGGTGCACAACTATATATGCAGGCCTATCATATCCTAGAGTTTTGTACAATTCTGTTCAACCATCTCTGAGAAACAAGTTCAGAGCGGAAAGAAGAAAAAGAAGACGAAGAATAATAATACATGTATAAGGAACCGTACAAAAACAATAAGTCTCTACATTTCATGCAGGAGACTAAATAATAAAGATTAAATAGAGATAGGATCATCAAACATCAATAATTTAAAGATAATTGACAATTTCTGATTCTAAGGGGGTCAGGAGGACCCCTGAGGGTCATGACTTACATGCCATAATGATCTGATGCGCCATGACTTAAGGAGGAAAAATATCTTTGGATTAAAGTGGGGATCTCAATGGTTTTTATGATATTTGATAATTTCAGGAAGAGCACTTGGGACCATGACCTACATACCTTCTGAAATGCCTTGAAAAAAGAAACAATAATAAAATACGTTATATGATATATGATTCAATTTAAGAAGCCAGATATAGATCAATCATCTATGTTTTGTAATACTTCCTATGTATATATACATGTATTAGTTTGTGTTTTGTTCTATACTATTCATGTTCATGACTGTAGTATGGCTTAGTCTTATTTCAAATTATGTTAAAAAAATTGTCAAATATATGACTTGGAACTCCCACCCCCAAGCAAAGTCAAATATAAACTGTTCTTCCCCCCCCCCCCCTTAATTGTCGAGTGATCTATTAAAATCAAAATATAATTTAGGTGTCTTAAAACTTTTATAAACTGGTAAAAAATGTTATTCTTAAAAAAAATTACATTACACCTTTGCAAAATTGACAAATGATATATTATGATATGATCAGAGGTCATATTTCTACCTTGGGATCAATAACTTATATTCATTGACAAGTTAAAATTAATAACAATAAATGATTCAAATTATAAATGTTTATACTCCACATCCATCCCCCCCCCCCCCCAAATCTAACATGATTCTAAAGATTCAGTCTTCTTAATGCATTCTTACATGTGTACAGTAGCAAATTTTAAATCATTTCTTGATTGCTTTTTCTCTCCTGATGCACATTAACATTTTGGAAATTGCTTCATTAAATTTTTTAGATTTATAAACAAAATGTTATATGCATGTGTATTCACCTATTTGGGGCAATTGTAAAGTCTCCTAAATATTTGCATCTATAGATTTATCCCAGTGAAATGAAAAGAATACCAAATTACACGATAGTCAAAGATTAGGGGGTAATGTGACCTTTAAATCAACAATCGTTTAATTTTCATCATAGAAATATCAAGTTAATGATAAATGATTAAAATGAATAAGGGTCAAATATGAGTATCAAATATTGTTATCTCTGCTCTGGACAATTGATTGAATACCGAATATTCACGAATTTTTCTCCGTTTTTCCCGATTATGAAATTTTCCCCAAACGACATTTTCCCTCGATAATGACATTTTTATCGATATGACATAGGGCGCACGGCGGGTGTGACTGGTCGACCAGGGATTCCTATGCACCTGGTCCTATCTCTATCTTTATAGAGATCCGTGTTGCTCTGCTTTGAATTTGTTTTTCGTTATATGGATTTTTGAGATTGTTGACTGTTTCTTAGTGTCTTTTTTCATAAGCTGAAATAATGTTGTATATAAGACATATGTAATTTCATAATACTATGCTTGTAATGATCATGCAGTCGTGTTGGAAAAAAGATGTAAAATGTTTGGACTATAGTTTAAGCATTTGGGAACGGATAGAAATGGTTATATATTTCCAACTGTTAAATCTCTCATTACAAGATATTTAAGTTTGTTGGATGAATTTAGATAAAGGATTTTTTTTATGAAAGGGAGATAGACAGTTTTAATCTTCAACTGGATAGCAAGTGATATAGACAAAAATAACAACAGACATAAACAAATAAAAGGTTTAACATCGGTCAGGTTATATCAGGAATTTCCAACAAATTACACTCGCAAAGAGGCAAAGAAGATTATTCTTTAAAATTCAAAACTGATTAATGCATGAAAAAGAAATATCGATCAAAGAAACAGGCATTTAGAATATCTAATTAAACGTCTTTGTTTCAAGAAAAATTATGTCTTAATAGACTTGAAAGGTACGGGGAATATATATATATATATATATATATATATATATATATATATATATATATATAATTTCAATCACATTGAATATCGAGAACATAAAACACATAAAATATTCAAAACACACATCCAACCATCATCAATCAGAGGAACACAGTCGTTTACACCTTCCAAGCCTGGTTGTAAGATATCTTAAAAGCATTTGACTAAATTAGTTAAAATGAATATAATATCTCTCCAGTGTATACAATCTTTGAAACAAGAAATAGTTATGATAATATTTATTGAGCTTTTTCAGTATAACATTTTGGTAATACGGAGCTCTAACACGTTTGTCCTTCGCCACCTGAATAGATATGGATTTGCCATCAAATAAAAAGAACATGCAATAAAGAATATTTTGTGATCATGATTCATTTGCAGCTGCAGACTTTCTAAGGAGTTAAGTTAGTGATATTTAGTTTCCAGTTTTTCTTATTGGTTCGAAATAGTGAACACGAGTTTCGTCACCAGATACAATATTTTCAAATTGTTTCAAATGCTTAGCGATTCGTACTCGTACCGGTTGTTGGTCATTTGTCAGTATATACGGTATCTGTCTGGCAAAGACCTCGTTGTTTCAAAATACGCTTCAAAATGAAAGTCACTGCGATACCGATGTGCCAACACTTTTTGCAATATCGTGTATCTGTGTAACTATTGTTTTGTATTTGTCCATTGTACTTTTGACTTTAAACACTGTTCGTTAACACCGCATTTTTGCCGTTTTTTTAAGATTAGAAAATATGAGCATGTTGAAGCATAGTGGGTTAAAAAGTTATTTATCTACTTCATATGTGTTAAATATATTTGTCTGATTTCCATTCATGGAACGCAAGTGCTTAACAGTCTCAGACTGAGAAATGGACAATGCTCAAGTTGAAATTGAAGCATGCATTTCTTTTAACATACCAAATATCACTTTCTAATCTTAGCATGTTATATACATGTATCAGAATTAAAGTGCATATTTCATTTCCATTCTCCATTCTATGGTGAACGGGTAAGCCATTTGCGTTAACGCGACATCGCTTTAAGATAAATGCGCCTTTCTGCTAACGCAACTTTAGAGAACGCGTCGTTGCACTAACACAACGCACCATCGCCTACTTGTACACCTGTAGCTCATTTACTAAGTTCAAAGAGTTAACGTTTACCATTAAAGTCCGATCTTTTGCAGTGGGAATGCATTAGAACAATTTTAAAAAGACCTTGGACTTTCGGTAGGATGTAACTATCTTTTTCGTGCGTCAAAACAAGTTAAATATGACGCTGGTTTTAAGTGAAATATGCACAGATTGAGAAGTGTGAGCTCAAAAGCCAGACAAATCTTGTTGATTTCAAAGAGCCATAGCTGAGTGGCCAGCAATGAAATAGACAGGCTTACATCACAGTGATGTTTGACAAAACTTTCCATAGGCCAAGCTCCTGTTAAAATGGTTCTATTTTAACATCCAAATATTCCTTTGTTGACTCAAAAGGAATACCATGGTATTTTTCTTAACGAGCGTTGAGCATGTATCTGATAAGTTGGGTTTAGTGTCCAATTCCAGAGTTATTGTGTCAAATCATTTTGTACTCGACAAATTCTACAGTGGTGGGGTTAATTTTTACAAAGAAATCTTACAAAGAGGTGAACAATAATATAGATCTCGAGAATGTGTTTTTTAACATTAACAAATAAACGAAGTTTTAATAAAAAAATAAATTAACCTATACCATTATCATTGGTGTCATAGATATTTAATTTATAGGCAAGCTAGCAAGTAAAAAAGTATATGAAATATATCAATAAATATAAATTTCAATCTTGTGAAAAGTAAAGGCTCTAATTTGAAAAGTTAAATACATGCACAATAAAAATAAATGAAGTCCTTTAATTGTATATTCACATTGTCAGAAAGAGCCCATTATTGCTGGGCGTAAAAAGGCTTGATCAGTGGAACATAGTTGCTCTGTTGGGCCTCGATGGATCATTCATTTATTTTAGACAACATTACTATATTGCCATTATGGCTATAACACTTTTAACAATGACTAATTCAAATTTTGTTAAACATATACCCAATTGATTTAAAAGAGAGAAAAATCCAACTGAAATGCAAAGTAAATTTACTCCATCCTATACCGTTTCCTTATTGTCTGGTTCACAGGGGCTTGGTTGTTGGATAGTGAATTTCCTAATTATTTGTTCCCCAAGAAAAAATTGATTAAAATTGGTAATTTTATGTGTATTTCTGTGTGTTGCAATAAATAAATTCACTGAAACCGCCTGTTTCAGTCATGTTAAAAAAGTGTGTTCAATGTACATACAAAAAAGGAAAGGGGCGACACTCGCCATCTTGGATTTATAGGGGGTCCTCGTTTCAAGCTATGTTTTAAACAAGTTCTTCCATTTCTCCAACGATTTCTGACGAGATCTATGTTGGGAAATATTCAAATGACTTATTCCTATCGTCTGACTAAATCTGTATGCTGCATAATAAACACATCGTTCCGAAATGTACAAGATAACTTGCCAAACTTATCGAAAGCAACGGAAGTTTACTTTTGTGTGACGTAAATTCTCTGTATAATCACTGAGATATTCCGAAAATGTATGATAAATCTAGAGAGCGCATAAATTCCGCGAAAAGATATTCCTCTTGGTTTATCCAATGCTTTCGGATCTCCTCAGTGATTACATGGAGAGTTTGCATCAACTTCCGTTGCTTTCGATAAGTTTGGCGAGTATCTAGTATATTTCGGAACAATGTGTTTATTATGTAGCGTACAGATGTAGTCAGACGATAGGAATAAGTCATTTGAATATTTCCCAACATAGATCTCGTCAGAAATCGTTGGAGAAATGGAAGAACTTGTTTAAAACATAGCTTGAAACGAGGACCCCCTATAAATCCAAGATGGCGAGTGTCGCCCCTTTACTTTTTTTAATGTACATTGAATACACTTTTTTAACATGACTGAAACGGGGGGTTTCAGTGAATTTATTTATTGCAATACACAGAAATACACATAAGATTACCAATTTTAATCAATTTTTTCTTCGGGAACAAATAATTAGGAAATTCACTATCCAACAACCAAGCCCCTGTGGTCTGGTTATGCAATGAACGATCATGTTAGATATACTAGTAAAAGCTGACTATCCGTTTTGTAGGTTAAACATGATATTGTTTCGTCAAAGATCAAAAGAAAGAAAGAAAAACAACAACAACACGTTTAATATATGTTTCTGAACAAAATTATTACAATGGGGTTGTTATTTTCTGCCTTTACTCATGTAGTAATCGTTAAACAACTTTTTTTTACCGTAATCAAGGGTGAAGAGAGACAACTCATATAAAAATAAACATTTGATACTCATCCAAAATATCGTTTGTTTATAATCTGAAGTACTAGTTACTTTCAAATATTAAATTCTGATACTTGTTTGACTTTCCTTGATGTCCTAAATGTATTAAAAAGAAAAAGTATCCCACCGTAGGAAATGAGAAAAAACCTTTTTACATTTTCACCATGTGTACGAGAGCAGGTATTAAAATATGTGATTTAAGAAATGAAGATAATAATTTTTCTATTGATCGACGTATCAAAGAAAAAATTGACCGGAAAACTTCATCAATGCGCGTAGCGCATTGATGAAAAAGTTTTCCGGCCAATTTTTTCTTTGATACGTCGATCAATAGAAAAATTATTATCTTCATTTCTTATCATTTAATAAAACATTTTCAAATAAAAAAATGTGATGTGTCATTGATCAAAAATGTAAATAATGTAAATGAAGCGGCGCGTATGAATACAAAACAACAACAGCAACAATATTCAAAATGGATGCGCCTTCAGCTGATGCAGAGCTATTGAGCTGAATTAAAGGATTAAACACAAATAGTGAGTTAAAATCTGAACCGGCTGAATTGAAAACGAAAGGGAAATACATGCGATAGCTTGTGATATTATTTCCTGTGCAGAAAAACTCGTAATAAAACTAGTTTTCATGTGAGATCGCTGGAATATGCAACTGGACATAACCATCCAAGGAAAGGCGATCGTGGATGAAAATAGCTGATATATCGACAGAGAATAGTATGTATAAGCGACTTTTGTAAACGTTGTGATAACTAGATAGCCAGTGATGTACTTAAATGATATATCAGCCACTTGGAATACGCAGAAGGAGTTGATGCATCACTCATAGCTTTTCTTTACGACGCTTATTCTGATGACTGATCATGTACGTGTGTAAATTTAAACATTATCGTTACCAAATTTGAACAGCAGTGTTACCGTGAAAGTTTATAGGCCTATATGTTCGTTATAATATTCCTGGAAAAGGAACAGCCAGCCTCGCTGTAGATGTTGATTGATCTCAAGCAGACGAAATCGTGAGAAGACGCTTAATTTTCTATTTCGTGAATCAAATAATGTGTTTTGTTAATTGTTGAAGGTTAAACTTTCAATTTTTTATATTCACAAGGTTGCATTTTGTTTGCTGACAATAAAACAGACACAACTTTACATTTTCTTGACAGTGTTTATCTTGGAAATTACCGTTCTATGAATAGTGTTAGATCAGAACAGTTGAGAAAAGTAGATCCGGCAAAAAATTTATTGATGCAGGTATCAAAGAAATTTTTCGACCAATCAGAAGCGCCGCCGATATCTCATCAAATGAATAAATATTAAATGATTATAAAATAATTTGCTGATCAATTTTGAATATGCTCTATCAAAAAATGACATGCTTAATCATACTAACATGCTTACGTAAACTTGCATGTTCTCTATTCTTATTGTCCATATGTTTGAGGTATTTGCGGCATATGTTTCATATTTAAAAATATTTAAAAACATCTTTTTCTACAAAGAACAAATTAAAGGATCATCTCATTAAGAAAAATATATTCTACCATTTACTACTTTTTTTTAATTAGACTTAATAAATTCAATTTCTTTTAAAAAGCCTACCTTAAATCATTATCAGTAATGTTAATATTATGATAAAATTTAAAAAAAAAGAGAAATTTATCGTTTCATATCAAGTTTTAAAGAACAAGTCAAACAGAAAAAAAAGCAGGAAAAAGGGTTTGAAATTCAGTTACTAGTGAATATTTGCTGGTTTTTTTCATGTGTTATTGCTATGTAGTGCCCATAACGTCATGACCAATAAACCATACATTAGACAAACTATTTGTGTAGTTGAATAACTTTAACAATCGGCGCTAATCGGTGTCGACTTTCGAAATTGGAAAGCTAAAATATAAAATCTCTAGCAACAGCATGGATCAGTGGCAGCTTATTTGAGATTAAATAGTATAAACTGAACATGGTTAGCTTTATTCAATAATGAATTCCATTTAAACGAGTTCACCTTTGGTTCGCCAGCAATTACCAAAATATAATATTTCGAAACACAAAATTGATGATTAAAGGAGAAAATCTGCATCGCATTTGAAATAAAAATAATTAAACGGCATTGTTTTTTCCAAAATTTAATTCTTTCGAAAAATATCGACCTCTTGAAGAATATTGATTTCGATGAGTTATTTATAGAATGGTAAGATATGTTATCTTAAGTTATAGCCTAATATTGATATTGCCGATGAAATAGAGTTTTATTTTATCAGAGTTATTAAATGATAAGATACAATCAATTTACATATGTATTAGATACATAGGATCTCATGTAAGCAATTTCAAAACTTTATTTGTCTTAGGAAAATGATCATTAATTAAAAAAACATAAAATGACAAGGTTATATTTTAATTCTTGTTAATTTTTAACACCAAATTATAGCTTTAGTAGGATAGAACTAAATAATAAATTCCGAGTTCAAAGATTTCTTCAAACAGTAGGTCGACTTCCTATGGGGTAACTATGTCTGTTCGTGTCTCACAGTTTCCCTCCCCAGCTGTCTGAGCAGTTTTATTTTTGACGACAAGACATGTCAAGAATGTCTTATTTCCTTATCTGTTATATAATGTTAATATTTAACTTTTTGTAAGTCAAAAAACGGTTAACACTCCCTTGAAATGACTTTCACGTGTTGGGTATCTTGCTTGCTTTCTTTACATTTATGAAAAACCTCGCCAATTGCATATCAGTTTCCCAAACCGTTTTGCTAGGTTAGCCGCTCCTCGTAAGGCAATCGGTGAATTTCTTTATGAATTCGTATTTTAAAGATATCTTAATAATTTAAAATTAAAATCGTTCAAAGTGTCTGCCATTGTGTCAACATTAAAGTGATGTTATACAGGTAAAGGTTAGAGGTTTTCATCTAAACTTAGACCTGGGCGCGAATCTTACAGGCCCAGACCCAGCGTAATGTTATCAATTTTTGGCTTACATCGGTGCCATAAAGTAACTTAAATATTCCTACTCACTCAATCTCATTCGGAGAGTTTTAAACGAATATTTTTGTTTTCATTGAGATCCATTAAATGTAGATCCAGTGTTTTGTGATGTCATACCTTTTTGTAAAACTTTTTTTTAATCTGTGCAAGATAGTTTTATATATACCATGGAAACATAATCACATTGAAGTTATAAGACATTTTATAAAGGTCGCAGCTTAATTTTATCTTAAATTTCCAATTGTAATGCATTTCATCTATGGTAAGGGGAAATAACTCTTTATCTGACTTTTCTCTCAGTTGTATGTTGAAATGCTTTAATTTTTCTTAATTCAACGATTAATCTTAAAATATGTTTGTTTTCTGTCATAGTTGGCATTAAAATCAAAGAAGTTAAAGAAGATTTTACTTTTAACAAAAAAGTACGGTTTATTCTGTTAAAATCAGTTCTGTCTCTCAACTTTCATGCGAGAATTTCACGAGTATGAAGTTATCTTAACCGTCTGCAAATACACAAATGCCGAGGTGGGGAAAAGAGCCTCTCGAAAGTAGCAAAAAAACTACTTGTATAGTAGAAAAAATTAAAAGAGTACCGCAAAAGGTCTGATACGGATTCGATCAATAGTATCCCTGCAGGATCCGTATCAGCCAACGAGGTGAGTACGGGTATTACATGTTTGATGTAAGCTGTATCGCATACTGTAGATTCCTATTTAATCGCGAGGTATGAATATCCGCGTTAAATCGCGAGAAGTGCATCTCTCTAATTTTAAAATCTCGCTTTTATTTTTTCGAAATTGATTACATGAAACTATGATAAAAACTCGGCAATCGCGTTTTATGTTCTCGCGATTTGATGGAAAACGACCGAATCGCTGAACTGAGTACTCGTGTAAAAAAGGAATTTACAGTATGCAAAAACCCAATGTTCATTACCTAGCATGTAGCTCATTACTACGAAAAACGAATATGGTCACACAACTAATATTTTTCTCTCGTATTTACGAGAAAAGATCTTTAAATTGATTATCTCGTTATTACGAGAAAAGATCTTGTTATTACGAGAACAGTTTTTGTTATTAGAAGTTGATTATCTCGTTATATTAGAAAAGATCTATAAAAAATGGCGTGTTTTATTGTTCTATATCTACTTTCTGAGTCTTTAAATGTAAAATGGATATGTTAATAAGTTCATTATATTATTAGAATGAGCAAAGCGTATTGATTAATACCAAGTCGACCAATCTATTAATATGAAGGATGATTTGTTTTCAGGCTGTTACCTTCAAAAACAATTATTTTTTTTAATACAGGATGTGTATGAGTATATAAAACATAATCTGGGGTAAATCCCAAATATCCATAATTGAAACTGTATAGTTATTTGTAACAAATAGTATTTTGTTTTCATAACTAGGACTACCTGGTATTTACTTCAGAGTGGGATTGTAATATATGTTGAAAAGATAATTACAAGAATTTCTTTCCACTTCTTTAATGTAAGATAAAATATCAAATCCGATCATTTTATTTTTATTTTAATTTTACATAAATATTTAATAATGATCGTTGATATTTAAAAAAATTAAAAATATAAATAGATGTTGGTGGAAAAAATGGAATAAAAGGAATTACCAAGATTGTTTAAGCACATACCCTTTTTCACTGTATCACAATTATCTCACTTTAAGAAGTGCTTTGCCCTTTATTTTAACATTTAGAATTCTCATCCCATCAGGAAGCCGTGTACCAAGTGTGGTTGTATCTGGCAAAATGGTTCGAGGGAAGAAGTAAAAAATGTAAAAAAAAAAAAAAAAAAAAAAAAAAAAAAAAAAAATTACAGACAGACGGACGACTAACAGACGGAGAACAGGTAATCAGAAAAGCTCACTTGAGTTCTCGGTTGAGGTGAGCTTAAAGGAAATACGTCAGGCAATGAACCTCAAATCATAAGTGTCGAAACCAATTCCCCCATATAGATTTATATTTCGAGGCAGTTGCTCGACAATTCTTTAAAAGGCCTAGTCAGGATCTAAGCTAAAACATCTTAAGTGTAATGTTCTATTGACAATGTAAAGAGAGTGTACTTTAGCATCTGGTATGTTTTTTAAAGCTGATTTTTAAAGGTCAAGTTACATTCGAAAAACAGAAATCGTTAGTTTCTGTTTGTTTTAGTTTCTAAATAGCACAGAGTAAAGAATTACTATTCCTTTCACTCTTTGTTGTATTAATACAGAACTCAACAAACAAAAACAATTGACATTATGTTTTTGAAAAAATTATAAACGCACAAGTCGACTAATTTAGACATTAAAAATGATGGAGTATAATCAATAGTTTTATCAAACATGACCTTAGTCTGTGACTTTATCAAAGCAAGCATGGGGAACTAGTATTGTCACATAGCTTTAAGGGATTACGTGTTAGTGCAAGCTTTTTTTTTTTAAAAAATAGCGTAGATGACAACGTTTCGAATGAACTGCAAAAAACAAAAACAAAATTAAAAATAAATAATAATAAAAAAATAAAACAAAACAAAAAATAATTTAAAAAGAAACGGGAGAAAAAAGGCAAAACAAAATAATTAAAACACGGAAATAATGTTACAATATGTTTAAGGTTATTGCTTTGGCAGAATAGTTCTCACAGTAACTTTATTTAAAATGTTCAAGGCTATACAGATTTTGTAATTATGGTTCATTATCAATTTTATGAAGAAACGGAATATTCAAATCGATATCAGTTATATCATGTTAATTGAATACTTTTTTTGGGGGGGGGGGGGGCGCTGAGCATAAGGTAAGAGCATGGATGGAACGTCAGTTTTTTGGGTTTTTTTTTACGGAGGGTTGTTTTATTATCGTGTATTTTCCCTTTTTCAGAATCTAAAAATTAGATTTGTTTCGATAAGGACGAACACTTAATATCAAGTAAAACATCCAACATTCCCGAAAGCATCAATACAGAGGGAATGGCTGTTGAAGAGGGGGGAGGGGTGGTTATCCACAAAAACTTGACCACGAATCGAAATTTCAAACGAGATAAACAAAAATTATTATATCAAGAAATAAAAGGATTTCAGATAAAATTGTAAGATTTATTACAAATGTAATACATACAATCATATAACATGGTTGAATACATGCAGCAAAAGGTGTTTTGTTTACAAATCTATATGATACTGGATTTCTTTCACCTTCCCCCTATAATACTCAGACACAAATACGTTGCCTTTTGTGTCCACGCATGACCCAAATGGAGCGTACAAATGACAGTTGTCAATAAAACGGAGAAAATGTCCGTCCTCGTCGAGGATGTGAATACAGTTATTGTTTATATCTGCAATTAGAATCCGACTATGAATATCTGAGGTGATCCCCACGGGGGTAAATTTTGCCCATGTTATTGGAGGGGTACCAGTATAGATAAACTTGTGTTTTCCAAATTGATTTACAACAACTACTGCATGAGCCTCAAAGTCGGATACACAAATGTCTAGGTTCCTGTTCTCACAGATGTATTTATTGTAACCGCCAGGTGAATAAAGTGGCTGGCCTTCTTTGTTGTATTTAAAACTTTGCTTTTTTGTGTGGCCAGAGTAACGAACAACTTTTGTTAGCTCACCATTACTATTCATGACAACCAAAAGATCACCATCAGAGGTACTACAGACGCCAAGTGGTCTCCATTCCCGTTTTCTAACCATTGTGTGTATATGTTTATTCTTTATTATGTTCACTGTCTTATCTTTAATATCAGTATAGACTAGATCACCATTCTTTGTCACTGCTATGTCATAAGGTATATTCCCCGACTTACTTTGGACTGACTTTACTAGTTCACCATGGAGATTGTAAAGACGCATGACGTTGTCATTGCTGCACGTCCATACACTTTCATCGTTTAGACAAGACACGCTGCGCAATTCGTATTCAGTATTTATATCTGAGACTATACATGGTTCATCTCTAGTAATCAAAGATGATTCAGCCCCTGGTGAATCCCTTGCGTATATACGTTCTTCATGCGCCATTGATAACGAATTAAGCCAAACAAAATGTTGTCGGATCTGATTTATGTTTATTATCGGAGGAATACATTTGGGAACGGTAAAATTGATTTTAGGAGGCATTTTTCTGAATTTTGCATTCCTGGATTTGTAGGTAGAAACAAAACGGGCATCATTAGACTTCAGTAATTTTTTTATATCAAAAATGCACTGTTCGATTTCAGAAATTGTTTGCGTGATTTCATCGTCCTGTTCATTTAGGACAACCAGCGATTGTTTTTCTATTTCATCCATATCAGCTTTTAGTTTTTTGGTTATGAGGTCTACTTCCCTGTGCAAGTTTTCTCCATGTTTGATAATAGCTGCTGTCAATTTTCTAAACTTTTCAATCAGGTCAATTTTTTGATCTCAGATATCAGTTACAATTTCTTGATATTTAGGATGGATGTATTTCTCTAATTCTTGTAAATCTATTTCCAATGCATGCTTTTTGCTCACTAAACAATTTAAAGCATCAATGACATAGTGAGTGTGGTGTTCCTTTAAAGAAACACAAACTGCGCAAATCGGAGTATCGCATTCCTCACAGTAAAGTTTACATACTTCTGAGGTATGTGTTTGACATTTTAAAAAAATTTCCCGATATCTAAATTGCACCAATTTGTGTTCTTTAGATTCATCTGAGAGATGTTTTCCCTCACAGTCTTTACACAGATGTAACTTACACACGTCACAGTGTAACGCTGGGCCCGAGGCATCACAGAGATGACACCGTACCAAATCCTGAAGGCTATCCTCAGGACGGTCCATAGTCAGACCACATAGTCAGGTCTGTACTTTTGTTCTGATTCTAAAACGAAAAAAGAATATATATCTAATATATAAAAGAATAGATATTTAAATATATTACCAGTGCGTGCAACGTTTGAGTCTTTGCCAAACAGCGTTAAATATAAACAACTGACTGATCGCAATACACTATTACTTATTGGGTTTGTTACTGACTGTTTGTCAGAAATTTGTGGGGTCGGTAAAGTCCATAGAAGGCGAGGCGGAGCCGAGCCTTCTACGAACTTTACCCACCCCACATATTTCTGTAAACAGTACGTAACAAACCTAATAAGTGTTTTGTTTTGTTGAAGACCTAAAGTTTAATATGTAAGAAACAAAAGATATAACAATTATATTCTGATTCATAAGCTAATTCTCTAATTCTTTACTTCTCGTCTGTGCCTTGATGCCATGGTTTGATCGTTTTAATTACGTCACGGGCAAAAAGGGCCCCTTATATATTTTGGGGCTTAAAAAGTAAAGGTATGTTTGAACGTTTGTGTAAAAAATCAGCCATGTTGCCGTAGAAATTTTGACGCCCGTCGGGTAAAGTAATTTATAAGGCAATCACGTGACGCGATTCATCCAATGACGTCGAGACATTCTAGTTCGAGGCAAAACAATTGTCAATATTACGTCAAATTGCAATTATAACGCATATTATGTGACGTATCAATCCTTTGTTATCATAGTGTAATACATTTTATAAATAAACGGGACATAATCCTGAATGAATTTATTTACCATTAATTCATATTTATTATGCTTGTTTTGATCCAGTATTTTAATATATATTAGGGCGTGTATTATTATATTTTTTTCTTGAAGTTTAATGTAAAAGTTCGATGTGTTTGACGCCTATCTAAATCCTTTTTTACAAAGACATACACTCAACAGATCATTATGATCTTTTAAATTTAGATTATTGGAATGTTCAATGTATCAAAAAGGTGCTTTGAAATATGCAGAGTGAATTAAATATTTCATATAATATTAGGCGAATGTGCCTTAAATTTCAACTGAAGCTTATTTATTTGATATTTATTCTAATAAACACAAACTTTATACAAGCAGCAACATTTTTGATTAGGGCATGCTTTTTATGCTTATTATTATAACGAACAAAAGTAAATATTCGCAATGCACTTCCTTCTCATCAATATCAGTTTATAATCAGTAACTTGCATTCGTCAGAAATTATGCTAATGCAAATGCTAAAAATGTTGTGCTCGTAAACATGTCCCAAATACTGATCATGACATTCATACAATTGACATACATAAAACATTCACTTCTTTTGATATCCAATATGGTAATATCCATTACTTTATATCACACTGACTTGTGAATGAGTAGAAAAATCACCATGAAATAGTAAGAACACAAAATATGACCAACCTGTCTTGTTGAAGGGAAGATCAATTGTAGAAGACACTTGATTTCTCCAAGGTCATAATGCTCAAAATCTGTATATAAATATTTATAGTTGCTAACGAAATACGTGATATTTTTGCTGTGTGATAGGGGTTGGTTGAAAACCGCTATTGACCCATTACGAAGGATTGCTTGTGCTAATATTGGTGTCAAACAAACGATTTTTTTTTTGAACGCACACGTTTTACGTTTAACAGATCGTTCGAGAGCAGACGAGGTCAAAACAGTTTTTTTTGGTAAATATTATTTTTGCATTCTGATAAGAAACAATAAAAAAAATAATAAAAAAATGAGACAATTCCAAACATGGCGCTCGATCAGGTGGGTCACGGTCAGTAACAGCGGTGTAACTGTGCCCAAAATTAGGGAACTAGAGACTAGCGAGACCCTCGAAATTTTCCGATTCTGTGTGTAGTGAGTAGTGAATTAATCTTCAACTGAAATTCGAAAAATTCCATGGAAAAGTGGAATTAAAAAGGTTTCTCTGACGCCGTGAGTACTTCGTTTATCACTGGGTATTGTTCACGTACGATCTATAAATATATTCACTGTGTATACATGTTTACATGTACATGAATAGGCCGAATACCATCAAGCAATATTTCAACATGCCGAAAGATGGTGTCACAACTCGCCGACTTAACACGAAAAAAAAAACATGGTAAAAAACGCCCACAACACCTCAAACACCAAAAACTACAAAACCAGCAACTACTGCAAGAACGGTCGATAGCGAATGGGTATCGGTACATGCCCAACTAGGCGAAATAAAGGAAGAACTAAAAAAAACTATTAAAGGCGAAGACATGAAAAAACTAATAAAAGGCATTGTTGAGGAGCTATTCCAAAAACATCAAGAAAAAATAGAACAGAGATACGAAGACAAAATTTTAGAATTAGAGAGAGGAAATAGAGATCTTAGAAAAGAATTAGAAGAACAAAGCGAGGCTCTTAACAGAATTCATGTACAGGTAGATGAAAATGAGAACATGATACAAAACGCTCTCTCAAAAGCAAACTACAACGTGCAATATTAAAAAAAAAGATAATATAAAAGTTCACGGAATCACAGACAATAAAGGAGAAAACTGCTTGGATTTGATAAACGACACTCTGTCAAAGAGCGTGAGCATTGCCATAGACCCACAGGACGTCGTAGCTGTACACAGAATTCCAGGAGGAAAGAAGGACCCAGACAAATTCTTATCAAAATGCGGACCATGGATGCAAAGGCAACCATAATGCGAAAGAGGTCTGATATTAAGACAGAAACCAGAGGAGTCAAAATCACCGATGACGTCACGAAAGATAATGCGACCCTCATTTCCAGACTGAGTAGCGACCAACGGATATCATCAGCGTGGTATTTTAACGGACATGTGTACGGACAACATGGAAAACGTCGCATTAGATTCGACATATTTGACGATGTTACCGAGAAACTGCGCGAAAAACAATCCCGGAAATACCGTATAATGGGTATTTTTACGCGCTGCTAATTTTTACTAATTTTTATAAATCCGTAAAAATTAAACGCGGAAATTTTCACAGAAGTAAAAAAATACCGTACGTAAATTTCTACATCGTATGACTATGAGAGTAAATAATGTTCATGACCTTCAGCTCAGTCCCTGAAGTCAGTACATGTAGGTATATTTGAGCGTTTTTGGTCACGTGGTGATAACAGTTCAGATCTTTCAGTCGGTCTTGAGTATTTTTTAAAACTACGTATAAATCCACGTTAGTAGCTAGATGTCTTCTTTGGTTGGGAGAGAAAGAAAGAGAGACAGACAATTTTTTTGAAATGGAGTTGTCTTTCTTTTTTTCCCGGTAAATAGAACTGAGACAAGCACATGGTGTACATCAATGATGATACCCAGATAAATAGGAATAAGTAAAGTGTATATCACATATGAAATAAAGTTAAATGTATAAAGTAATTAAGGATGTCAACGAGTACCCGGTTAACCGGGTACAATGTACTTGATCGAACGTCCGAGTATCGAATACTAAAATCGGTACTCAGTTACTCGGATGTATATTTTTTGATATTTCTAAGTTTATTAAATAATGCATTAAAACATCGGTTTTAAAACTTAAAATGTCCATTGCACTTGTACATAGAGTAATTAGGATTTCCTACGCCTCTAAATATGCAAAATGATCGTTATCGCCCGTGGCAGTGTTTATATAATAATTATCGTTACCAAACACCTGTTACCTAGCTTTTCTCACCTTCCACTGTCTTCTACCCATATTTTTGGCTTACTTTAATGATTTGTTTTCACTGAACATCGTCGTTTATATAGTCTATTATATAAATTAGCCCCCCCCCCACTTTTTTTGCAAAGTTATACCTAACAATTAGAAACAAAGCATGATAGAGAGTTCAGCCCCCCCCCCCCCCCCCCCCCACTTTTTCTTGCAGGAAAGATTATTGTTTCGAAAAATTTACCTTGAAAGATTGAGAAGTTGGAATCAGAAGCATACTAGCTCCCCCCCCCCCCCCCCCCCCCCCGCCACGGATTAGGATTTCCATGATTTTGGGAATTACTTTTTTCTCAATATTGCTGAGGATTAGTCTGGTCCCCCCACTTTCAATTTGCTTCCGACGCCAGTGTCAATTAAATATCACACAGTAGAGAAATTGAACAGAGCTAAAATGCCGCCATCGACTTCAAAGGTCTGGAAATATTTTAAAAGAACTGAAGATTCAAATACGTAAAATGTCAGCTGTGCGAAGTAAACTTATTCTATACGGGGAGAACGACAAACTTGTTAAATCACACTCGGGTAAATAACCCGTTCCAAGTGGGTTTCTCTAAGTGATATTATGATACCAGTGACAACTTCCGGTGGCGACATAGTAGTTTCTGAACTGGCCACCGCAAAAAAAAACACAACTTTGTGCGATTTCTATAATGGAATTAACTGTAATCGTTCTTCTTTCTGTTTGTGTTTTCTTGCTTCTATATGTTTGTCTCGGAGTGAATGGTGTGTGTGCGTTTGGTAGGTTGGTATAGTTTTTTCCTTAGTCGTGGAGTATTTGAATGTTTTAAACCCAACTCGTCCCCTGAATAATTCATTGTACAAAACATTTACACTACTCTGACAACTATATATTATATGTGTGTACAATATTATTTTTTTATCCACTATGTCTAGCCTATAATGAGTATTAAGATTTTGTCATTGAACTGCAGGGGACTTGCAGGAATTGAAAAAAGAAGGAACGTTTTAAACTATATTAAACAAAAAATTGCTCTATTTCTTTTCTTCAAGATACACATTTTACGGCTGATAATTATGTACAAATTAGATCGTTCTGGGGGCATGATGTTTATATCTCCCCAAGTGCTTCAAATTCCTGAGGCACAGCCATACTTATTAACAATAACTTTGAATATAAAGTCTTAAATGTACTGAAGGATAATGATTGTTACCTATTGGCTATTGAGGTTGAAATTTTTGACAAATATACTTTTTACTGGCAAATATTTATGGGCCCAATAAAGACAGCCCAGATTATTTTGTATCTTTATCTGAGTTAGTAGATAATTTTGATGGTGACTTTGTTATAATGGCAGGTGATTTTAATCTTGTCAAAGATACAACTTTAGATTATTACAATTATGTCAATACTAACAACAAAAAAGCACGTGATGTAGTTTTAAATATGAAAGAAGTATATGGTCTGGTTGATCCATGGAGGTTAAAATACTAACAACGAAAGAGGTTTACATGTTTTAAGGCAAAACCGGTTAAAAAAAGCTAGAGTAGATTATTTTTTAATTTCTAGTGAGTTGATGTCATAGTTGACAAAGCTGATATTAGTCCTGGATATAGATCAGACCACTCAATGATTGAACTTGACATATCTCTTTCTAAATTCGAAAAGGGAAAGGGCTTTTGGAAATTTAATAACTCACTTCTTTATGACAAAACTTGTGTTGACTTAATTAAAGACACATTTATTTATCAAAAATAAAAGCGCAATATATTGCCCCTCCCTTCAATCCTTCAATGGTCACCTCTATTCAGGACGAACAACCATTATTCACTATTAATGACCAATCCTTTTTGGAACAACTATTGCTATGCATAAGAGGAATCACAATAAGTTATTGGTCCAATAAAAAAAGAATTCGAAATGAGAATATTAAACTCCTTGAAGAAGAAATTAAACGTTTGGAAGAATTAAGAAACTTTGATCAATCCGAAGAAATTTTAGAAAAATTATCCATTGCTCAAACCAAACAGGAAGAGTTTCGAAAAGGTTATATCAAAGGATTATTTGTAAGAACAAAACTCAAATAGATTGAGCATAGAGAAAAACCTACAAAGAATTTCTTAAGTTTAGAAAAACGAAATTATGTAAATAAAACAGTAAACAAACTTGTGCAGAGCAATGGTGATACTATTACAGATCAATCTGACATACTGTCGGAAATTGAAAATTTTTACAAAAATCGGTACTCCAGTTGTGATAACAAATTACATGATGTAGATTTTAGTACAATAGTTGATAAGATAAAGGTAAACTTATTAGATAATGATATGTCATGTAAATTAGAGGGTATTATCACTAGAGATCTAGAGGAAGCCCTTGCTGCTTTGAAGGAATGAAAAATGATAAAAGCCCTGGTACTGATGGCTTCTCTGCAGAATTTAAAAAAAAAAATTGGGAGGATAGTGGCCACTTTTTGATTAGATCATTAAATTTCGGATTTAATAAAGGGGAATGATCTATAACTTAAAAACAAGGTATAATATCAATACTACCAAAAGGAAATAAGCCAAGAGAATACCTGAGTAACTGGCGTCCTATATCTTTACTTAATGTTACATATAAGATAGCATCAGCATGCATTGCAAACAGAATAAAAACAGTCTTAAACTTTTTAATGTTAATCAGAAGGGCTTTCTCAAAGATAGGTTTATTGGAGAAAATTCTAGGCTTATATATTATGCTCTTCAAATCACTGAAGAAAAACAAATTCCAGGAATGATTTTACTTATTGACTTCGAAAAAGCTTTCGACTCCATATCTTGGAGATTTATGTATGATACTTTAAGATTTTTAAATTTTGGTCATGAACTCATCAAATGGATATCAGTATTATATAATAAGGCAAAATTATGCGTTATTCAGAATGGGATCTTCTCAGAATTTTTTGAAATTGTAAGGGGTTGTCCACAGGGTGACTCTGTCTCTCTATATCTTTTTAATCTGTGTGTCGAAATCATGGGACACATGATACGACAAAATATAAATATTAAAGATATTAAAATAGGAAAAGAAAAAATTGTTTACAACAGTATGCTGATGACACAGTTTTGTTTTAGATGGATCAGAAAAATCTCTTAAGTCTGCTCTTGACCTACTCTTCCAGTTTTCAAAAGTTTCAGGGCTTAAGCCTAATATTAACAAGCATTCTGAGAGTATTGCATTA
The DNA here is from genome assembly GCF_963853765.1 of Magallana gigas. Taxonomy (NCBI): domain Eukaryota; kingdom Metazoa; phylum Mollusca; class Bivalvia; order Ostreida; family Ostreidae; genus Magallana; species Magallana gigas. The sequence goes on along the minus strand of NC_088860.1, from coordinate 50,517,880 downwards.
GCAATACACGTCCCCTACCGGTTTGTAGAAATTTGTGGAAACAATGCACTGTTGTGCAGAATATCATTCTTACCGTCTTCTGTACCCCGAATCAACAAACCAACCCGATAGCGAACCTGATTCTGATTATACAAAAAAAACCTTTCGATTAAATTAACAACACAATGCTTGAAACTATTTTAGAGAACTTATTTGTTTTGTTAGAAACAATAAAAGGAATGGTCCAAGTAATGCACAATATTATTACTGACTACATACTTTCCTCGTTTATTCAACACACACCGAACCCGATACCGATACCGAACCCGAACATTAAAACATTGGAAAATAAAAAAATAATTTTCTCGATAATATGTCAACCAGACGCTACAAAAATGTAAACTTGATCTGTAGTTTGACATTTTGAAGCTGTTCAGCAAATTTAACGTTATTCCTCAAACGCATAAAGAAAAAAGCGTGGAAAACTGAAGTGAGACAGACAGACGGACGGACTGACGGACAGACAGACAGACGGACTGACGGACGCAGAGGAAAGCTATAGTCCCATCCGGTTTATTTTATTAGTTGTGAACAAAAAACCAATGATTACCTAGTTAAGCTACCATTTACTAAATATGAAAAGGCTCAAGAACATTATAAGACTTTTTAAAAATATTTTTTTAATATTTCAAAACTACAGCATAGGTCAATATGTGAATCAAAGTGGGCTATTGACTTAAATCTTGAACCAGACTTTAATTGGAACCACACATGTCGCAACTCTAAGTTAATCACAAAAGCTACAGAAGTTGTATGGTTTAATTACAGAATAATTCATAGAATTTTAGGTATAAATAAATTTGTGTATCTTTCTAAGATAAAAAACAAAAACTTATGTGCAATATGTATGTTAGAACGTGAAACTTTGAAGCATTTATTCTACCAATGCCCAGTAATCTTGAGTCTTTGGACAAATTTGTCAGACTATATTTTTTATAGATCTGGCAAGAGAATAACATTTGATATCCAGAGTGTACTTTTAGGTAATCCAGATATGGATCATGTGGTTATTTGATTATTATATTGGTAAAGAAATATATTTTTCAAAGGTCAAGAAAAGACATAAAGATATGTTTTGAAAAGTTAATGTCCTACTTACAAACCAACTACAATACTGAAAGGAAACTATTTACTACAGAAGACTTTACAAAGAGATGGTCACCATCGAGTTGTCTCTTTTGCTGTATAAATATATAATTAACACATTAATGATTATGTAGATATTAATCTTCTTCTTTTTCTTTAGATAATGTGTACTGTATATATATATATATATATATATATATATATATATATATATATATATATATATATATATATATATATATATATATATATATATATATATATATAGGTGTATACCAATACATTGTACCAACTTCCTGTGTGTGAGAGTCTGTGAAAAAGTGGTGATCTGTCTGTCTGTCTATATACTATAAAAATGTGGGGGAAAAAAAATAAACAATCAAAACAGTATATCCTTCAAGTCTTAAGCCATTTTAACTCACGTAAAAAATCGACTCATGCTGGCTTTAATCTTCAAAATGCAGATCATGCCACATCAAAGTTGTAGTCTACGTTGTCTTGTAACTATTGTAAATTAATTAAAAACCTGCATTCATTTTTGATAAACAACCTCGAATTAGCAAAATTGAGAGTTAGGTGGTCGGCACGCTCTGGTGGATCCAAGTCATTAGGAGTTAGCATTAAAATATATAATTGCAATTAAATAATATTAAATGATCACCTAAAGAGTGAATGAAAGTTACAATTTGACAAATGATGAATAAATATAACTCTCTTGCGAAGCCCAACCCTGGTGAGAGAATAGATTTTTCCAGAACTTCTTAACCTAGAACGCAGGTTGACTACTTAACGTCAAGGTGAAAGGTGTAGTCTAAGAGCCGTTTCATCATGCATACCGGGCATATACCTTGGATCGGACATCTTTGGTTAAAGCGAAAAAGTTGATATATACATGTATGTAATGAAATAATTTGCTGAGAATTTAAGGACGTTGGATCCTGCGATCAAAAGTCTTTAAGTGTTTTTCTAAAGTATTTTTTAAACATCTACACACATAGCTAAACCAAAATTCAAAACAAAATTTTGGGGTTTATATGCTCCTTTTGGTGCTACAGTGTATATAATATGACCTTTTTGCACTGAATGTGCAAATTGCACATCTTGCTTTCCCACCTATAATTTTTTTTATCGAAATGAACCATGGTGTCAAATACAAATACAATATTAAGAAATATAATAAAATTAAAATTATCATAAAAAAAAGTTTTTTTTATTTTAAAGTAATACACGCTATAATTTGCGTCAATTTTGAATAAAGGGGAAAATGTTTGTGTTTGATTACTAATAAAAGTTACCTTTATTCTGTTAATTATAATGCTCAATTCGATCACGTAACAAATATATCAAATATTAAACAATAAAATTTTTTTATTTTCCTGCCAGGAAAGTAATGCCTCCTCGTGAATATCAATCTATCACGTGATAGCGACAGCTAAATTTAGCCTATCATACCAAAACTGGTGAAGGGTCAACATCTTCATAATTGTGATAGTTTCATAAAGGAAAGGATGTTTTCAGTAAAGCATAAATTTGTCCGATATACGAGTGCAAACAAAAGAAAAAAATAACAAGCCTGTGAGTAGATATGAATACTTCCTTTAAAAAAATGACGTAGACCTGTGTTTTTCCCCTGTGTGCTATTTATAGATCCTATAAGTGTTAATGCAGAATTAAGGGTATCGTGAATGACAAACGTATTTTACTCATTATACATGTATGTATTTCAAATTAACAACTGTTCAGCATATTAAAAATCAAGTTGGATATTTAATTAGGCAAACAATAACGACCACCTAGTTCTCCGCGGACATGCGCAATGAGGTCGGTTTGCTCTTCCTTCATCAATATTCATAAAAAGGTATATTTTCCTGGCAGGAAAATAAACAATTAAAAATCTATATCTTTGTAACGAAATGTAATTCACCCTTGTAATTTACAGATTAAGGATAACTTTTATAAGTAGACAAACACATGCGTTTTCACTGTCATTCAAAATTGACGTAAATTATAGCGTGTATAGCTTTAACCTTTTGCTCTAAAAAAAAACACTATTTTTATTTTTCACAAATTATGACAAACTTGTCAAAAGAAACTTACACATTCAGAAAATAAAACCTAAGTATTGGTCTATAATGTAAATTTTTAGATGGTATGCGAAAAGCTAATTTCAGTGGGACATGGAAGTTCATTTGTTCTTGATTTTATGTATGCTAAATATGCCAATATATGTGAATAGAAATATTGAAATTTTGTTCAAATATCTTTTTGAAACAACACAAATATATCTCAATGCATAAACTACCTGGAAATCTGGTCTGCACTGAAAATAAGCAAGCTAAAATTACAGCACTCTAAAACAACTGAGTTATAAAAAATGTTTATTTTCTTCTTGAAAACCCTGCACCACAAAATATATTTTCTTACTAAACTCTGTATGTATGTAATCTTTCCCTAACTATTTCATTCAATATTAGTTATTTGGTATTGTAAAATAAATTACATGTAGAATTCATATATGACACAGAATTTCAAGACTAGGCTAAATGGCTACCCGAAATCAGAATAACACACTTCTTTAAATTTTATGAACTTATCCTACACTTTCCGCATTTACTTGAATTAGTCAACCCGCGTTCTTGTCACCTCGTTCTGGAAAGGTATATCCATTAAAAATAAAATCTCGCTCTCAAGTAACGAATTGGCTAGTTTTATTTATTTAACATTTGTCATATCTTTTATTTATACTCCAAATAGATTTCCAGTAAATATATTCGCTCGCGACGTAATCGTTCAATGTTTATTCATAACACAAACTAGCCCTGATTTAAATCTGCCGCCAAAGCGTGTCCACCACTTTACTCTCATTTCTTGCTATTTCGGGCTTGTGAATATGAAAGTAATATTTAAATTTTCTTATCCGTTACATGTAGAATTCAAGTATAGCTTACGGACACCATCTCACGTGTTTTAAAATACCAAAGATGTGAACAGTTTTTTTGGTGCAGGTGTTTTGTAGTTTATTTGCAAAATGCCTTAAACAAGGTCGAGACCACTATATTTTGTGACGTCGGCATAAATTTGCATACTAAATTAGGCATCTGTTTACTTTTATCGACAAACCAATCAAGTGAATGAGTTGCAAGGCATTGTGGGCTACTACAAGTTTCAGTGTATACAAAGCGTATTGAAAATATATACCATTTTGAATTGTCTTTTGGAAACTCATTTTGAATGATTTTTCAGAATTTATGAAAGTAATATGGACAATGATGTCTGAACTTCAATTTCTACGCTCACAATTAAAAAATATTACATATGAGGACTTATATCAACCTATTTCAATACCCCATTGTCAATGTTCAAAAGAGAGGTACGTCCTATTGAATTAGAAGTAGTGAGTACTGTTTTTTCACGTGATACCCCATATTTTGGACAACATTAGTAGAACGCGCGTTGATATTTTCTTCAGGGAATTCATCAGAATGCTTAACTGACAAACTATTTTATGCTGCATATAGCTTGCGCTTCTGCGTTTGTATATTTGTGCATTTTCTCTACAGTGGCTATTCACGTTTGTTAAAAATGTACAATATTTATTTCTAGTGCACAATGATAATGTCACCAATACACAAATGTGATGTTTTTTTCTTATCAAAATATGTTTGTACTTGTATGCATATCTTTGTCAGTCGTTTGATACTGATCATTTTTGAAGCCACAATTAATCAACTAAAACAACAGTATTTTTTAATGGGAGCATGGAACAAAGTTAATGGTACGTGATCTTTCCTTTTTAACCTTCTAAAGTAAAAATCAAGATGTACAAACATTCCGGCAAGCAATTTAATATTGTGTATAAAACAGACAAATACCACGTGCGGTTGTTGAATCGTAAACACGTTATAGACCGTCATGCATTGCAACCCATTCACTGGATTGGAGAATCTGTTTGCCAAAAATATTGTCACGTGTTAAATAATGCTATCCATATAAGGTAGTGTACCCGACCTGTTAAATGATATAATGTTTTTTTTCATAGGTTTATCTCTCTTTGAATAATATGTATTGGAAAAGGTAATTTCTAATCTAATTTTGAAACTTAATTTTGGCAATTTTACATCTGCCACAGGACGAATTATTTGTAGAATATTTATAATTTTACAATTTTAAGTACTTCTTCGTAAACTATTTCATATATCATCATTTTCATCATCATCATCATCATCATTATCATCATCATCATCATCATCATCATCATCATCATCTATAAGACATAGTAAATGAATCTATCTTGAGAGTGTGAAAGGTCTAAGGTTGTTATTTTGGAAGTAAGTAGTTCTACTAGATTTAGATTAAGTGCGCATGCTTGGCGCCAAACTCCGAAACTTATACACTTCACATCCAGACTGCCAGAAGAAAGGTAGAGTTAATGTACTTCTCTTTATAAACATATCTTTTTCTTATAATAGAAATATAATTCACTTAACTTTTTGGTATATTATTTTACCATAGTTACTAAAGTTATCTAGTGAAAAATATAATTGTTTAAAACATTTGAATTAATTATATTTAAACATATTGAATTCTTAATGACTGAATCTAAGATGTGTGAGTGTGTTTTTTTTATCATACTCGATGCTGTAATAATTATTGTTTTTTTAGATCATCAAATTCGGTAGACATTGAAAAAAAATCAGGAACCCAACAGTTGAGTTGTTACGCTATTCATATGAGCATCTTTACACGACTTTGACATGTCTTTACAAAACAGACATTTAAGGAATGAATTTAATTTCTATCTATGTGATACGATATAATATAACGTAAAAAAGCGTAAACTGTTCCAAGTTATGTTATACTCGTATAACATAGGTAGAAATTAAATTCATTCCTTATAGTTTAATTTTCTACTATTTAAATTTGATAATAAGACCTCTGAAATTATTTATTTGAAATATTTTCTCAAATACACAAAATAATGACTTAATATTATGTAAGAAATAATTTCAGTCCACTATCTTAAGAAAAAATATAAATCATACCTATCAACTAATCAATTAATCAAGGCCCAAAAAATTTGAGATACAACGTATTTCGATTTATTATTTTGAAACATACATTTGGTGTTCATATGATTTTTGTGCAATTTAGCAAATTTGAAAACAACCACCATCAGTGCTTAGGCTTTATGTCAAACAAATTTCAAGGTCATATCAACATGTTAAAGGTCAAATATGATGACGTCATCTAGGATTTTTATCAATTTATACCTCCGACAAACATACTTAAACCTTAATTAATCTAAAACCAATGGTTAAATTTTCTTTATTTTGATATATTTTAATTACTGGGTCATGACATTCATACTTTTAAATTTTATTCAAATTTGAATCATACATTTTCTTTTTAGATAGCGTTAAGTGCTGCAAATTTTCGTCTTAAAAGAGTATTCATAAGCGCTAGTTTTACATTATATATCGCATGAGAAATTATCTTAAGTTACCAGTTAGAATTTATTTCAGTATCTTAAAGTAACAAGAAGGTCTCCTGTTTATATAGCAGCACAAATATTTGTAAACTTAATGGCAAAGAAAATTATTACAATGACTATTTCATGTTACACTCCACTGAAAGGAGCTTCCAATGGTTGGTTTGGGGCAATGTGGGCACAAATTGTGAGGTCGGAGGATTTTTTTCAAATTGTACATATTAAAAGATCTCATTCCATAGAAAAAAATATAAAATGTTTAGAAAAATTGAATTATAGAGGGCGAAGCCTTCTCACGGGCCCGAAGGGCCCGTGAGAGCAAAGCTCTCCCTACAGACAACACGTGTACATATGTCTAAAAATAGAAATTACACTCTATACCTATGAAGTTGAAAAACTTTTCCAAGATGGAGGAAAAAAGAATAACTTCACGCGTCGTGACATCACCGGCATCCATGTTGAATTTGAATCTCGTACTAACTTCACGTTTGGTGATAATTTATCAGCTTTGTTTAATGAGTGATAAATACATTCAAACTTACCTAGTGTGTTCTTGAAAAATTAATTCCTAATTTAAGAAAACCGTTGCATTAGATCCGATCAAATGAATTTCAGGACATCTGATTGGACAAAAAACGTGTTGTTTTAATTCATTGTTATTAAAATAAAACACCATGTATTTGAATTAAATTTGCTTTCTGATTACTATTTGAAAACACCAAAGACTTTTCTCCAACTTTCAATTTGAAATTTCGTTTTTTAGGTTTCATCTCAAATCGTAGCCTAACATACTCATACCCAGGTCATTTCGTACCCAGAATTTAAATTAATTATCAAAATAAAAAAAAAATACGTTACGACCAATAACTAATTCAATACAAAACAAAAGAAAATCAAAACTTAATTTTGTAGACATCCTAATCTTTGAAAGACACATTGTAAAATATTTCCCCATTCTAATTCACCCCCCCCCCCCAAAAAAAAATGTGTATACCATTTGTATATGATTAAAAAATACAATAAATGTTCAAATTACTCCCAAACCGCCATGAAAATAAAAGCAAATAGGGAGATTATTTGGAGTAATATGCATTATAAATACTTAAAAATTATTTATAATAGGAAGTACTAAACTGCATTCACAATCACAAATATGCATTGAACACTAAATGTAAGACATTTGTCAGACAAACTCAGATTAAATTATACACCCCGGTATGTACAATACACATGAAGGACATAATTTTCACCTTATGATGTGAATTAGCTAGGGTACTATCTCAATTCTCTAGTTTTAATGCACAAACCAATCATTGAATGTTTAATAATTCAGTGTTTGGATGACAAATTTTAGTGAATTAATGGACCATTAATATCTGTCCATACAAGTGAAATAATCTCAAGATAAATTGATTTTCTTATTTTTTAAAAATATACGTCATTACTCTTTAATTCATATTTTATGCATACAATTAAAATAAGGGTCCGAAGTAAAAAGTTAAAATACTTCATGCTGAGAAATTATCCAGAGATCTGCGATGTAGATACTACTTGTACCTGCAGCCAGGTATTATCCAATATATGTATAATATATTACTTCAGACTAGACAATAAGACATCAAAATAATACACATGTATATTGATAATTAAAATAATTTTTACCTGTCCCAAGATTTTTTCCTTCATTATTAGTTATTCATAAATATCCCTACCTTTGCTAGCCAAGGGTTTGTGATCTCCAGGAGTGGCGCAGATCAAAAACCCTTGGCTTACGAAGAAGAAATATTTCAGGGTTCAAACAATATTTATGTACATATCAGAATGAAAATTTGTTTACAGGTTTTTTTATATGAATTTCCCCCTCTCTCTCTCTCTCTCTCTCTCTCTCTCTCTCTCTCTCTCTCTCTCTCTCTCTCTCTCTCTCTCTCTCTCTCTCTCTCTCTGACTTGTTCGGCTGAAAAAGCGGCTGTTAAATAAAAATCTATGGAGATTTGTATTGCAAATGATAAATTTTTCTTTCCTGTGAAAATCTATGAGTAAAAAAAAAGGATGTTTTAATGAAGGATTTCAATTGTATTTCTTTTAGCTGTGTACGTTTCTATAACATTGTCAAAATGTGATGGAGACAGTAACCTGGGGCAGAATATATAGTCTATAGCATATCAGGGCCGGGCTTGAACAAATTTAATAGCGAGCGCAGCGAGGCGGCGCGAAGCGCCGCTCGCGTAGCGAGCTCCATAGACAACGTGTACGAACGGAGGAAATTCGAGTTGAAATCTGCACATTGTTCAAAGAAAATTTTATGAGGCCACGTGAAAACGTTCTACTATCCCAGTGATCCTTTGCGGTGCATAGCAACATGGTGGAACAGAAAGTGTTTCTACGGAAAATTCTTACCTCTATATCGCATACATCATTTTCATTTAACAATAAAAAAAAATCCTTCTAAAAACATTACAGTAAACAACACATAAGCTTACGTAAAAAAAACCTGAACTTTTGCTGACATATGACGTCATTTCCTTCTCCGAATTTGTCCGACAATTTACGAAAACTGTCGAGCGCAAAAGAATGTTAACTATGACGTCACAAAGATCTCGCGTTTTAATTTCCCGCGATACATTTAAAGGTGGATCAAGCATTTGTACTGGATCATGTAGGAAGTACTCAGTATCAGTGTTAACGGTGACTCTTTGGCTGATTAGTTTTGTTTTGATGATTTTTTTTGCTTAGTAAATACACATGCAAGTTCCATGCTAAATTTATTGTCATATTGATCCAATCATATATGCATACGTTAGGTAGGTGACAAAAAATTATTAAGAAAGAAAAGTCTATAATCATTATTAGATCTACGTGCAGCCACGTCATTTTGATATGAATAGATAAATGAAAAGAATTAAACTGTTAAAATATCTACCGGTACATTTATTTGTTATATAGTTGCATATGTGTCCAAATAGATCTAATATTGGATACCACACACTAAGAAAGGGGTGAGGGCACATGTCTACAACGCTTATATAGCACTCAAAAATTAAAAAGATTTAAAACAAAATTAATGTCACTGAGGAAAATAATTAAAACACGGGTTACAACAAGGAACAAAATGAGAAATAACAAACAAAATTTATTTTTACTGATTTTAATGATCATTATTAAAAGGTAAAGAAAAGATAAAACATAATTGTATCTGCATAAAAAAAAAAATATTTAATTATAAAAATATTTTAATACAATGTAAGTCTGTTTAACATTTTATTAATGCTCAGTGGTAGTTTGTTTAAGTGTATAAGACTAGGAAGGGGCCATTGGAATAAAAGTTTGATAATTTCGGGTTCCTTGCGGTGGTAAAAGTTTTCGAGACAAAGCCAAAGTTTTTTGGTTAGGGCAAGTCCACGGGTTGCATTTAACAATGATGACAGATGTGTAGTTCCTTCTGCGCTCGCCCCAACGGTCACACCGTAAAACATATTAAGCAATAAGATTAGAGTCCAAACAAAACAATTTATGATGCCAAAGATGATTAAAAGGGCATCTACTGATCTAGCCCCATTTATATTGTCTTCGCCCTCCAAACGGTTACACCGTAAAACATATTAGGAAAAATTTAGCTTATCTGTTTTGTACTACCTTAATTCGTTAAAATTTGTTTGTTAATTTATACAAAATTTAAACGTAACGTCAAGTGGATTAATACGTTTCGCACGCGCGTCTTATTGTGACGTAGACAAATTATGTTATACGATATATATGAATTTGTTTAGCCAATCAAATGAGGCGTTACAATCAGATTTAAATAATTATAGGAAAAGATTGAATATCTACAGATTTTATTTAAGAAATGAACTCAATGTCTACCCAAGATATACGAGTATAACCTGGGTTGGGGCAATTTACGCTTTATAATTAATCCGCGAAGCGGATTATAAAAAAAGCGTAAATTGCTCCAACCCAGTTTATACTCGTATAACTTGGGTAGACATTGAGTTCATTCCTTATAATTTAATTTTCTGTAATTTGCTGTACAAATTGAGTCCGTTTACTTTTAAAAATGATATTAATCTGTTCAAAATTCAAACGTAACGTCAAGCGGATTAGTACGTTTTTGACGTTAGTGCATTGTGACGTGTTTTGTGACGTGCAAACCAAGTTATACAAATTTAACTTAATTTTTCTATCCAATCAAATGCCGCGTTACAACCAGAATTAAATTATTTAAGGTATGAATTCAATATTTATTAGTTTTATACGATATAAAATGGTTTGGGGCAGTTTACGCTTTATAAACCGCGATTAATAAAAAGGCGTACACTGCTCAAAACCAATTAATATGAGGGCAAAGTTTGAAGATATTTATTTTTTTATTTTTATAATACAATCATATATCATTGTGCACAGGATTTCAAACAAATTGTACTAATAAAACAATTCATTTTACAAGATTTATGCGTAACGTCAAGCGGACTATTGATTATTGCGTGAGTAATGTGTGTCATCAAAATGTTTTTACAAAATTTAATGTAAACTCTTTGACCTAACTGATGAAATAGCGGGCTACAAACAAATATGGAATTATAAATAAATAATAAAACACATTTAAAATTCAATCCACCGTGTCTAACTAGTACCAATTTGTGTTCTTCTGATTCGTCAGAGAGATGTTTCCCTTTACCGTCTTCACACAGATGTACGCCACAAACATCACTAGGTTCACGAGGGGCTGGAGTCTCACAGAGATGACAACTTGCTTCATCCTGTTGGCTGAACTCGACTTCCATGGACCTGCGATTTGAAAATGATAAAAAAAGTTCAGAGCTTTATCAAACTCCGATATTATTTAAGTCCTGGTAAGTAAATTATTAGTAAAAATCGCATTACGTTAAAAGCAGAAGTAAGAATCAATCATATAAACTACCACTGAACAGTATTTGCTACCAAAAAAAAAAATGTTGTTCACTCCACTACCCACAAACCCTTGACAGATGAAGCGTCAAATTAATCAATTTTCTTCGGCCCCAAGGGTTTTTAGATTTATTTCATTTTAAAATCATTATTTCTAAAGATGAAGAAAATCACAGCAATTTAAAAAAGTTACGAAATATGAACTTGATTGGTTACGTAATCGAAGCCCAGACGACTTCTCAGGAGATAAAATTACGTACCGACCAAGTTCATATCCAGGTAAACTGTTAAATATGTATGTGTATATAAGACATTTAAAAACAACAGTCTAGTGATAAGGTCGCCTTTTGTACTTTATTGTCGACTCTGTTGTGGCGAAGCAATGCGTACTATACGTCGTTCTCCTTTTCTGAGTTCTCGGGGCTCAATTTATTCGTCATTTTGCCGTTTGGACTTTTTAGCTCACTTAAGCTGAAAGCTCAAGTGAGCTATTCTGATCACATTTTGTCCGTCGTCCGTCTGTCATTTTGAACTTCTTCTCTAAAACCACTCGGCCAATTTCAACCAAATTTGGCACAAAGCATTGCTATTGGAAGGGAAATATAAATTGCAAAAATGAAAGACCAATTTTCATTCAAAGCGGAGAAACCTCGAAAGTGTAAAAAAAAAAGGGGGGGGGGGTGCATTTTCAAAAATCTTCTTCTCAAGAACTACTGAGTCAAATTCATTGTAATTTAGCATAAATAATTCCTATGAAAAGGAACATATAAATTGCAAAAATTATGGGCTTATTCTGTTTCAAATCTGAGTTATTACGAAAATAATATTAAAGGAAAGGCGTGTTTCAATCAGTTTATAGCTTCGGGTTCGGTAAACCAACGAGTCTTGGTAAACTGGGTAGGCAAAACCGGGCCGGGACAAAACAAAAGATTGACAGTTATTAATCTAGGTAGTGTATATTGAAGTTAAATTGGGTACAATGGGGTGGCAACGTAAGGGGACAAAAATGTCAAAGAAATAGAGAAAAATCTTGAGTAAAGGGTGTGGCTACATTGGGATCCAGTTTTACAAAGGAAACATTTTAATTATTCCCAAAAGCTGAAATGTTCTAATATACATTTTTACTTATATATGCAATTTGTTTGACATATTGCTGATTCTTTAAAACTGTTTAGACTTTAGTCTCTGGACGATTATTGGGCATCACTAGGGGGTTAAGGGTTTGATGTAGGTTTATACCCCATATATAAACAATTGTGTGGGATTTTTCGAGAACTGCAATGCTTAACATTAGATATGACTATAAAATCACCCTGTTAGAAAAAGGACTAATGATTATTGATTAATAAACATAAGAATATTCAAGTGGGAAAATCGATTTTTATTATGAATTACAAAAACCTGTACGTGTACGTGTGGTTTTCATACACGTACACTTACCCGTAAACGTTTTAAATCTCAACCTCTCTATTAATCTCAATAGAGAGGTTGAGATTTTAAAAGTGTACGGGTATGCTTACGTGTGTTAAAACTGCACGTTTTTTGTAATTTATCAGTTGAGATTTCTTTACTTGTAGGATATAAATGTGTACGTAAATCGACGCACTTTTGTGACATGAATTTATTTATTTAATTCAAAATCAATGGTAAATTTCTTATCAATGTTCATGTAAATGAAGTTTAAAAATTTATATAATGTATTATATACAAGAATACATTCACTCATCAGTAAGATTTTATTTGTTGTAAAAAGCTACACGTTTGTACTTACATGTACGTGTAGACAACACTCTACAAGTTTAGAGAACGTGTAGAAACCATGTCGTCACAAAAACTGATGACGTAATACGCGAAGAATTTAGGTGATTCCCCAAGTTCACGTACACGTACCCGTATGCGTTTGAAATCTCAACCTCTCTAACATGTTAATCTGGTTAATATTTTTTAAGTTAATTTTTATTATTAAAAAAATGCAATTTAATATAGGTTTTTGTATTCAACATTTTGCTCTTTAACAAAGTTGCAAAGGTTGATACTTTGTCTCAACATTATTCTTTATAGTCTTTTGAAATTAAAAGTATTTAAAATTCCGCATCAACAACACATTAAACCAGTGATATTGTGTTCTCTTACTAACATTAAAATCACAATGTGCCTACCCCCCCCCCCTCCCCACATACACAAACACGCTTTCATTCCGAAAAATGATGGCGCAAGCACATTTGGATTTGGGGCAGAACATACGTTCAATATAGTTTATCAGTGGTCACCAGTTTCTCTCTATTCATGATAGAATTTATTTCATAGCCATGAATCTAATAATAAACGGAGGAGAAATCGTTTTTCCATGCGGACTGCACCATTTACATTGCATTCATTGATTCGAAATATAGCACAGAATGCATGTAATGTTTAAGAATATTACTTCGCCCACAATAACGATAATAAGATAATTTTACACAAAGTAGACCGTTTACACAGTGCATTCTGGAATTACTAATTAGCGAAATCACAAGTGGCATTAATCCTTTTTTCCAATGCGATTTATGCGCAATCGTCTGTGAGATAATCTACACCAGCCATCACTGTTTACATTTCTGGGAGTTTTGAAAGAACCACTGCGAAAAGCAACCCTCTGCCTCATCAATGCTGTATGAATCACAGTGTGTACTTCTTACAATAATCTGCCGCTTATTCACAAACAGCACGTGTTGAACGTGTTTTTGTGTTCATTTTTTTTCTTTTCTTTCAAAATGGAGGATATATTATGCGGTACCATACTTATCCCGTTCGACAGACGTTTGTGTATAATATCTATCCCGTAATGTTTACACTTTGTGAGTTGGATGATAAAAACTAAACACTAGTGCCATAGAAAACCTGTTTATCCTTAGCTGACCAGGCACCGCGCGGACCGAGGGGCGATGATTGATGTTTCCCTGGGATCTGCCCTAAGTCGGACCCGGACGTACGGCATGGCGCCGATGTCCGCCAAACATAACGGCGCACACACAGACACGAGTCCGGAGATACAGCCGTGTCCGGGTATGTACCCACAATTCCATTCTAATTTTTCTATCTAAAATAAACTGGTGGATCAAACTTTTTTTTTATTTCAATCAACAGTCATCTCATTGTATATGTTGTCAAATGAAAGAAATAATACATTTAATGAATTTATTATTCATTTATTCGAACGCCGAAGATTAATTCATTACCATTCATATTCTGCAGTAAAGAGTGAAGGTGACTTATTTTGAATATCGATTTATTTCATATACACGCAGTAAAAAGGTAAATACAAAAGATCTAATTTGGAGTACGAATAGGAGCAAGAATTTCTCCGTGACATTCATATTTTTCTTCCTCTTAAATTAAAATCACCTCTTTTTATTTGTAACGATGTACAACAAGATAGAGACACTTTTCAATTAACGTATAAAGGTGGGAGAGTAAGATCTTGATGAGGCTGAACTGTTGATCCCGCCCGCGGGACGTGGAGCGTGCAGTGCACGTGTATCGATTCACTCAGCGGCGGCCTGTAAGATCAGCGTCTGTATTATTATGATTGTAAATATTGATTGTCTGTCATAAACGTGTGGCAAATGTGCGAGGATTGTGTATACCATTGTTCAAACGGTTATAAATGGAGAGACTAAGCTACAACTCTCAGTATGGTAAGTTATAAACACCGCACGCCCATGGCTGCCTACATTTTACATTGTAGTGTAGAATGGGTAAATCAAGTGAAGCTCATTAGGCTCTGGCTAATGAAGTTTGTAATTAGGTCAGTAGAAATTGTAGGACCCCTCACTCATAGTCAGACGCCGACGTCATCATCAAAAGAACCGTACGCGTCTAGTGACTGATAGAGATAATATGTGCATCTTATGTCTGTCTGATGAAGTTTTTATAGAACGTATCTTCAATAATAGTAACTAGTCGATATATGATTGGCACAAACACACCGTATTCATTGCACACAGTATTTATTGGTTCATTCGACAGGCTTGTCAATCTCGTTCTCAAATTTCTTCCATAATTTCAGTTTTTGAACCTCCCCCTTTCAAAAAGAAAAACACACAAAATTTAAAAAAAAAACCAGCACAGCACCCCCCCCCCTCCCTTTGGAAGAAACGTACATGTACATTTGTAACAAAATTGAATCAAAACAAAAAACATTTTTAGATATTTTCATGTAACGAAACTTGATAAAAAGAAAATATAAATGATATGTTCATTCACGTATTTCCATGGATTTACAGAGAAATTAATAATATACTGGTAAGTTTTAAAAAATTTTATTTAATGAAAAACGGGTATATCCATGTACAACTACCAATAGCCCATTTCTTTGTGGGTTAAAAATGATATCATTTATAAAAACAAATTATCGTTATCAGGTCAGAATTTATCAAATAAGTGTTCATGGACATAATTCAGAAACACCTGCTTGAATAAACCGGCATTATTTTTATTAAATTTTTTTATGCATAACGATAAATTCCCTGAGCATATTAAAGTAATGGATATGCTCTCTATTCTGCAATACAATTGCGCACTGCATCGAACCATTCAAAATGAAATTTTAAAAAAAACAATCATTTAACGTCAAAACATAATTTCCGTCATGACTTTCCTGCGTAACCATTTCGAAGTGTAATTACTAATGCACCATAGACCACATAATTTACAAATAAGAGTGATTATATTTTATCGTAACATAGGCTTAAACACTTCATTATCGTGATAGTCGCCAGTTAATAACACAAGCTTTGATACGGTAAGTTTTATACGTTACACCTTTTGGTCGTTAGTACGCAAGATTTGTCTGCTCCATTTATATGCATTTCTAATGTGCATATTATCTAAACGCTTGGTTTGTTGGGTTTTAAGTATTTATATTATTTAGATTCCTTTACGGGGAATACATGAGGGTAAGGGTCCATAGAGAGTCCGTTGTGGCATTTCATGGTTTGAGTGTCACTATATGTGGCAGCCGTCCTATGCCGATACAAGGATAGCACGGCATGTCCACTGTAATCGGTGACAGCTAAAAAAAACTGGCATTAAATTGATGCTTTATTAAAATTCTCAGAAATTTCAGTAAAAACGTTACCGAATTTTTTTTAATTTTGTTAAAAATTATATTACATTTAAAAATTGATTTAAAAAACTAATTTAAGCACAATTTTAACCTTTGAACTTTAAATGCATGCAATGTTAGTTAAAAGTTTTACAAGTATGTTCTTGATAAACAGTACTCTATTAATTGAATAGTAAATAAACTATTTTATTTTGTAAAAACATTATTCAAATTTTTTAAATGACAACGCGCTTTATTAACGAGATTTTACCAAAAACATAAATATTTCAATAAATAAATTAATTAGTTATTTAAATTTGTCCTTAATAAATGCGTTAATCAGGAATTATCAGGAACTGTACTGAATGTTTTTAAACAAGAGATAAGTTATAATCATCAACAATTTAATGCTTACAGTGTTTATCATTTTTACATGTATGTTAATGTTTGTAGCGATTTTATCACAAAATAGGTTTTGTTATATCATTTTGCAATCATTTTTTCTTGTTTGTAAAATAGTGTGTAATTTCAGATAAATAGCTGATACGCAAAATTAAAAAAAAGAGAAAACAAAGAGAGAGAAAAATGCAGTTACTCCATTCCAAATAGCATGACATTGTATGAAAATGTATCCTTAAAATATTAAACCCTATAGATTTGTAAATTAAAGTCAAATTAGTATGGACATTAAAGGAATGTAGATATTATC
The DNA here is from genome assembly GCF_963853765.1 of Magallana gigas. NCBI lineage: Eukaryota > Metazoa > Mollusca > Bivalvia > Ostreida > Ostreidae > Magallana > Magallana gigas. The sequence goes on along the minus strand of NC_088860.1, from coordinate 50,500,567 downwards.
AATATATTTGAGTTCCTTTTTTAAATTTATGTTCTTTGATTTCACAAACTTCGTTACACGTGTACATTAATAAACAGTTCTCATACACGTAATGATATCTCTCCATATTACACATACTGTCATGCAGATCTTGAATTGTGGGCGTACTGAAGCCTTTCTAACAATGAATTCGTCACAATGTTAGGCATAAAAAAGGCACATTATCGGGCCAAAAATATCTCAGGAATGAGATGCCGAGATAGAGAGCCGAGATAGAGAACCGGTGGGTGAGATAGTGTAACAGCCGTGAACTCCAGCATGAGTGGCACAATCAATTTCTCCTCCGCCCTCGGCAGGGAATAAATTTCTCCCTCAGATAAACTCCCCCAGAAGTCGCTCTATCATGCTGTTCCAGTACCGCAAACAACTCACTCCCTGTAGCTATCTGATCTCTGAGATGTAAATTTAACAACTTCTTTAGTTTTTATTTGATAAATTGACACGTTTATTTATTCGCTGAAGGGATTTTTATAAAGATCCTGCTCACAACATTATCAGAAACACTAGGTTAATGTTCGTATGAAATTTCAAACTTTCATTTGCTTTTCCAGGCCGCGTCCCAGAAACGTTCACTATGGCGTCCAGTAAAGATGGTTCGTCATCGGATGGTCCAGGAAGATGTACGCCACTGTTTGCCCTCAAAGTGACAGCCTTCGTCTCTTGTGTTCTCTGTGTACTTTTCATCGCCGTAATCATCGCTCTGGCTGTCATCAAATTAGAGAGACCAACCTGTGCCCCGGGGTACAGCGTGATTCCTCGTGACTTCGAAAATCCGCGAGTGTTTGATGGACTGACCCCTCGGGAGTATATTTCAGCACGTGACTACCTCCTCAATGTGAAATCATTAAACGTAGTGCCGTTCTCGCAGGCATCCATCAACAGTTCTTATATCTACATGATCGACCACCTCATGCCCTTAAAGGACACAGTCTTAACATTCTTACAAGGAATAAGTAAACAGCCTGAACGGACGGCTAAGGCGATCATCATTCGAGGGGATATGACACCGCCTAGGGTGGAGGAATACATTGTTGGACCATTACCGTACCCCACCTACCACAAACTAGTGACCAATCCGTCCTTTACTAAATCCAGAATTCCGTACAGTGCCAAACCCGTTGACAAAATAGAATATGATGTCTTATACTCAATGCTTTATAATATATCTGTTGAGTTGTATCCGTTGATGTACGGGAGTTATAAATTGTCGTATCATAATTGTACCAAAGGCGTGGACTGCTTACTATGGTGGGATATAGCCCCCAGAGGACGCGTTAGCGGGGAACGCAAGACATGGTTCTGGTCGTTTCGAGACGTTGAGGGCTTTTACCTGCACCCGCTGGGCCTAGAGATCCAGATAGATCATGAATCGACCAATGTCAAAGAATGGAAAGTGACCAAAATAGTGTATAACGGACAGCAGTTCTATGAGGTGGACGACCTCGTCACGCGGTATGGCGGCGTCAACCTTCTACGTAAGATAAACTATGAACCCCTGGGTGCTAAAGAATACCTGTACTCGTCGTATAACCGCCGTGGAAAAAGTGAGATGCCCGACCCTCTACAGGGTCCCAAGCTTGTGGAGCCCGACGGGCGACGGTACCGAGTAGATGGGCAACATGTCTCCTATATGCATTGGGACTTTGATTTTAAAATGAGGCCGTCGACTGGGCTTCACGTTTTTGATGTGCGATTTCAAGAAGAAAGAATAGCATACGAGATATCGCTACAGGACGCCGTAGTGTTCTATTCAGGGTACGGCCCCGTTCAAGGGACAAGCATGTACTTCGACGCCTCTTGGATGATGGGCGCGACTTGTAATGAACTGGTTCCGGGCGTTGATTGCCCGGAAACAGCGGTGTTCCTTGACGCCGACTTCTTGACCAATACACAGGATCCCTGGAGGATTAAGAACTCTGTGTGTATCTTCGAGAATACGGGAAACATACCACTGCGACGTCATTACACCAACTTTCCCGGGGGATACTCGGGATATGCCGGTTTGGTGGACTACCATCTCATTGTACGGACCATTACCAATATCTGGAATTACGATTACATCTTTGACTACATTTTTCATCAGAACGGCGCTGTACAGGTAAGAGTGTCCGCCACCGGGTATGTTCAAGCTACTTACGCCCTGTATGGAGAGAGGAAATTTGGGTATCCTATTTACAATGACGTAGTGGCTAATATTCACCAGCATCTGTTCAACTACAAAGTAGATCTTGATATAAACGGTGTTCAGAATAGCTACGCTACACTCGATGTATCTACACATAGAACGGAAGTGGCCTGGTCTAAAGGAGTTCACAAAACAGAAATGGTGTTCGAGAAAAATATTCAAGAGAACGAGTTGGACGCTGGTCCTGGACAACTCAACAACACGAAACCAAAGTATGACGTCATCCTAAACATGGATGCCACCAGCAAATTCAAGTCGGAGCGTGGCTATCGAATTCTCAATCATGGAATATCTAAGTTTATTTTACAGGAGAACGAAGCCACGAAAGCAGCAAACTGGGCGAAATACCCGCTGGCCGTTACAAAATACCACGACTTTGAAGACACCAGTAGTTCTATATACGCTCAAAACGACCCCTGGGACCCACTGTTGGATTTCGATAAGTTTATACAAAATAACGACTCCATTGTGAACACTGATATTGTAGCGTGGGTGACAATGGGTCTGTTACACATCCCCCATACAGAGGATGTCCCGTCAACCACCACGGCCGGAAGTCAGGTGACTTTTTATCTACTTCCTTTCAACTATTTTACGGAGTGTCCTAGTGTTTCATCGCCAAACACTGTAAAGATAACTCCAAAACGTGAAGGGGGAATTAACCTGAACACACATGGAACTTCCTTTGAATCAACTTGTGTTCAGAAATCAAACGGACCCGACAAGTACGATGGCCGCTTACATGACGTAGAACTATGACGTCTGTGATATTGATTAGGATATTCCAATTATAATATTTGTATTTATATAATATATAAACTACATTTTATAGATATATATGAATGACTGTTTTATGATTCATTATAATAATGAAAATTTATACATAAACTCTAAATAGTTGATATTTTTTAATCAAATGAATCAAAACCTTTTCCAGTCTGATACTTCTCTCTCTCTCTCTCTCTCTCTCTTTCTCTCTCTCTCTCTCTTCTCTCTCTCTCTCTCTCTCTCTCTCTCTCTCTCTCTCTCTCTCTCTCTCATGCTTACTAATATACTCACTCACTGTTTGATATATAACCGATTTGTGGAATCGTTACCAATACTATATTGTAAATATATATATATATATATATATATATATATATATATATATATATATATATATATATATATATATATATATATATATATATATATATATAAGAACTGCTGGTAATTTTACCACCGAATATCTCTATGTCGACTTATGTCTTAATCAAGATAAAAACCCTTTCTAAACGTTTTAAAATATACAGTATATAATGGTATCAACAAGAAACATACAAAACTTGCGCAGAAAAATATTAATTAGAATCGAAATATTTCATAAAAGGATGCTTTAATGATAAAAAAGAGAAAAAGTATGGAAAAGGGGGGGAGGGTCATTCCTGTTCTCAAGCACCTACGCCGATTTTGTTACTTGGTGATTGGAAGAGCTTACATCATTTGCATCAATGAATTCCAATTAATGAATAATGGATGATTTGAATTTTGTTGTTTGTCAATCATAAAAAAAAATCGTCTAGGTTTTTTTTTCATTAATGAAACATTCATGTAGGTAGGGAACAGTAAGCAAGGATTGTCTTAATTTAGAACTATTTGGTGTCGCAAGGATACATCAGGCTTTTCATATTCATGATTTGATGAACTTAATAATTTTAGAAATGGAATTTCTAAGCTTGTAACTTTTATTTCATATACGAGTTTTATAGTTCAAATCTCACCGATCGGCTTTCGCATAAATCTCAGGGAGCCCTAGCCTTACCTGGTAAAGTGTGTGAAACTCGGTATCCACTGTCTAAATATGTCCTTAAAATTGTGTTATGAATAGTTCGTATATTAAATGGTAATATCAAATGAGATGATGATACTGTTTCCTTCGTCTTGGTTCTACATAATAATTTATATAGTTACGTTGGAAAAGGAATCCTTCATTTTATATATATCTTAATCAGGCATACACAAACAAATAACTATTGAAATTAATTTCGTTTTAATTTTTAAATTTTAAATGAAAATATTATAAACCAAGAGAGATTCAAATTTAAGATGCGTACTGATCGATTTCACAATAGTTTTTCATATTTTTTTTATTTTTCCTAACCGATACTTACCTTATATCCCAGTTTTTTGCGAAATTTTGGAAAATGTGTAACTTTTTTTTATGCGTTTCATTCATATTTGCAATTAAAAAATTTCTGGTAGCACACAATACCGGATAATATTTCTGGTTATTGATTATTATGCGATGTAAAACTGATCACGAAAACGCTAATTTAAAGTTGGATTATTACGAAAATTACCGAAGATACGTTGCCAGTCATATTTTCATCAATACAGTCATAAGGCTGTATAATGTTGATTTGCTTGAAATTCTTTTACAACCTTAAAATATAGAGACATTTTATATTTAATACTAGATTAAAACATTCTACTGATATTTACATTTTCTTAAAAGTATTTCACTTACCTTGTACTTGATATAGAATGCCTGATGCCTAATCAAGGAAGGTTTTGTGTATTATATCATATGATAATAACATATGATTAAATCGGACTTTTGCCGTGATAAAAACAAAGCTATTCTATTGAGGGATTTTTGATAAATGTCGTGAATTTAAAATATTTTAGAAATACATGTATAAGACATTTCAGTAGGCAAAGTATTTGTATGTAAAAGTTAGTTTGTTATCCTTCAACACAAACCGATTACCATGTTTGGTTTTAAAATTGTCTGCATTAAGCTCCTTCCCACAGGCTGTGTTCTTCCTTAATTTATAATTCACACTCAAACAAACATATTTATTACTTGTGTCATTTCTAATATATTGTTTAATATAACTTTCACATACCTATGTACCTCATATAAAATTGCACCTAAATGGTTCAGTGGATTATATTTCCTATCTATAAATAAAATAAGATGGCCACATATGGTAACAAGAAGCAGTTATCATCAATATGAGTCAAAGGCTTTGGAAACTCAAATCACGAAGCAAACAAAACAAGCATTCTGAGAGTATTGCATAAGCAATACACGTCCCCTACCGGTTTGTATTATTCTATGAAAGTTTCGAAGCATACATCTATTTCAAAACTATCATAAACGAGATGTTATGCTTTAATCAGAGATAAAAAAAAACGGAAGAAATTCAAACTACATACTTGATATAGAAATAAAATAAAAAATGGGTAAACTTATATTCTTTATTTTATCTCCCGCAATTTCGCCAAGTTCATTAAGTATTTGCTGGTAGAAATTTGTGAAAACCATGCACTGTTATGCAGAATATCATTACTTACCGTCTTCTGTACCCCGAATCAACAGACCGACCCGATGACGAACCCAGTTGTAAATAATTCCAAAAACCCTGTCGATTAAAGGACTGCGAACGATAGCATTGTCTAGCCGCCTAACTAAAAGTCAATTTTTGAAAGTTGTCTAATTAAAGTAATTTTTTTATATTAATGTAAACATTTATGTATATTTTCATTAGATATAAATGATTTGGTCAAACAAAGCGAGATAACTTTGTATTTTGGGTTAAATTAGCTCATTTCATAATAGGAAATAACGGAAAACAGAAATGTTTTTTAAAACATCTTTCCCCCCCGTGAATCAAAAATTCCTTTTGGGGGGTTTTAATTATTGTTATTTAGCATATTTTTACCAAAGGGTTTGTTGTTTCACGGGGGGAAACATATGTCTACAGACCGAAATACATTCCAAAAAAAAAGAATTTTGCTTTGTAAATTTTCGAAAACTAATTAACAGATTTGATTTAAAATGAAATTTTACTTTAATACATATCGTAAATATGTTATCATTAAGTTTTTATGCACATATTGGCCGCTAAATAAAATTTTCCTCACTCATAGAGACCGATTTCAATGAATTTTTTTTAGCAAAAATTTGTTTAAAAATAAATAATTGTATTACAAATTTTGTTTTGATATAAATTGATTAGGAATTGATTATACTTTTTAGTAGAAAACTTAGTTTTTGAATATCTGACAGAAATTCCTAAATATTTTGATGTAAAATGTAGGCGGGAAACGGGCGTTAGCGTTCGCAGTTCTTTACAACACAGTGCTTGACACTATTTTACAGAACTTATTTGTTTGTAAAAAACAATAAAAGCTGCCTAGGAATGGTAGAAGTAATGCACGATATTATTACTGACTACATACTTTTCTCGTTTATTCAACCCACACCGAACCCGATAACGAACCCGAAACATTAAAAATTTGGAATATAAAAAATGAATTTTATCGAAAATATGTCAACCAGACGCTACAAAAGTGTAAACTTGATATGAGTTTGACATTTTGAAGCTGTTCAGCAAATTTCATATTATTCCTTAAACGCATAAACTTTAAGAAAAAAGTGTGGAAAACTGAAGTGGGACAGACAGACGGACGGACAGACGGACTGACGGACGCAGATGAAAGCTATAGTCCCCTCCGGTGAAACCAGTAGGGGACTAATAAAAATATCACATTTTTAATACCGAGAAGGAGACAACCCCACTGGTACACTTTTGTGATGGAAATAGTATGCCATGTTTACTATTAGAAATTTGTCATCATCGTGTAACTTCATCGTGTATGCAAGTAAACAGGTATTTGATTCTATCGGTATGCAATTTCAGTTGTAAATATTTGCACTGATATTTTTTTTTTTATTTTTATAGTATATAGATAGACAGACAGACATACAGACAGACAGACAGAACACCACTTTCTCACAAACTCGCACACACAGCAAGTTGGTACAATGTATTGGTATACACCAATATATATATATAGATACACACAGTACAAATTATCTTATGAAAAAGAAGATTAACAGCTGCATCATCATTATGAGTTAATTAAATATTTATACAGGAAATAGACAACTCCATGGTGACCTTTTCTTTGTAAATTTAGTTTGTAAGTAGGATATTAACATTTCAAAACAGGTCTTTTCTCGACCTTTAGAAAATATATTTCTTTACTAATAATATAATAATCAAATTAACTACATGTCACTGATCCATATCTGGATTACCTAAAAGTACACTCTAGATATCAAATATTATTCTCCTGCCAGATCTATTGAATAATTAGTCTGACAAATTTGTCCAAATACTCAAGATTTGTGGACATTGGTAGAATAAATGCTTAAAAGTTTCCGGTTCCAACATATATATTGCACATAAGTTATTGTTTTTTATCTTAGAAAGATACAAAAATTTATTTATACGTAAAATTCTAGGAACTATTCTGTAACTAAACCATACCAGCTCCGTATCTTTTGTGATTAATTTAGAGTTGCGATATGTGTGGTTCCAATTACAGTCGGGTTCAAGATTTAAGTTAATAGCCCATTTAGATTCACATCTTGGTCTATGCTGTAGTTTTGAAATAAAAAAGTCATTAAATGTTCTTGAGCCTTTTTTATCTTTACATATATTTTTTATAGATTCTAACTGGTATGGTTTCATTATTAATTCATGTGGAAATTGCCTGATACTGGGCCAGGAACTTAATAAAGGTCTTAATAAGATATCATGTTCACATTTTGGCTCTATAGATCAAAGAATTCAGCAAAGTAAAATAGAGCTTCTTTCCAAAATGGATTTGATGTTGAATTAGCCTTGTGTTTAGAATAATATGATCCAAATTGTACGAGATGAGCAGTGTTACAATTAATTACTTCATTGAAAAATATGGACTATTCCGAATTGGAGTGAAGCCTTTTTATCCAAGTAAGTTTAAGAGATTTAATGTATGTATCAATATGAATCATTCTACATCCCCCTTTCTCATAGTCCAACTGTTAAGTTTTTCTAGATACTTTATCAATTTTATTACCCCAGATATATTTATAGACAGCTTGCTAGAAAAACTTAACAGTTGGACTATGAGAAAGGGGGATGTAGAATGATTCATATTGATACATAGTTTTTATTAAATCCACTGAGAGTTTGGTTTAGGGAACACTGTAAATAAATGGGTAAACTTGATAAATTTTTTCTTTTCCTATTTTAATATCTTTAATATTAATATTTTGTCGTATCATGTGTTCCATGATTTCGACACACATGTAAGGATCACTGATATTTTATTCCTTTTCTTTCCTAAAGCCGTTTTGACACAACTGAAACACGAAACTTAACGTACGTCACCAAAAGGGTTGGCAATATTGTTAAATTCAAAAATCACAATATACTCTATCCTTTGCTCCTGGAGTTGAAGGAAAGATGAGAGAGAGAGAGAGAGAGAGAGAGAGAGAGATAAAGGATGTTGTTTACGCAGGGGTTGATTGTTATAAAGTTCACTGTCATGAGTATTTCTGTTTTCAACAGAAAAAATGTTTTAATTCAATGATTTATTACTGACATAACATTCGGTTTTTCAATATATTTTGAAATTAGGATGAAACAAAAAATAGACGTATAGCAAAACAGAGGAAATTTGAGCTAAATTCAGATTTTGTTTTCAAATAAAACATTATAACAGCACTATTACTACATATAATAATAAATGTTAGGATTTTATTTGTTGGACAATTTACTTTTGCCTATTTTATGCTGATTTTATCTCACTTATTTCAAGCTAATTTTATGGCACTCATTTAACAAGGATACAAAATGTAAAAAAAAAAAAAAAATCATAATATCAAATCATTGATCATTAACCTCGTATAGATTTTACGCGAGCAGTAAAAGGGCCATATGAGTAGTTTGAAAAATGTTTAGTGTTATCATTACAATTTTAGCTTAATTGAATAAAAAATGGGTAGATGTTTGGAAACTGGGTGTCAGTAATGAACGTTAATTATATCTCCTATATCGTGAATGATGTCATTAGTTTAACAATTCAAAACTGTTTTTCAATATCAAATAGGAAAAAAATGTAATACATGTATCATGACGTTAATTAAGAAATAAGGAATCATTCTTTGAGTATTATGAGGAAGCCATTTCGGTCATGGCTTCAAATCCAGTAAAGCCCAATGGGCTTTATGATAGATTTGATCACGCCCCAACCGAAATTATCACCTCATAATATTCAAAGTATGATTCCTTTATACTAATATTTATATCATTTTTAGTCATCGTACGATTTAATATTAAATATAAATAAGCAAATCCCTCTGGCGCCTCAATTTGGCGTCATTTGAAGTTATGGGTTATATAGCACAAACTCGATAGGTAATGTTATCACAGGCAAAGACACTGGAAAATGTACATATTGCCTAATATATAACTTTTTATCTTCAGGTATTCTGTGTCATTGCAACTATGTAATATATCGGACATTGAATATTCTAGAAGGATTGTCTTAATTAGAATCATATAACTATTGGCGGTGAATGAATGTGCAAACAATTTTGTTTATCTAGATCTTTAATACGACATTATAATTTGTAGGGTGAATAACTAGTTAAGGATGGGGTGGCCGAAATCTGCAGACACCATTTTAGATGATTATAACATTAATGGAAGACGGAACCAAGCACCATTTAACGGCGTGTTTCTCGCTCTGTACAGTTATGGTTTTGTCGGAAACATACTAGTCTTTATGGTGTTCCGGAAGCGATATTCGGTACCCTCACCATATCGTTCACTCGTAACCTTCCTGGCATTTTCCGACATGTTTTCTTCTTTTGGGTTCTTTGGAAGATGTATCGAAAGAACTGTTTTTGTATTCAATCAAGTCGGATCCTATCACATTAACGTATGTAAACTCACTCGCTTCGTTTGCTTTTCTAACGGTCAAGCCAGCGTATTTTTGATTCTTGCTTTAGGTATCGATAGGTACAGAAAACTTTGTGTCCCTCTTCACTGGCAGATGACGTACACCCAGTCGAAAATCACTGGCCTGATGTCGTTTTTCTTTGGCTTTTTGTTTAATTCTCCTGGAATGGTTATTTTTGGACGACAGGCCTATTTCATACCAGAAATAAATATCACTGCCACAAGACGAACTTGAAACCACCATTTATCCTCTTATATGTTATGGACTGTATGTCGTTGTTATTTTGGTTGTAATATCGTCCATTGGTGTCATGCAGTACCACATCATACAACATCATACAATCGCTGATACAGCATGCTAAATTTCAAAAGCAGATGAGAAATGGTACAGATAAACCGGATCGCTCAAATAATGTTGCTGGGACTCTGCCAAATCCCCGACAGGATATTTCGGCCAGGAGAAGAGAGATCGCCATTGCTTTGGCCGCTATCACTCTTCTTATGATTATTAGCTTTTTGACCCTTACGATATACCAGACCTATAACGCCTACAAAGGTTTATACTACGCCTTTTAACCAAATGTCCTTGACTGATGACTTGGTGAACGAATACATCATGGTTGACATTTTCGCAGTTAACGGAGTGCTTAATCCTGTTGTATATTTCGTGCTGGATTTGAAATTTCGGAGGGAGGTCAAGGCTATTTGTTCACTGACTACAGGAAATGTGTAATAGGTCATAGATATTACCCACTAGCTGATCTGAATTATAATTTTTAAAGATATAAACATATAGTATAAGTTTTATATGTCATGTGTTTTGTAAGTGTGAAGCAGACCTGTATTTTATCTTTAAGGTTATCATCCTACTGCCTTTGATTCCTGCACCTTGTATATTCCGAATACACATGTAGCGTCTGCTTTCAGGGTATACTACTGATCGGGGTTTACTCTCTGTGTCAACTCTGGGTTTACTCTGGGTCCACTCTAGTAAACCCAGAGTAAACCCATAAAGTAAACCAAGTGTTTAGTTGGGGTTTACTTTCTGTTAGGTTGGGTCTGATCGGCACTGTATCTTTGAAAGTGCAATTGAAATCGATGATAGGGAAAATTTTCAAGATAACTGCATTCACACATTATCATTTTTCCACGTAAAATTTCACAGGAACGAAAACAGATTTCCTACGGAGACTTAAATTAGGAATCTTGACATCTTTTCTCCATTCGGAAGTCACTCGGAATATCTCGCACAATTTTTCATCGTTATCATCCGGGCTTAATAATGGCTGATGCAATGCAAAATCCCCGAAAACTTTCTATTTTCAGCCATGTACTGAAATTTGACAATATTTAAAAAAACTATGCGGCAAAAATATCTTTGGACGGACTATAATTGTACATTTAAGGTCCCTCGATTGTCGCATGGCGTCATTGGGAGCATTTTACCGTTATCGGTTATAATATAAGAGTTATGTGATGCATGGTTTTGCCAATATTTTTTTTTTATTTAGCATATATTTTACACATTTTAAGCCATGTAAAGTGAAATGACACTAAATTTCAACAATTTATCGAGAGTTGTTTGAGTTGAAATCGCTGAATTCAATGAAAAACTGATAAAACCGTACATAGGAAAAGTTGACAGAGACTACAATTCATAATTTTTTACCTGGCAAGGTAAACATTTCTTTGCAGATTTCGATAGGAGATATAATGAGTTACAAATGTACCAATATTTAGTGAGTTTCACCATTATTTCAAAAGTTACAGACATTTTATGTTGCTAAACTGTACTATTCATGGTTAAAAAATTGCATCAAAGTTCACTCTAAATGTGATAGCTTTCATACTGGCCAGTTTAAATGGGCTTTAAATGTTAAAATACATGAGATAAATGATTGCGAGTAATTTCTTTTAAAAAATACTTTATTTTATACCAATATTTAAGTTCAATTTGAATGTTTACATATTAATCTTCAGATAACAACAAATATAACACGGATTTAACCATAAAAACTTTAAGGGTGGAGAAACCTAAGTATAAGATGTGCAATCATATTTTCTAATCTTTTGATTATGAAACAGTTGTATAAATGTTCATCGTTATTGTCATGCATTAAACTCAAGTAAGTTCTAAAATACACTTTATCATTAATTAAGATTCAGAAAGCTTTTAAAGACGTCATTGACAAATATAAATGTTCTAAATTACAATGTAATGAATAGACGAATGTTTGTGCATTTTTTGTTTAGTACACAGATGTGTAACAAACTGAAATGTTTGTGTTGTTGCTAAAATTATTAATTTCCCTAGTTTACCCTTCCAGTTTATACCTAACAATCCTTTGGAGAGCCCCTTGTTTTCATCCTTTAACCCTTGGTTCCCATATCAATCCCATATCAATCCTGTGGGTAGCCACACATTTATACCTTTAATAGTCAGGTAAAAGTATGCACGGTATAGTACCCGGGAACACCAGCCGATAGACTTGGTCATCATCTCGTTTAGTGCTATCAGGGCCCTGTCTTCGGAAAAACATCAGGTATGTAAAAACCAAATTTTGTACGCTTTGAACAGCATGCGTTTGAATACTTTTTCGGTAATATGTTTTTCTTTTGTTAATTTTTTATCAGGGTCTTTTTTGTCTTGTTTTGCTGTTTAATTTGTTGTCCCTACAGAACGTCAATAGTTGTCAGGGAAGGAGGTTTCTTGGGTCCTGAATTATGTCTGGCACCAGTATTGATGAGTAGCCGTTTCAATTTTCATTGGATATTTTACAGAGACCACTGTTTTACAGTAAGTGAGTGAACTACGGCGGTCCTTTCTAAAAAAAATACTTAAGTTTATACCTGACTGTGATACTCGCAGTTTTACAAGTTTTTTTATCGTCAATGCAGATATATTTTATAACTTAACATTGTGTAAGTTTTATATTTATGATCATATAATTCATGTCATTAAAAAACTTTTATTCTGCATATTGAGTCTTTTGAAAGAAAATGCCAACAGCGTTAACCAGGCCAGAGATCATTTACATTACCAAAAACCCTTCGTTTGATGCAGCCTCAGTAGACCCGTGCACGATGTTATATTTCTACAAAAACAACTTAGTTCTGACTGTTACCGAATATACATGTACCTGGGTGTTCTTCAAAACCATGGGCCCACCTGAGGGGTCGTCAAAACCACGGGAACACCCGAGGGTTCTTTTCAACGACGTGCGACGGAACCGGGTTTCGACAAATAAACTTATACTTCATTCATTTTTTCATTTGTATATAATTTTTTTTGTTGAATTTCATGTTAAATTCTTATTTCATTTGTTATTAAAAATTTTGTAAAATAAATTTAAAAGGTGTTCTTTTGTTTAATTTAAGCACATCAGGATGCATACTTACACAACCACACAAAATGACAGTTTAATGTTTGTTTTACCTTCCCTCTTCCATATCTTTATCTCTTTCTATTTCTTTCTTTCTATTTGTAATGATACATGTACATAAATTAAAAATCAAATGCTGATGCTGTATTGAAAATTATATAAAATGTTTTTTTTTTAATGCAAGCAAAAACAAAAATCCTTTACCGGTACCCATGCGCTTTTTATACGATATCGTTTTGTTGGCATTGAATAACCACTATTTTTTAAATAATATCAGCATTGGAATAAGACCATTTGATTTTGATATTAAATGCTTTTTAAAAAGCTTTTGGTATATGCATTTATTGTATTCGCAAAATAGAACATTATCAATTTGAAATCTAACGACTGTTCTAATTTGAAAACCTTCATAAAAATACCATAACGTCATTGTAATTTTTTGCTGATTTTCCAAATGATATTATTCAACCCCAGAACATCAAATACTACTTGTACTTTTACGATTGCCCATTTCTATGTAACCAATTTTATTTGGTTTTATTTGTTTTAGTTTTTTTTTTAAATTATTAAAGGAGTCGAGTGAACTTTATTTTATGCTCACCATATAGAAATGAATGTGATAAAGGAATTTTTCAAAAAGCATATAAAAATGTAATCTTCCAAGTAATTTTAAAGTTTGATAGCAATGAAAATATGGTAGCGAGTTGGTCGATCTGGCGTGCACTGTGTTTAAGGGGTGTATGGTATACAAACAAACTGAACACTTATTTCCAAATCTACCGATATTACAGTTAAATTTTCATCTGTGTACAATGAATTTAAACAAGTTTTTTTTTACTTTATAAATGTTTTTTTTTTAATTGTATGAATAAAACAATGTTTAATGTACCATCTCATAGTAGCTTGGAAAATGAATTCTGATATAAAATGATCTTTAAAAAGGTAACAAGAATATTTTATGGAATTGGTTATTGAATATGTCAACTATTCAAACTTCTCTTTAAGAACCACTTAGCCAATTTTATCCAAACTTTAAAAATAGGTTACGAAACTATTAAACTATTAAGATCATATTATATAATACTAAGAAAAATGTACAGAGAAAAAGGTTTTGAAAATGTTTCATTTTTTCAGAAAGTAATGCTGCATTGTGATATTTTTATGTGTGATTTTAACTGTTGTGACATTAAATGAATCCACCATCCTACGGTTTGGAGTTCACCACGATCCTACGGGTCGTAGCTCACCATAGAATGGTTTGTAGTTGTTGAAAATTATCCCGACAATGGTTATACATTAGAATTGCCGTCCAAAAAAATGATAAGACAGTTGGATTTCTTGGAATTTTTAAATGGTACCCTTAGGTTATTTTATCCTTTTTTCCACGTTTTTTAGTTTGAAAAAAGTGATTTTATGAATTTAATACGGTAAAATGCTAAAACTGCGCTTGAGTGTCATATCTTCAAGGTATTGTAAACTAAACCTAAGTTTGATTCTCTTAATTTTTCGAGGTGGCGATGGATCTTTAAAATAATTCTCTATTTTTTGAAAAAGAAATTATTGACAGCGCATAAAAGTGATATAGGACACTTGTCAATAATAATGTGGATAAAAGTACATACTAATCAAATCACTTTTACCGGCCTGGAATTCTAAAATTTAACACAATTTGACCAAAAACTATGTTTTAATAGTTTTTGGAGAAGTTAAAAAAAATAAATCCCCCAACGGGATACAAACTCATGACTTATGGATTATTAGTTGACGCCCTAACACAATACGCTTCAAAGTTTTTTTTGAAAAGAAATCATTTATATATGAATTATACTTGGGTTTTTTTATGGGAAGAACAGCTCAATATGAGAGTGACCTTACTTAAGAGAAACATCTCAGCATTTTAAAAGTGTTATTTCGTTAAAAATTGATTTTTAAAAGCCTAAATATAACACAATATACAAATGGTAGGGTGAGGTCTTTTTTTTTTGTTATCCCTGGACAGAACCTTGAGGAAAACATGTTTTAAACTTCATTACTTGGTGACATTTTAAAATCTTCTTCTAATCATCGGTTTAAAAAATAAGATGCATCTAGGGCAGAATAACAAAACAAAAAAAAAATATGGAGAAAATGTAAAAAAATTAGCTTCTTTTTTTTTAACAAACTCCTGTTAGATTCCACAGCAAAAATTGTTTATTTTCGAGAAGAACCCCGAAGAAATCAGGAAGGTAAATATGTAGATATACATTTTTGATAAAAACAAGATATCTGTGAGCCAATGCTCACTAGTGATACCCCCGCTCTGATGTGAATATGCAAAATAAGCAAAGTCGACAATTAACAGAAAGCTGGCATCCGATTGGTACAGAAATATATCCCACAATATGGCATGCCTAAACAAATAGTGTGTTAAAATTTCAAGCATCTGCGATAAATAGCTGCTGAGAAATCTTTAACGAAAATTTGTTTGAAAATTTTGGCTAAAAAAAACAAAGTCGTCGTTTAACAGGAAGTTGACATCCGATTAATACAAAAATATATCCCACAATATGGCATGCCTAAACAAATAATGTGTTAAAATTTCAAGCATCTGCGATAAATAGTTGCTGAGAATTCTTTGACAGAAATTTGTTTGAAAATTTTGGCAAAAAATCAACAAAGTCGTCATTTGACAGGAAGTTGACGTCTGATTGGTACAAAAATACATCCCACGATATGGCATGCCTATACAAATACTGTGTAAAAATTTCAAGCATCTGCGATAAACAGTTGCTGAGAAATCTTTGACGGAAATTTGTTTGAAAATGTTTGCTAAAAATAAACAAAGTCGTCATTTAACAGGAAGTTGACGTCTGATTGGTACAAAAATACATCCCACGATATGGCATGCCTATACAAATACTGTGTAAAAATTTCAAGCATCTGCGATAAACAGTTGCTGAGAAATCTTTGACGAAAATTTGTTTGAAAATTTCGGTTAAAAAATAAGCAAAGTCGTCATTTAACAGGAAGTTGACGTCCGATTGGTACAAAAATATATCCCACGATATGGCATGCCTTAACAAACACTGTGTTAAAATTTCAAGCATCTGCGATAAATAGTTGCTGAGAAAAATGCGACAGAAATTTTTGTTATGGACGGACAGACAGACGGACAGACAGACGGACAGACAGACAGACAGACGGACGGACAGACAGACAGACACACAAGGGTAAAACAGTATACCCCCTCTCCTTCGGAGCGGGGGTATAAAAATTATTGAGTTAGAAGGAAGACTACCTCTACGGAATTTTATCAAAATATATAGGGTAGAAAAAAATAGTTTCTTGTTAAATGACTATCTAAATTTTTAGCTGTCTAATATTTCGTGCATCATCGGATCAGTTTGCCTTCACAATACATAAGCTTGTACAAATAAAACGGTAATTAAATTAAATGCAACATGTACAAAACACATGTATACACAGTAAGATAGTTAATCTGAATTTATTATCTTTTGATATCAATTCACCTTTGGAAATGCATATTTTCCTACAAAAATGATACAGAAACATGTTGATATATAAAGTTCGCATTTCGTGTGATTTAAAGAATCTAAAATTTCAAATATTTCGAACTGGACATCACAAACCCTTATTCGTCACCCTAAAGGTATCATATCTGTTATCAACACCATCCTTATACTTTTTGAAAAAAAAAACTGTTATGCTTTGCTTACATGTTCCGAAAATTTTAGGCTTTTTTAAAGTCGTAAAAACGTATTTTTATTAGGCCTTTTTTTCAACAAACATCAGTGACTATCACATACAACAGAAACAAACTGCTTTTGAATGAAAACCTGTTTGTAGCTAGCTATTGTGCTTTTCTGGGAAACTGCGGTTTAGTAGTGTGTTCTTAAACTTCTAAATCGATAAGCTAGTTAAATTTACTACTTGTATTGATTCTTTGCCAAGAAGTCAAGAAACAAAAAAAGTTTTTCTCCTTAATTTTGTTATAGCGAGCTAAAGAACGAGCTACACCTACAGTTCATCAAACAAATTTGTTTGTGTACGTCCCATAATGCTCTCTAATGTTCTCACCGGTGGTGTTATGCCAAAAATGGCCAAATTTTTTAAAACTCGTAATGTACGGTGTCTTAAGGTTTGAAGAGCCTACCGCATTTTGTTTGGCGAGACACAAGAGATTTGTTACATGCTTCGATACCTTCGTATGGAGTCGAGATACGTAAACAAAGACGATAAAAGTCATACATGACGTCACAGTGCTCTCGCGCTATATTTCCCGCGATAAATATAGAGGTGGATCAAACATCTGTAATAAAGTTAATTTATAGTTAATTTAGATGTTGAATTAAAAAAACACAAATTTTGGAACACTGCCTGAAATTGAATATTGTTAATGTATACCTTTTACTGAAATTGTAAACTTCTCAATGGTATAAAATTAGCTGAGAGTGTGGACTTTATTTACGCATGCATTTGCGACTGAAAAATAACTCAAAAAAATACAGTCATTTAAATATGCGGAACTGACTTTTAATGGCACATCTTTTTCATTACAGAATGAAAAGCAATAAACCTGTGTCCAACCAAGAATTCGTGACAACGTTGAATCTCTACTTGATACTGTTATTAACAGCAACCTGAACTTATAGCGGTGTCGTTCAAAATGTATCAGTTTGTTGACTGACATTACATTCTGTTGAATATCTATGAGAGCAAGAAATGTAAACTGTAAGTAACACCAATAAGAGCAAGACGGTTATAATTACCGATAAATAAAATCATAGGTATGCAGCGATTAGGTGAATTTATTCCATTACCTTTGGCACTAATAAACGGAGCAGTAAAGAGAGCAAATTAAACAGAGAAAGGGATATACGGTACAAACGACGACAGTTTAGAGAATAGGCATTCAATTTTAAACAAAAACCAACATATCATCGAGGATGGAGTACGAGATACCAGCTTCTACTATTTTTTACGATGTTAACGTTAATGGAAGATGGGAGCAAACACCGTTTCATGTCGCTTTACTGCTTCTCTACAGTTTTGGCATTGTTGGAAACATATTGGTGATAAAGGTGTTCCAGAATAGGTATGGTGAACCATCTCCTTATCGTTTTCTAGCAACCTTATTGGGTATATCCGATTTGTTTTCTTCAATTGCGTTCGTTGTGAGATGTTTTGAGAGAATTGTATTCGTGTTCAACCAGGTTGTGTCCTTCCATCTTTATATTTGCAAAGTAACCCGATATATATCCTATACCAATGGTCTAGCCAGCGTATTTATTATTCTTGCTCTGGGCATCGATAGATATCGAAAGATTTGTGCGCCTATTCACTGGCAGATGACAAACTCACAGTCAAAGACAATTGGTGTGCTAACATTCATCTTTGGATTCATATTTAATTCACCTTCCATATTTATAATAGGACGACAGACTTATGTAATTCCCGAAATAAATATCACGGCCACAAGATGTGGCATTTCAAATGAATATCAAATAGCCCTCTACCCTCTCATTTTCTATGGACTATATTTTGTAGTCATTTTAGTTTTAATTTTGTCCATTGGTATCATGCAGTACCACATCATACAATCGCTGATACAGCATGCTAATTTTCGAAATCAGATGAGAAAGGTTCTAGACAAACCGGATCGTTCGAACAATCTTGGCAGGACACCGCAAAATTTCCGACAGGATATTTCGGTCAGGAACAGAGAGATTGCCATTGCATTGGCTGTCATCACCTTTCTTATGGTAATTAGTTTTCTTACCCTCACGACATTCCAGACCTATAACGCTTACCAAGGTTTTTACACGCCTTTCGACCAAATGTCCTTGGCCGAAGACTTACTCAACGAATACATCATGGTTGACATTGTCGCAGTTAATGGAGTGCTCAATCCTGTTGTATATTTCGTGCTGGATTTAAAGTTTCGGAAGGAGGTCAGGGCTATGTGTTCACTTACAACAGAAAATCCTTAGGGAAATGATGCATTACAGAGTTCCGGTATCATACTTTATTTTATAACCATTAATTTTCCTTTTTTCGCCTCGGGGAATAGACTCGTTCTCGGGGAATTTTGGTACTGGCAATTTTACAGAGTGGGATCCGATTTCCGGATTAGAGAGTCGTTTGGTTATTTCTTCTTTTTGTTTTAATGCAATCAAGGAAACTATGAGCGAGTTCAATTGTTTTGGCAATCGAGTCATTTCTCTCACTTCAAATTTAAATGATTTTATGAAGATGATTTAACGTTCAACATTTATCATAAATGTACTGAATATTCCTTGTTTGATATACATCTATTTGACAATTAATTTTTATTGTATAATGTTGTTGAATATTGTGATACATGAATATTGTGATACATGAATATTGTGATACATGCATTTAGTTTCGTATGCTTACTGTACAAAATTAGTACCCACATTTTTTAGCATTTTATATGTTTTAGGAGTTTTGAATTATAGAGCGATTTTTAATCTTTGCAAAATTGAAAAATATATGAGCAAAGTTCTCATACCTTTTATAACTACAAAAATGTTGTATGGATTTTTCTCAAGCCATAGTGGAATTTTCAAAGACAGTAATGTTTCATGTAGCAAAACTGGGAAACAAATTCAGAAATATAACTTTTCTTTATTCAATGAAATGTGTTATCGTATTTATTACTCGGCCTTTCTGTCTATTCACTTGCGTCTTATTGTACTAAGCTTCTTAGTGACAAGGCTCTATAAAACAAATATGTAAACCAAATTAACCTTGATCTTGATTTATTTTACCATGACATGTAGTATTAACGAACAGTGTTCCAAAATCAAAAGTCCAAGATTAGTATTTATATATAACGTCAGTCATCATTCCATCCGACTTACAATATGTAGCAAGTGTTTTAAACGTGTTTATTTTCTTTTTGGCATAGTACCACACGAAGACTTTTGTAAGAAAAAAGATATGATAAAAAATATACACTATATTATTGGTTATAAAATAGTTAATTAATAGATAATAATCAATTGTTGTTGTTTCCTAAAAATTATTGATTAAGAACCTTCTTAATATTTTTTTTATTTTGATGCTTTCATATTTTGAAAGAGGGCTCGATTATCGTGGTCATTTTTAGACTGTTTCGATCCCCTATAAACGAAGAGCTTCTGGGAAAATCTTCAAATTTAAAAGGTTAAAGGCCGAACATTTTACAAACGCTTCCTTTTTTACCTGTACAAACTTCAAAATGATGCCGCTTGTCAATCAAGCTTGAAACAATAGCGCCCGGTCTGACCGACGTGATCGTCCGAGCGTTATCTGGCAAGGTCCGCGGATTTCTGTTTACTAGCAATTAACAACATTATCTTTGATATCTTCCGTCAAGTATTGAAAGAGGGGATGAAAATTGAATTTTTAACATTATCAGTATTAACATTGTTGATGAAAAATAATTATTCAGTATTTGAAAATACGCAATTTATATTTGAATCATGTTGAATGCATGTGACCTATTAAATTCTACGAAGATGCATGAGCAGCTCCAAAGCACATAACATTTTCGTTTTAAAACAATCTTATGAGCTATTAAAGCTGTATTTACTGGTAATACACTCAACTGGAACTTGTTGCACGAAACCGTTACTTTATGGAAAACGAATTCCATTAGTTGTCGTATAATGGTTGTCTTTACATTCCACATTTCTACTGATCGTAATGTTTTCTTTTACAATTATATTTATCAAAATTACCTTCCTAAACAATGTCAAGGGCTAAACACAATGTACCGACTTATATTTTTAAAAGAGAATTAATTTACTGAATTTTAAATGGTACTTTACACACGTGTGCTTAGAGAAAATTCGGACAACGCGTAACATTTCCGTATAAAATCGCTTCGTATGGTCATTAGAACAATAATATAATCAAACTAAGACCAATTCTGACTAATTATTTATTTTCTGTCTATAATTTTGCTTCCTGTGTATAGTGATTAGCAGCGTTCAATTCAATTCTTTATTCTCTCAAGACCAGCTCACTGGTATTTAAGGTTCCATATCAGTATGTACAATTGTACACAGTCAAGGATAACATGTATAGTAGGAGTAATAATGATGAAAAAAGGTTAAGTTTACCATACAATGGGTTGTTAAGGTTGGTTTCTGGAAGAACAGACTTCGAAAATTTTCTTAATAAATCTTGACAAGTTTTTAGTTTTTCTACATTAAAAGTACTCATGAGCTCGGTAAATTTTATATTTGGGTTTTTATAATATCTCTTGGACAAAATCATTTTTCTATCGTTTACAAAATGTGTACATTTTAAAATATAATGAAATTCATCCCCAGTACTATTAGAGCCACACATTGTATATTTTCTTTTTCTTTTTTTTTCAATATTATGTCATCTACCTGTTTCTATGGGGAATCGATGATTACATGTTCGCAATTTTGTAAACGTGATCCGTAATTCTGTAGGGTAAAATCAACAAGTACTTTTCTAAATTGAAATTTGTTTTAAAAAATCTATAATTAATACATTTTGGTGAGTTATCTATTATACTTCTCCAATATTGTATAAATTGATTTTGTAATATTTCTTTAACTATTTAACCTTTTAACTCTTTTTATTAAAACAGTTATAACTACAAATTGTTTGATTTCCTATATATGACAACCTGCACGAGTTGAGTATATCATATACACATTTTATCCATGGATGTATAAAAGATCCATATTTGTAACATCTATAAAACTAACAATATATTACATTAGTAAGTTTCAATCGTGGGCTGTCAAAACTTTGCCCAGTACATTATCATTTTAATTTTAACGAAGAGTGACAAGGGATACCTTTCAGTTTCTCCTAGATTTAAGATTAAGAATAAATTTCAAAAATTTTGAATGCACCTTTTCGATAATATATAAGTTTTCGTAACCCCACACTTGGCACGAGTTAAGTAAAATTGGGTCAATGACCTCGTCAGATAGGTCTAAATAGCAATTAATTGGTAGGTTAAAATAACGTATTTTTCTTAAAACACCATATAATGCCTTTGACGCTTGTTCTACTAAATGCTTTTTGGCATTATTAAATTTTCCACTTTCTGATAAAACAATACCCAAATAGCAAAATGATTTTACGTTTTCAATAGTTACTCCTTTATACAAAAATTTACGCTTTGACATTGCACATTTTGTAAAAAAAAAAATGAAGATCTTTGTTTTGGCTATATTGACATTAAGTTTCCATCACAGTAATTTGCAAACATATCTAATGATATTTGTAAATCAGACGCAGATTCAGATATCAATCAATGACAGTGTCCTCAGCATAGAAAAGTAGACATAGTTTCAACATAGCAAATAAGTCATCTTGTATTTGGAGAGAAGTAAAACCCTCTATCTGGTTTCTTTATAAATAATCACAGATTGGATGCTTTCTTTACCGCAAAATATAAATGAGGGAACATAAATAAATTGAAGCACTACTAAAGGTATTTTAGAGGGCAACATATAAACTACCTAAGCCTACATCACTCTCGTCAAAATAAATTCGACATTGCAGTACTAGAAGATGTTAAAACGGGAAACACTTTGGGTTTTTTTTTTCAAACTTGATTGGTACAGATAAAACACATTTCTATTTTGTCTAAGATTACTTGATATTACAATGTGCATTCTTATCAAGAGAAACATGTGAATGTACCTCTATTGGTTTAATTTTCAAAAGCATCAAGGATTATATAGTACATATGATGCAATGTGCGGTTAAACTGCTTCAAGAACTTTAAAAACTCGTATGACAAGTTTTTCAGTATATAAGAATATAAGTATGTTTTGCCATAAATTTATCATTTATGTTGTAAATAGAAATTATCCCTCAAAAATCGAAAACGTACAGAAATGTACTTTGTAAACCATTATTTTTGCGATATTAAATCCCTTCAGAGTGACAACATGAAACATGAAGTCATTGATACCTGATGTGATCGTTCAGAAGGGAACAAAAACGTTCTCGACAAGATACCTTGTTCCCAGCAGTATTCACAGGTGAGTTAAGCACACCTACGTGTCAAATCCAGGTAACAAAATAGTATGTTTCCCGTACCACGTACATGCAGGTGTCGTATTGGATTCAATTACTAAAGGGTTAATTGTCTTTTCATACTCTGCTTTGTATAAGTTTTAAAACAATTTGTAGATATGATAATTTTACATACATACAAAACTAACCTTTAATTTAATTAATATAACGGCATCTTATTATATTGTATGGTATTGTATCAAAAGAATTTAATTATACATTTGAAATTGTATTTACTGTACACGAATTACATTTTGTTGCGTGTTCTATTTAGCGTTTCTTGGCGGAATGTGGCTTCTGTAAAATGATGAAGTATATATGATTGTTAACGCAGATTAGAATAATAAAACAAACACAAAAATGCATCATTAATTTTGTGCATAATAGAATACAGTTAATACCATATATTCCGGGTTTTTTTTTCATACATGACGTCCTTAAAAGCGGGGCTCATTTGAATTTCAAGTATAGATAAGACACCATATACTTTATATCTAGAGGATACAGAATGTTACATGTAATATATTTTCTGATAATAAAACTACAAATATCAAAAGACGGATGCTAGAAATAATGAACCATTTTAATACCTTATAAAAATAACAGTCAAAGAATGTATTAAAGCTATCCAAAACGACAATTTCCGTCCTTGCCTTGTTATAAAATGCAGGTCAACTAATACATTTCAGATATGAAAACATGTTTACCTTTGAAAAAAAAAATCATAGTGATTTCAAAAATATTTCATTTCAAACATTCAATAAGTGCATATATCAGTAGTTAACTAATCAGTAATCATATTCTAAACTATATAATCATAATCCACTTCAGGTTCAACATTAGAGCCAGTATTGTCTTGTGAACTTTGATGGAAATTTATATGGAATTCACTGTCACCATTAGGGTCATGCACATTAATCATTAAAACATTGCTTACACCGGCCAAATGCTGTGGTCTTTCAATAGTCCCCATTGACACGTATTCGTTTTGCTTGCTTAACTGAGCTCTAGGAATACGCAGGGTACTGTGTGGATGGTTCCACTTGATTGATTTCCGACGGAGTTTTCTTAAAAGAAAAGAAATTTGGTTATAATTTGTTTTACACATGATTTATTGTGGCAACATATTTTTTTCTGAAATATTTTTTGTTGAGTTATACTTCTTAACATTAGTCTATCTAAGAGATAACAATGGCTAGAATAATTTTACTTTGTGAGAAAGAATCAATTATTATAGATATTGTAAACAGCGACATACGCATGTATTGTATTAATATAAGCAAACATAAATAAAACACCTGTTTTTCCAACGGATCGCTAACACTATTAATATGACAACAGCTAGTAGCATACAACCTGACGCTGTGGCTGCATCTGAAAAGAAAATGAAAAGTCCATGTACACGTTGTTTTAAAAATTGTTCATGTATACAACAATGTCCAACAAGAGATGTAAATTATAGGTATTAGCGATATTATCATATATTATAATGCGATGAAAAATTTTTAAGATCTACTTAATAATTTAAAAAATCAAAGCCTGAACCGTTAATTTTCACATCGTGGCCAAGGTCTTGTTGATATACCTTTCAAAACTAAAACCAAACACATTAAATTCAAGGAAATTAATAACCATTACAAATTTCCAAATAATCCTTTCTGCGATCAAAATAAAATGATTGATAACTGGTGATACAAAAATGAAGAGAAACATTGTAGCTACATGTATTTTAAGAGATTATATTATATATGTAATTCAATTTATAAGATATTCATAAATGTCCAGTATCAAATAATTCATGATCTTGCTTTCAATCTAAAAATAAAATTCTTTATATCTTGATAATTAATGTTACACTAAAAAAGTCATTAGTCCCAAAGTAACAGAACGTGAGACGTATCACATAAAAAACCCATACTTACATTCTGTAAATTTCATAAATAGGCTATTTTGAGTTGGCTGTGATACATTCTGGATAGAAACATTTTTCAGTTGTTCATGTATTGTATTAGAAATATTGAACGCAGTGTTCAAACGAACAGTCTTTTGACTAGTAATATAACTAGTCGAAAAATGTGTTGGTTGATTGTTTGTGGCATAAGATGAAGTTGATGAAGATGTTAGTTGATTAGTTGTGAAAAAATATGTAGTTGCTGAATGTCTTTGGTGACTAGAAGTATCCGAATATGAAGTCAATGGATTTTTTTGTTGACCAGAAGTAGCAAAATCTGTAGTTAGTGGAGTTGTGATTTGTTGACTAGAAGTAGCTAAATCTGTAGTTAGTGGAGTTGTGATTTGTTGACTAGAAGTAGCTAAATCTGTAGTTAGTGGAGTTGTGATTTGTTGACTAGAAGTAGCTAAATCTGTAGTTAGTGGAGTTGTGATTTGTTGACTAGAAGTAGCTAAATCTGTAGTTAGTGGAGTTGTGATTTGTTGACTAGAAGTAGCTAAATCTGTAGAGAATGGAATATTTGGTTGACTACTTGTTACGTAATCCGTTTTCATTTGAGTTTTTTGTTGACTATTGGTAGCAGAATCTGTAATGAATGACGTGTTTTGTTGACTAGCGATAGCAGAATTTGTAGTCAATGGAATATTTTGTTGACGAGTGGTAGCAGAATTTGTAGTCAATGGAGTTTTTTGTTGACTAGTGGTAGCAGAATGTGTAGTCAATGACGTATTTTGTTGATTAGTGGTAGCAGAATTTGTAGTCAAAAGGGTTTTTTGTTGACTAGTGGTAGCAGAATGTGTAGTCAATGACGTATTTTGTTTGCTAGTCGTAGCAGAATCTGTAGTTAGTGTAGTTTTTTGTTGACTAGTGGTAGCAGAATTTGTAGTCAATGGAATATTTTGTTGACTAGCGATAGCAGAATTTGTAGTCAAAGAAGTGTTTTGTTGACTAGTGGTAGCAAAATGTGTAGTCAATGACGTTTTTTGTTGGCTAGTCGTAGCAGAATCAGTAGTTAGTGTAGTTTTTTGTTGACTAGTGGTAACAGAATCTGTAGTCAATGACGTATTTTGTTGACTAGTGGTAACAGAATCTGTAGTTAGTGTAGTTTTTTGTTGACTAGACGTAAAAAAATCTGTAGTCAATGTAGTTTTTTG
Organism: Magallana gigas; assembly: GCF_963853765.1. Taxonomy (NCBI): domain Eukaryota; kingdom Metazoa; phylum Mollusca; class Bivalvia; order Ostreida; family Ostreidae; genus Magallana; species Magallana gigas. The sequence continues at coordinate 50,473,988 of NC_088860.1, read as the reverse complement.
TTGACCAATGGTAGCAGAATCTGTAGTCAATGACGTTTTTTGTTGACTAGTGGTAGCAGAATCTGTAGTCAATGGAGTTATTTGCTGACTAGTGGTGGCAGAATTTGTAGTCAATGACGTATTTTGTTGACCAGTGATAGCAGAGTCTGTATTTATTGACGTATTTTGTTGACCAAAGGTAAAAGAACCTGTAGTCAATGACGTATTTGGTTGACTAGTGGTAGCAGAACCTATAGTCAATGTAGTTTTTTGTTGACTAGCGGTAGCAGAATCTGTAGTCAATGGAATATTTTGTTGACTAGTGGTAGCAGAATGTGTAGTCAATGACGTATTTTGTTGATTAGTGGTAGCAGAATTTGTAGTCAAAAGGGTTTTTTGTTGACTAGTGGTAGCAGAATGTGTAGTCAATGACGTATTTTGTTTGCTAGTCGTAGCAGAATCTGTAGTTAGTGTAGTTTTTTGTTGACTAGTGGTAGCAGAATTTGTAGTCAATGGAATATTTTGTTGACTAGCGATAGCAGAATTTGTAGTCAAAGAAGTGTTTTGTTGACTAGTGGTAGCAAAATGTGTAGTCAATGACGTTTTTTGTTGGCTAGTCGTTGCAGAATCAGTAGTTAGTGTAGTTTTTTGTTGACTAGTGGTAACAGAATCTGTAGTCAATGACGTATTTTGTTGACTAGTGGTAACAGAATCTGTAGTTAGTGTAGTTTTTTGTTGACTAGACGTAAAAAAATCTGTAGTCAATGTAGTTTTTTGTTGACCAATGGTAGCAGAATCTGTAGTCAATGACGTTTTTTGTTGACTAGTGGTAGCAGAATCTGTAGTCAATGGAGTTATTTGCTGACTAGTGGTGGCAGAATTTGTAGTCAATGACGTATTTTGTTGACCAGTGATAGCAGAGTCTGTATTTATTGACGTATTTTGTTGACCAAAGGTAAAAGAACCTGTAGTCAATGACGTATTTGGTTGACTAGTGGTAGCAGAACCTATAGTCAATGTAGTTTTTTGTTGACTAGCGGTAGCAGAATCTGTAGTCAATGGAATATTTTGTTGACTAGTGGTAGCAGAATCTGTAGTCAATGGAATATTTTGTTGACCAATGGTAGCAGAATCTGTAGTCAATGACGTTTTTTGTTGACTAGTGGTAACAGAATCTGTAGTAAATGACGTATTTTGTTGATTATTTGAAGAGGAACCTGTAGTCAGTGACGTATTTTGTTGACAAGTGGTAGCAAAATCTCTAGTCAATGGAGTTATTTCCTGACTAGTGGTAGCAGAATCTGTAGTCAATGACCTATTTTGTTGATTAGTGGTAGCAGAATCTGTAGTCAATGGAATATTTTGTTGACTAACGATAGCAGAATTTGTAGTCAAAGAAGTTTTGTGTTGACTAATGGTAGCATATTCTGTAGTCAATGACGTATTTTGTTGGCTAGTCGTAGCAGAATCTGAAGTTAGTGTAGTTTTTTGTTGACTAGTTGGAACAGAATCTGTAGTCAATGTAGTTTTTTGTTGACTAGTGGTAGCAGAATTTGTAGTCAATAGAGTTTTTTGTTGACTAGTGGTAGCAGAATATGTAGTCAGTGGAATATTTTGTTGACTAGTGATCGCAGAATTTGTAGTCAAAGAAGTTTTTTGTTGACTAGTGGTTGCAGAATCTGTAGTCAATGTAGTTATGTGTTGACTGGAATTTGTTAAATTATCGGAATCTTTATTCGGTTGAGTCACATGTATGTGTTGACTGGAAGTATCAGTTGTTGGTTGCTTTTTTGTAAGAAATGGTGTAATCATTGGATTTATTAGCTGAGTAGTTGTAAACGAAGCTCTGGTTAATATACTTGTTGGTTGATCGGTTGTAACAGAAACGTTTTTCGATGGAATCGTTGATTGACTGGTTGTAAGAGACTGGCTTGTTGACAGACTTGTTTCAGTATGAATTGTAACGGTAGCTCTTGTCGGTTGTGTTGTATTAAAAGAAACGTTCCTTGGTTGAGTTGTTGATTGAGCCCCTGTTACAGAAGTATTGTTTGATAAATTTGTTTGAGAGCTAGTATCAAAAGTTAAATTAAACGTTTTCCAGTTGGATCCATAAGCACAATGCGATGGATGAGCTGCTGTAAAACAAAAGAACAATATAAAGTTACACCTCTCAAACTTTAAACAAACTTTAAAAATGCGATTTGCATTACTGATTTTATTTTAATCTGCTGGATAAATAATACATAACTTCAAATAAATATAATGCGATTGCGTTATGTGTAGTCTGTAATTATTGAAATAGTGATGAAAAGGATGTCGTTTAGAGTTAAAAACCATTAAACAGGTATGCTTTGGACTTACCCGATTCACATATAAAAGGAAATATATTGTCTAAATCAGTTACGGTCCATGTCCCGTCTCTCAAGACAACTCGCTGCTTTAGTCCAATTGTCTTATTTAAAAAGCCGGGTATTACGAACGAAGCAATTCTTCCGATGAATTTCCGATCTTTAAATAAATACTGTATAAAATTAATCAACATGTTACTATTATAAATTTATAATATACTACAATTACATGTACAATGTTATGTAGCCTGTTTCCAAAATAACTAAAAGACTGTAGCACTTGGAAATAAAATTCTTAAACAAGAGCATATATTTACAGGACGTTTCTTACATTCTGGCCATCTCCACTGGTCGTTAAACTGAAATAAACCAGTCCAAACAGACTGATTATTGATAGATGAAACAAACGGTTCCCGAGAGAGAACATTGGACACAAAACTATGTTCCTCCTCACTGTCGATGGATAATAAGGTCCCGCTGTAATTCGCCCAACAGAGGCGCTCAGCTTCCATCCAGCTCATGTGAACATTAACCAAGAAATAGGTTTTGTTGAACTGATCATCTACTAAAACTATGTCACTTTCCCGTTGACAATATAATGCAGCTGAAAGAAATTTCAAAGTTACCTGTGATATAGTTTTTATGACGCTTCGGTTGAGAATTTTTGATTAAGAAGAATTTTGATTATTGATTACTCAAACAAAATTAATCAATGATGTGGTGATGAATCGTGGTTATGTAGACATATGATAAAGAATTTTAAGAATGTAACCACAGAAAATGGATAAAAATAACAATCTCTCTCTCTCTCTCTCTCTCTCTCTCTCTCTTAAATTTATCAAATATAACTTTTATTACATCATCATTCCAACATACCTTCCGTTAAACGAAATAGGGCGATGACAATAAATCCATTAGCTATCTTCATTTTGTCCATCTCTGTTACAATGCTTTGTCCATCTCTGTTACAATGCTTTGTTTATCTCAGGACCTATGCTATCAATGCTCAAACAATGGCCAGAGTTATCTTAGGGTTCACAGTGTGTATTACTGACCGGAAGTACTAAACAAACAAAAATTGGTTTCGATTTCTTTATCGACGACCGACTAGTTAACATTACCACTCTCAATAACAGTACTTCGTCTTTAGCAACCATCCTAGATATCCTTTATATTATACATCTATATGGTAGTATGAATGTTTTAAATTACAAGGTTAAATAAACATGGAATGTAATTATCTTAGGAGTAGAAAAGGGGGTGGAATGATATAGTCCAAAAAGATATCATCCACCGACAATAAAGTATATACACTAGTGGAAATCTTCAAAATGTCAGATTGTTCAATAAGAATTGAGTCAGAGAACTCTTTAATGTGATAGAAAATTTATAAATTTAATTTTATATATTTATACAACGTTATTAAATAAACTTATTTATAATAATTGCATGCATTTGTCATGTTGTAAATTTTGAATTTACCGGTTGGCAGTAAATACAAAATTTACAACATGACAACTGTCAACTGTCATCTTGTAAATTTTGTATTTACTGCCACCCGGTAAATTCAAAATTTACAACATGACTCATTGATATTTTTAATTTAGTTGCATTTATGAATAAAAATTCATTAATTCACGGTTTTTATTAATATTTTCACCTATAATTGCAGGTCGTTCAGTTGATGGTATATTATCCATTCTTAATGTCCCACTGTTCCGTATATGGATCGCTTTCGTTTAAAAATCAATTCACTGCCTATATACAAGTAAGAGATAGTTCGTTACAACTTGACCGCGCAGTGCCCCACTCAGACCAACAGACAAGATAAAAGACAAGATTCCATGAAAGCATTGATTAAAATGCACTAATATACAATCAGTGCCATTAGGATCAGGCGATCACTCACTTCGTAGACAAGTGCTTTTGTCGCGGTATCTCCACACATGTTTCCGTGATAGGCAGATAATTCGTTATAACGAGGTAATCGATGCTCCTCTGTTACCGGGCACCTCGTCCTGACTGGCGCTGTTCCATTGGAGCCGAGCGTGGAACTGGACGCCACAGAGAAAGGTAGGCCAGGCCGCTGTGTGTAACAGTTTTTTGTGTAATCAGGATATATTTGTGAATACTTTTACTAAATGACAAAAATGGAGAGCTTTTACTAGTTAATGCCGCTCATATCTCTGTTCAGTAGAGTGTCATTGCCGGGCATACGGATTCTATGCTACTTGTATAATACAGGTTATTAATTATGAAAGGTTTTAATGAACGGCATCAATAATCTGACCACTGGCTAATGTTGATCATGCATTATGCAGTGCGTACAGTAGTGAACCGAATGTACTGTACACGAGTCTCTATGTAGGACATGAGAGAATGCATAAAAGTTCATTAAGAATTTCTACGAAGAGGGAAACATTTATTGATAAAAATTTGGAATAGTCATTTATATGTGTGAAAAACATTTATTTAGCGGTATTGTCACATTTTTTCTGATATAAAACTTATAATGCAAAATTAATATTAACAAAATGTATTAAGGTACACAAAATGTTAACACCTTTTGACATACATGTAATTTGCTCTGTGGGGATTTTTATCTTTTGGTTTTTTTTTTATTTTGGATTAATTTTTTTTTTGGTATCAATTTTTTGCTGTTACTGTGATTTTGTTGCTATAAGTTTTATTATTTTCTTCTTTTTTTTTGTTTCTATGTTTAAGTGTAGGTATTGTTTTGTTTTGGTTTGTTTGTTTTTGAATTTTTTTTTTTTTTTTTGGGGGGGGGGGGCTTGGGAGGGGGACTGGTAAATGTAGTAGTAATTAAAATGCTGGATATTGTATAGAAATGATTTTCCCCAACGTGTTGCACTCAATCAGTCACAGCTGTCAGTAGAAACTTTTGGCCGGGGCAGGATCTTCGCTCCAACTGTTTACGCAGATAGAAGTGAAGCTGGCCATCACAGAGGCAATGTCTCTGATTCATCCTCAAACGTTCATTCATCATTATATAATGAATTTTACAGCCATCGCCGGCGAGGTTTTTGATCATGAATAAAACATGGAGCTGTTTTTTTGACAAGATTAAGAGCACCAGTGTCACATGTATCATTCCGGAACTTGCGTTTACCAGTTCTTTGTTTCTTAAACTAAATCGAATTGCAACACTGTCGTTATGTTATAGCTGATATGTATTGGCTATCAATGATGGAACTTAGATTGCAAATTTGGTCACCAATCAATAGATTTATTGCAAGCACCATACAGCTACAATGTAGTTTAATATTTTCTTAATGCTGAAATGTTATGTTATGATAATTGAGCACACCATGTTTAGATTTACAACTCTTTCGTAACAATATCTATATTCTGTGTTGACATGAATTGGAGCTAGATGCAGTTTCATTTACGCTTCATCTCTTTTCACAAGTTTTTTTTTTTCATATAAGAACAATATCGCATGAATGCATAGTTTTAAACAAGGAGCTAAAATCAAGTAGCAATAAGATGATTGAGTTAATCTATATTAGTTGATTTCCTTCATTTCATTTTTTTAGAAATGGAGATATACCTCAATGCTACAATGTACAAAAACATAACAGACATAACCATGGCGAACGGAAGTAACCAATCAGAGAGCGACATCGAGGCGGACCCGCTGTTCCGGATTTCCACGCTGATCTGGGTTTACACCTCCCCCATCCTGTTACTTACCGGCACGGTAACAAATACCCTGTCGATATGCGTGCTGCAGAGAAAAGCTCTAACCAAACAGACCACCACATTCTACCTGACAGTTCTATCATTTATCCATCTGTTCGTGCTTTATTTTGGACTAGGAACGGCGTGGCTCAAGCGTGCTTTTGACTTTGACATCCGGCTTCAGTCCGATTGTCTGTGTCAGTTTGTTACGTTCGTCGTGAACGTCTTCCTTAACATGTCCGTATGGACGCTTGTCGCGGTCACTATAGATCGTTGTATCATCGTGTGTCTACCGCATCACTCTCAAACGCTCTGCAGACTCAAGTACGCAAAGTGCACCGTAGCCGCCATCTTTGCTTCAGTTGCTCTAGCAAACATACACATATTTTGGGGAGTGTCATTAAGCAAAACTAGTGATAGTTCCCAAGAGGAGTGTACCCACGGCAACTACTTTAACGAGTTTGTGTTTCCTTGGATTTCTCTGACCGTGGGTTTTCTCCTACCATTTACTACAATGGTCATAACAAACAGTTTAATCGTTCGAGGTGTGTATGCCTCCCAAAAACGCTTGGCTTATCAGTACAGCACGACCTCGGGGGGTAGTTGGAACAAGTTATCAGCCAACAGCGACAGATACCCACCCCACGGAAACAGATCCCCACCACACAGGGACAAGCTCTCCAGCCTGACCACGATGCTGCTGGCCAGGAACGCCACCTTCCTAATCCTGACCCTGCCCATCATGATATTTCTGATCGTGGAGCCGTACTACGTGTCTGAGGATCAGGACAGCGCCGCACTCTATCTGACCTGGGCCATCGTTAACATCTGTGATTACTCCGATCACGCCATTAACTTTTTCCTCTATTGCCTGGCCGGATCAACTTTCCGTAAAGAGTTACGCAACATGCTGAGGCCTGTGACACGACACACCGCTAGATGACACCCCCTCCCTTCACCACGGTCTTCCAAACGTTGATTGCGGGGAGTAAACAAAACAAAATCTATAGATATGACCCCCTCCCTTCTGCATCCCAAAATCAATGGCAGAGCAAATAAAGCAAAATTGATAATGGTTATAATCATTAGTCTTGTGTTGCCTCAATGCAGGGTCCCGGGGGTCCATTATCTAACCAATCTCAGTAGGGTGATCTATGACAAAATTAAAGTCATCCCTCCCGTGGATTATCATCAGTGCTGTTTGATGGGAGGCATATAGGATGTTTGAATAAAGATTGCAAACAATTCAACAGGATTAACCGGTATTTGAACTTAAAAACAATCTGTCTATCAATCTTTCATGAGCTTCAGGCTATTAGTGATATGATAAAATTATACAAAAAGTTCCCAGTTTGAATTACACTTATTGATTGATTGATTGGTAAGTGGAATAGTAATGACCCTTAATCCCGAGTAATCCCGAGTTGTTCCGAGGCTCTTCCGAATGCATTGGCAACCTGGCTAACCGCCCTTATACTAGGAATAGTCAAATAACCAATACAGAAAAATATGGAACGCCTCAACTGCCTTATGTAGATAATCTTCATTATATGATGATACTTCAACATTACATGCTGATACTTTAACATTACATGATGGTACTTTAACATTGCGTGCTGATACTTCAACATTACATGCTGATACTTTAACATTACTTGATGGTACTTTAACATTACATGCTGATATTTCAACATTACATGCTGATACTTTAACATTACATGATGGTACTTTAATATTACATGCTGATACTTCAACATTACATGCTGATACTTTAACATTACATGATGGTACTTTAACATTACATGCTGATACTTCAACATTACATGCTGATACTTTAACATTACATGATGGTACTTTAACATTACATGCTGATACTTCAACATTACATGCTGATACTTTAACATTACATGCTGATACTTCATTATATGATGGTACTTCACTATGCGGTAGTTCTAAAAATAGGGTTAGGGAAGCGTCTCCTAGGGAACGAAATACGCTAAAACTCAGAACACGTAGATGCCTGTAAAGATTTTAACACTGGGCTGTTTCTCTGTTTCAGAGATTGATCAGATTGGACTAAGGTCCACTAAAACTTGTTTAGATCGAGGTACTCAACAAATGCTACTATTTGATTAAGTGTTGTCTTTTAAATGGGTCATTTTAAATTTTAAAGAATGGTTGCATTGAGTTCATTGGGGCTCAGCGCATAAAAATCAGGGGGTGCCAAAAGTCCTTCAGGAATTTTGGTCTAAAAATGTGCATTCAGAACCCAATCTTTTGACGCTTAGTCAGAGCGAACAGCTAATTTTTTTTTTAAAAAGCACCTAAACAAATACTTCTGTCATTCATGTTACATGTAGATTGGACTTATGGGGATTAATGGGTTCTTCCTGGAGATCCACGTGAAGGAGTGGGCAATAAAAGCACTGATTTGTTCAACAGTACAGTTACTGCTAAAATCAGATTCAACAGCAATGCAATGTTTTATCCTTTGCATGATCTTATAAGTTGCATGTGTGGTTGTCGTTTGCCTTAATACATTGCACCAAAACAAATCGTATGTTTCGACAATATTTTTATTCCATGCGCGGATCCAGAAATTTTTTCCAGGGGGGGGGGGGGGGTCCGAAGGATAATTGTGTTTGCCAGGGGGGGTCCGAGGCATATTTTCGCGATAATTTTACTATGTAAATTTAATAAATTTTCATTTTCCAGGGGGGGTCGGGACCCCCCCCCCCCCGACCCCCCCTCTAGATCCGCGCATGTATTCAGTAGAGATCCTCTCTCATGAGCTGTAGTGTATTGTGTACTTCTTCAGTTCCAGCCTTTTTTTTTCCTTTTTTTTTTTGTTTACACATTTGTCCACATACACCATATTTCAGACATATTTCATACATTTCAAGATTCTACATATTGTAATATCTTATTAATCTAAAGGAAATAGATTATCCGTGTAGTGTGAAAACGTGTTTTCTTGCAAAAAAAAATATAGATAAATAAAATTGCAGTAAATGAAAAGAGAAAAAGGGAGATATAGAAGATTAAAAAAACACAATAGAAAATGGGGTACATGTATCAAAATATTTGTTCACAAGTCAATATAATTTAAACAAGAGGCCCATGGGCCACATCGCTCACCTGAACAGCAGTTCATTGTAAAATTACATTTCGTAGCATATGCTTTTTCTATTTTAAACATTGAACCCCTTTCTGGGGACCCAGTAATGGTCCGAGGTTTTTGGTTGGCTTGAACAACATAAATAGTAACATAGGAATGAAAATGTGTAGCACTGCGGTGGGACCGCACGTACACAACCTGAAAAACTGAACGTAGAAGAGTTCCACTTCATGAGGAATAACTCTCAGACTGTACAGAACATTAGAGTTTACACAATTTGAGGATCTTTGCATAGTAATCTCACAAACTGTAGCATTATAGTTCTCGAGAACTTTTTAAAAACATTTTCAATATATCTTTCTATGTTAAACTTTGAACCCCTTTTGGGGCCACAGTATTAGTCCAGTGCTAAAGTTTTAATTATTTGGAATCTACATTATTTAAGGATGCTTGCATAGTTATCTCACAAGCTGAAGCATTATAGTTCCCTAGAAAAAGATTTTTCAACATTTTCCCTCTATATTTCTATGCTAAACTTTGAACACCTCTTGGGGCCCCAGTATTAGATTGAGGTCACGGCTTTTATAATTTCGAATCTACACTATTTGAGGGTGCTTACGTAGTTATCTGACAAATTGATGCATTGTAGTTCTCGAAAAGAAGATTTTTAAACATTTTCCATATATACCGGTACTTCTACATTTAACTTTAAACCCATCTTGGGTCCCTAGTATTAGTCCAGGGGTCACTATTTTTAAACTGTCGAACCTTCATTATCCAAGGTTGTATGCATGATAGTAATCTCACAAATTGAAGCATTGTAGTTCTCGAGAAGAAGATTTTTTAACCTGTTACCTTTATATTTCTATAATAAACTTTGACCCCATCTTGGGGCCCCATTATTGGTCCGGGGGTCACGATTTTACGAATTAGGAATCTACATAAGCGAAGGATGCATGCATAGATATTCCACTAACTAAAACATTGTAGTTCTTGAGAAGAAAATTTTTAAACTTTTCCTTTGTTTTTTAAAATGTTTAAATTTTGAACCCCTCTTGGTGCCCATCAATTGTCCGGGAGTTACAATTTTTTGAATCTACATTATTTAAGGATGTACATGTATGCATAGTAATATCCCAAACAGTTGCACGATGGTCCTTGAGAAGATTTTAAAACATTTTCCTATATATGTTAAAATCTAAACCCCTCCTGGGGCCCCACTTTTGTTCGGGGGTCACGATTTTTACAATCTTCACTATATATACAACCTTTTGTGTATGTATTGGCATTTTTGGTGAAGTGGTCCTTGAGAAGAAAATTTTTAAACATTTTTCATATGTAGTTCTATGTTAAATTTTGATCCCCGCCTGGGGCCCCAGTTTTGGTCCGAGGGCTTTTGTGTAAATATTAGCATTTCTGGTGCAGTGGTTCTTGAGAAGAAGATTTTTTAAACATTTTCCTATGTATTTCTATGTTAAACTTTGAACCCCGCCTGGGGCCCCAGTTTTGGTCCGAGGGTCACGATTTTTACAATTTAGAATCTTCACTTTGTATACAAGCTTTTGTGTAAATATTGGCATTCCTGGTGCAGTGGTTCTTGAGAAGAAGATTTTTTAAACATTTTCCTATGTATTTCTATGTTAAACTTTGAACCCCGCCTGGGGCCCCAGTTTTGGTCCGAGGGTCACGATTTTTACAATTTAGAATCTTCACTATATATACAAGCTTTTGTGTATGTATTGGCATTTCTGGTGCAGTGGTTCTTGAGAAGAAGATTTTTTAAACATTTTCCTATGTATTTCTATGTTAAACTTTGAACCCCGCCTGGGGCCCCAGTTTTGGTCCGAGGGTCACGATTTTTACAATTTAGAATCTTCACTATATATACAAGCTTTTGTGTAAATATTAGCATTTCTGGTGCAGTGGTTCTTGAGAAGAAGATTTTTAAAACATTTTCCTATGTATTTCTATGTTAAACTTTGAACCCCGCCTGGGGCCCCAGTTTTGGTCCGAGGGTCACGATTTTTACAATTTAGAATCTTCACTTTGTATACAAGCTTTTGTGTAAATATTGGCATTCCTGGTGCAGTGGTTCTTGAGAAGAAGATTTTTTAAACATTTTCCTATGTATTTCTATGTTAAACTTTGAACCCCGCCTGGGGCCCCAGTTTTGGTCCGAGGGTCACGATTTTTACAATTTAGAATCTTCACTTTGTATACAAGCTTTTGTGTAAATATTGGCATTCCTGGTGCAGTGGTTCTTGAGAAGAAGATTTTTTAAACATTTTCCTATGTATTTCTATGTTAAACTTTGAACCCCGCCTGGGGCCCCAGTTTTGGTCCGAGGGTCACGATTTTTACAATTTAGAATCTTCACTATGTATACAAGCTTTTGTGTAAATATTGGCATTTCTGGTGCAGTGGTTTTTGAGAAGAAGATTTTTTAAACATTATCCTATGTATTTCTATATATGTTAAACTTTGAACCCCGCCTGGGGCCCCAGTTTTGGTCCGAGGGTCACGATTTTTACAATTTAGAATCTTCACTATATATACAAGCTTTTGTGTAAATATTGGCATTTCTGGTGCAGTGGTTCTTGAGAAGAAGATTTTTAAAACATTTTCCTATGTATTTCTATGTTAAACTTTGAACCCCGCCTGGGGCCCCAGTTTTGGTCCGAGGGTCACGGTTTTTACAATTTAGAATCTTCATTATATATACAAGCTTTTGTGTAAATATTGGCATTTCTGGTGCTGTGGTTCTTGAGAAGAAGATTTTTAAAGACATGCACCCTATACTCACTGTTTCGCAATTATCTCCCTTTTGAAAAGGGCTATGCCCTTTATTTTAACAATTTATAATCCCCTTTCCATAAGGATGCTTTGTACCAAATTTGGTTAAATTTGGCCCAGTGGTTTTTGAGAAGAAGTTGAAAATGTGAAAAGTTTACAGACGGACGCACAGACGGACAGACGGACGGACGGACGGACGACGGACAACGGGTGATCAGAAAAGCTCACTTGAACCTTCGGTTCAGGTGAGCTAAAAAGAGAGAATAGTTTAAGCAATCACATATCTCATAAAACTTGTTATAATTTCCCACAAATTGTTTGCGAGTGGTTTTCATAATCTGAGTATCTACAGTTTTTCAATAACATATATTTTTCAAGCAGAATCCTGTTTTTTATTATTTGTAGTTTCAGCTTTTTGACATGATCCAAACTAGACTCAGTGGATCTTAGTCCTATATGATCAATCTCTGAAACAGAGAAACAGCCCAATGTTAAAACTTCCCTATTTTTAGAACCACCGCATAGTGAAGTACCATCATATAATGAAGTATCAGCATGTAATGTTGAAGTATCAGCATGTAATGTTAAAGTACCATCACGTAATGTTAAAGTATCAGCATGTAATGTTAAGATTATCAGCATGTAATGTTAAAGTATCAGCACGTAATGTTAAAGTACCATCACGTTATGTTGAAGTATCAGCATGTAATGTTAAGGTACCATCATGTAATGTTGAAGTATCAGCACGTAATGTTAAAGTACCATCATGTAATGTTGAAATATCAGTATGCAATGTTGAAGTACCATCATGTAATGTTGAAGTATCATCATATTATGAAGATTACCTACATGAGGCAGTTGAGGCGTTCCATAGAAAAAAATTGATTGTGTTAATATATATCCTATAGAGGTCGTGAATTAAGAAAACATTGCAATGTGGAATGCTTGAGTTGATAGTACTATCAAGACAGAAGTTGGGGCATCTTTTATATGGTTCAAGATTAAATAGATTCTTTTAGAGATACTTAGAATAATTCATTTCAGGAGGATTTCTATGAATATATGTAAACATTTTTAGGCATTTGCGTAAAAATAATGAATAGAGTAAGATTTGTTTGACTGGCGCTAATGTTCAATGGACGTGTATCTCGATTATTGTTAAAATGAAACTATGTCACTATCCGACTCAATGATAATAAATTAAATCCAGTCTGCACATATTAGATGTATTTCCCAATTAACTATGGTAAAATTCATTGTATTCATCGTCCGTCGCGACGTTTCCCTTATGAATATAAATGTACATGTACATGTGATTTTTTGTTTTCCGATGAACTAAAGAGAATTATAATTTAATACTGGAGGGCAAGAGTCTTATTTCAATTATATAGAGTGTATTAAGTCCGATTTGTTTTTTTTTGAAAAGACTGGACGGTCAATAGATTACCCATCAGACAGTTGGTTGTCCATAAATTTCATTTATATCTGCAAACTATTACCATATATTATATCAGATTATGGTTACTCGTTTGCATTTTACACTACAGACGAGATATTTGAAAGTAAAAAAAATATCTTTGTAGACAAGTTGTTGAAAAAATTATGAATTTAAAAAGTTGTACTCCTTCATTTATTTTTTTTTCTTTTAGAAAGGGGAAGGCTTCCGTTATTTGTTATTATTTATTCTACAATTATGATTACATATTAGGCAAAATTTCTCTCTCCGGCAGAGAAAAATAAAATTAGTCATATATCGAACAAATACTTGTTGACACAAAAAAATATTGACATTTTTAAAAAATCCATTGATTGACTGTATGTACTCTGTTTGTGTGTAGTCCAGGTCGGTAGAGAAATTATAACTGACAGTCATACAGGGTGACTATACTTTTAATATTCTCAAATAATAAATATACGAAAAACCTACAATAAATTTATAAATATTAGTAACATTGGCAATTACACTTTTTTATAATTATAACAGAATATAGGCATTAGAATAATTATAGTTACCAAGCACTGCCAAGTATTCAGTTCCATGGAGTGTATATCATACATAAGTCGGTTCCCTTAAGTCTGAAGCGCCGAGTGAACACTGAAACAATAACATTTATTACCTACACTGGTTACATTCGATAACTGTGGATTTTCTAACATTTAGAATGAACAATGTATGATTTTGAATATTTAATTGATTACAAATGCTGCCAAGCAAAGACTCAAAGATCAGTTTGTGCAGAAATGGTCTGTTAAAATTGTAGAATCTCCAAAACGCCACGCATATTAATCATTAAGATCTTGGATATGAAAATTTCGAAAGTAAAATTATCGACCTTCCGTAGAAACTGATAGATAGTTAGGCATTCCTCTTAATGAAAGATGCTGTACTTTATGTAATAATAATCAAATACCGGATGAAGTGGACTTTATGTTTGAATGTAATGACAAAAATACTTATAACCTAGATTTTGTAGAAAACCAATGCCTACTTCAAAACATAGAAAAACTGTTCATTTATACATAAAATTGTTAGAACCATTTTAACAGGAGCTTGGACTTTGGGTAGTTATGTAAAACAACAGTATGACGTAGTGTATCTGACGGGTACGATGCCTTAACCACAAAGAAGGTTATAGACTCCTAAGCAATGATCTGTCATACGGCATATTGAATATTTTGACATTTTTGACCGGTGCAAAAATGCCAAGTTTGCAATGGTGTAATTATCCGGAACAATGTTAATTTCAAATTAAATCTGAGGATTATAGCGCATAAAAAGCGTCTCCCCGTATCTGTTCAAAGAAAGATCTCAACGTATTCGTTTATTAATTGCCAAAATTCATGAACAAACCCTAACCCTATAGTCATGTACTTTTACCACAGAGGCCTACGGATGTTTGAACTTCTGTGCTTAATAAAAATGCACTGATACTCAAACTACTAAATGTGTAATTGTTTTGATCGGCTTCAGCCGGTTTTTTTTTTTTTATTGTTTTTTTTTTTTTTTTTTTTTTTTGGGGGGGGGGGGGGTTGCAATGAATAAATCTATGCAATAAACATTTTTGGATGAAAACAAATATGCATGTCAAGCATAATAAACTTTTCACATTTTTCTGAGTATTTTTTTTACTTTCCCCTTTGCATTCAATATTCGTAAACCCTGTGACTTCTAAAAGTAAATAGCTAGCATTCTATTGCCGAACGTTTCAAATAACGTGACAAAATTTGTCCCCCAACATCTGAATGGTTATCCAAAAAGTTATTGTACATGATCCTTTGCTTTGGTATTTCTAATTGTGTATTTTAGAACCATTTTAACAGGAGCTTGGACTTTGGGCAGTTTTATAAAACTACATTGTGACGTAGGTCTGTCTATTTCATTGCTGAACACTCAGCCATTGCTCTTTGAAATCAACATGATTTGTCTGGTTTTTGAGCTGAGACTACGCAATCTGTGTATATTTCACTTGAAACCAGCGTCATTTTCAACTTGTTTTGACGCAAAAAAAATATAATGACATCTTACCGAAAGTCCAAGGTCTTGTTAAAATGGTTCTATATGTTTGCCCTCTTTGAACATGTGTACTTTTTCCTCTTTATGTACACCATGAACCGTCCCTGACGGATTGAGTCATGTGAGTGGAAATAATTTGAATTAAATCGATGACCACTGCAGTACCTGCTGAACTATGGAAGAAGTGATCTTGACATAATTAAACATGTTTTCTCCTTTAATGGAACAAAACCTTTTTAAGAATGACATACTTAATTGATATCGCTCTCAAGCACTAACAATTGTCAATACATGCACTAGTATTTCGCGTGCTTGACTTAAGGTCGAACATTCTGGAAAAACTACGGTGAATATATAGACTGTACAATGACAATTTCTTTAATCATTAATATAGATATAATCCAAATTCTAAAGTTTTGTCTATTTCGTTTATTTTTGATATAGAAATAATCCAAATTTTGATGTTTCTTAAGGAGGCTTGTCTAATTATTTTTAACCTACTTCTACTTCTAATATTTTAAAAAATACCTTGCGTGTTGTTTTAATACTATAATATCAATTATTTCAAGATTAAAAAGAAATAAATTACTTACAGCCCTGATTCCCTAGGGGTCGACTCGACAGTTAACACCTTAGAACCCTATGTTGTTGAAAAGGGTTGAATTTTTGCGTTTTCCGCATATTTTTTTCTGTTTTAAGGATTTCTTTTACTTTCAAATATATAAAAACTATTGTCAAAAGTCACAAACAAATGAAATTCTAAGAAATGTTTGCTTAGTGTTTTGGTCCAGAGATATTATCAAAGTTTATTTTTTCTTATTAAAAAATTGTCTTATTGTGGTTTATATTGGCTTATAAAAATTAGTTTTTGACGCCCTAACACTGAAAGTGTTAATATGTTTCTCTTAGTACGCTTAAAAAAATTACCATCCCGACTTCAAAATGAAGTAATCCTATTTTGGGGTGCTATAATCAGAGTTTAAGATACCGGAAAACGATGACGCATTTACAAGCGCCATTTTAACCTATCAAATTTATAAATTCATACTATTTCGACTAATAAACGTTACATAAAATGTTGATTTTGTATAAGTACACAATTCAAAAGAAAGTCATAACTTTGCATCTTCGACTGCATGAAAATCAAAAGATGCACCAAGTCATGCGCACTCGAACTGTGATCGGCCTTGTTATTACAATCTATACATAAGAATACCTTTGCGAAACGCAAATTATGCGGGTTATGTTATTTTTTTCTGCAATGATTGCTACCTTCATAACCCACTTGAATCATCAAAGAAAGAACTTTATTGTTTATATTTACATTTTTCTTTTAAAATATTAAAGATTGATTGTAAAAAGTAAGTTAAAATTACTGTTGATTTACATCAGTAAACAGCCAAATGAATCTGAATCCGACACCATCATGATTATTTCGAACAGTCCGTGAATTTTCTTAGGTCACTGTTGGTTTTGACCAATTAATATACGGGGCGTGTTTATTTCAGTCCGTATGTTTCTATTGAGCTATGAACTAACTATAAGTGTATGTAAGAAATGAAATCGCTGGAGCATTACAACAGTGAAAACGTCATTCAAGCGGGAAAAGTTCACGTCAAACGTCGACCACACAGACTCTGGTACATGTATCGGCATCAGATATGTGGTAAATTATATAATTACCACAAACTATTGAGTAAATGACAATTCTTTAACAGTTCAGACTGCATGGTTCCCCAAACAAACAAAAAACTAACAGATAATAGGATGGGTGCAATTTTTAATTCAAAAGGGATTAATGTATCTTACTTTAATATATACAAACATTAACTGGGATGCCTTTGCCGATAAAACTTAACCTTTAACCTATCCTATCACCCCCACCCCTTTTTAACACTGTCTCTGCTTCATAATTAAACGATAAAGTACTCCGCAAAACAACCTAGTTGATCACGAACCTTCTTTTGTGTCCTTAAAAATAATCTTTTTTAAACAAAAAGTTTGTTATAACATTTGTTAAAAACGAGTATAAACATGGCCCTGAGTTCTCCCATACACGGAAGAAGACGGGAGAGTTCCTCAAGTTCCGAATATAGATACAGGTACATCGCATTTGTATCCGTCATTCGAAAACCTGTTACTTGTACCAGTACTCAGGGATACACAAATCAAATCCGGGGGCTACCAGTGTTTTCTCAGAGCTGTCCGTCGGATTATTTGTGTACCAGCAGGTTTCTCTTTCTTTTGTTGACTGCAATGTCAGATATATGCTAAGCTTTATCATATACAGTAAGGGGATTAAAAAGTATTCTCAAATAACTCTAATAAAGACCTGTATCAACCAGTGCGCGGGTAAAAAACAAACTAAACCTACAGATTCATAACAAAAATAGTTTGGCAGCATCTTAGTATGCATTCAAGCTCTCGTAGTGCTTTGCTGATTATGGCTGATATTTAGATCGTAATTTATGGTTCTTTGAGGTTTGAAGACATGTTTATAGTACTGCACATGGGTAAGATTAAGGGATGGTAATTTTCATATATGTAGATTCAAATTCCACACTTTACAATCCTATTTTACCAAGCTAATATTGTAGGCGGAAGTGGTGGAGGCAGGAAATTTGGACAGAGTATAATATTCCACCCGGTACCGCAGGTAATTATAGTATAGCGCAGAAGAATTAAAAAATTAATTGATAAATTTGTAAAATCTCCATTTTGACGAAATTACGCCGTCATCGTGATAAACACGGAAGGAATTGAGACAATTTGTCGGATCGCAAATTACTTAAAATTCATTTAATCTGAAGTTTTATTTGAGAAACATGAAAACCATGGAGGGTGCAGTCACAGACTTCTCCTTTGAACTTTATCGAGTCCTATGCAAGGAGAGCGAGAATCTGTTCTTTTCCCCCTACAGTATATCGGCAGCTCTTATGTTCACGATGTTGGGCGCCAAAGGCGCATCCGAGGAGCAGATAAAACAGGTACTGGGAGTTGCAGGAGTTCCTAACCCCCACCAGGCGTACCAAAAGCTGCATGCCACTCTCATGAGTAAGTCCAGGGATGGGGCAAAGCTCGCCATAGCCAACCGGATATTTTCCAAACTCGGTCTGGAGATCAAAGAGTCGTACAAAAAGGAATCGCTGGAGCATTATCACAGTGAGATAGAATTGTTGGATTTTGTGGGAGACCCGATAGCATCGAGTTCTCGAATCAACACCTGGGTCGAGGAGCAGACCAACGGTAAAATCCAATGTTTGATTCCAGAAGAACAACTTCAAGTATCTCTAATTGTTCTAATCAATGCTATCTACTTCAAAGGGGTTTGGGAAAATGCGTTCGAGGTCTGGAATACAAAGAGAGAACCATTTCAAATATCTGAGACAGAATTGGGCACGGTTGAAATGATGAATATGGAAACGGATACATGGCTGATTAGCATGTCTAAACCCTTGGATTGCCAAGTTCTGAATCTTCCATACAAAGGGGGAGAATTAAGTATGATAATCGTTCTTCCGAACAAAGTTGACGGGTTGTCGACATTGGAATCCAACTTGTCAGCCGACGCGTTTCGGAAACTAACAAACGAAATGTACCGTGAGAGAGTCGTTGTCTCCATACCCAAATTTAAACTGGAGAGCTCGTTTCAACTGAATAAAGTCCTCCGTGGGATGGGAATCATCGATATATTTACCCAAAAAGCCGACTTCGGTGCCATGATGGAAAACCCGCAAGATGACACTTTGGTATCTGACGTCTTTCACAAAGCGTTTGTTGAGGTCAACGAGGAGGGAACGGAAGCTGCTGCTATCACAGGACATTGGAAGATTCCGCATTGCATGCCACCAGAACCAGTGGTGTTTAAAGCGGACCACCCCTTCCTCTTTCTCATCAAAGAAAATTTTACCGGGACTGTATTGTTTATTGGTCGCTTCTTGAAACCAACTAACTAGAATCATCGCATGTACATTTGTAAGGCTTATTTTTAATAGAAAAAAAAAACTATTTTCAAAATTTATAATAATTACATATTTTATGTTCTTGTATAAATTGCTTGCGGATTTCATTTTTATACAAAACATATGTACATTTATTTTGTCATTGTTTTTAGTATAAATCTACATATTTTGTACTTTAAATTGTAAAATTTATTACAGATAAAAGCTGGAAAATGAAATTATCTTAACTTTTCGAAAACGGACTTAAAATTGATGGAAAGTTCGCCAACCTTTTTTCTATCGTTATCCAATGGAAACAATTCATAAAGAAGTAATCATCGACAACCATTATCTTTTAGATATTTCAAGAATATCTAGTTAATATATTTTAAACATTTTATTGAGAGTTAAATAGCAATCCATGGTTGTTAAAGTCTTAAAGGAAGAAAAAATAATAAAAAAGTAAGAAATGACATGTGGTGATAACGAACAGTCTTTAAAATCAAAATTCCCACAGAGAAGAGCAGAGCGAACAGGGACCTCTTAAAACGTTAGAGGTATGATCAGGTGCCCTGGAGCAGTATGCATCCTCTGCTGACTGGTCACACCCGCCGTGTGCTCTTTTTCGTAATCGAGAAAACGGAAAAATTCGTAGGAAATTAGGCAATTAACTATGGTCTCACAATCAGCATGAAAAACGGCAGTCAGCATGCGACCCAGTGGAAGATTGTATTTGCTGACAAAATCGATATCGACCATAGAACTTACGGAAATATGACTTCAATCGAGACTGTTGGAAGTCCTCTTTTATCAACGTGTTTGTCAGTAGCTTACCCAGCCTTAGAAACTGTTCATATGTAGACCTTGCCCTTGCGTGTCGAATTAACTAAGAGAAAACAACAGTTACTTCATATGCAGGTGATGAAGGTATATTGCTACAAAAGTAAGGAAAATTGACTATAGAAAAATTTAAGTCATCGCGTTTATCATAAAGTTTTGTTGTTAAGTTTCCAACAATGTCTCTTTCCAGTAAAATATCCAGATACATGTATGAAGCAGATAACGCAGACTGTGAAATAGAAAAAATAATGAAAATAGAGAAAGAACTAGAAAAGAAAACAGGAAAATCCCTCGGGATGACAAAACAAAAATCAAAGTACCGAATTACTGACGGGATTTGGTTTTATTGATTACTAGACTTTGACACGGGTTGACACTGCATATGACATCGGACATTTACAAAATAAACACAGCGACACATCGTATTGTTTTTACATTTACATAACCAAGCTTTAAGCTACAACAATGCTATTTATTTCACTACACTCTGCTTAGTTAAAATAATCTAACTGTGCCTTCACAACAGTTAAATTGCCTCCTATATACCCGTAATGTAGCAAAACATTGCAGAATCGTTCCGAAACGATTTTGGAGAAAATTAATGAACCGCATTGAAAAAACTAACAGTCAAATTATTACTAAAACCGATTTGGTTGGACTTTTCCGATCGCGTCGCGTTCAACTTTTTCAGCTACGTCATACATAAACAATACCCGCACCTTAACCACAATTTTTTTATTGGTGGATTCAGCTTAATGCTGATTGGCTGCTGGTTAACTAAGACTAAATTATGCACGGACAGAACAGCAACATATCAGAGAATGAAAAATTCACATGGGTACTCGTGACTGTCGAAATTTGGCTATTTTTCGAAAGTGTACACTTGTGATAAAACAATACATACGGTACATAACATTAATAGCTGTAGCTCTGTGTATAAATTTTGGGTTAGAAAATATAAAGCTACAGTGCATACAATACTTACATGTACAAAAAAACTTTACGGCAATTTGCCGCGTATAAAAATAACGCTTTTTTTGAAAAAGATTTACATCATACCATACCAAATTTTGTGCAAATAATCCATTTAAATAATTCTTCATTTAGTTTACTACTGTTAATAATTGTATTTTACTTGCCCCCAAACGTTCTCCTATTAAACAACCTTTAACCGTACTCGGAAAGTGGATCAAAAATTGTATTTTTTATGCAAGTAAACAAACCAGTATTAATGTATTGAGCTGGTGATCGGGGGTTCAGAGACAGGTAAAATAAAAAAAACTGCAGTAAATGGTTTGTGGATATTTTAGTTTATATATTTACACCGAAAGTGATAGGGCAACAGAAGAGAAACGAATCGGACACCTGCCTAATACAGACGCACATGTATGTACAAACCCCCTTGCATTCTCCACTTCCGTCCCGTTCTTTCACACTATCGTTCAATTCTTTTATTGACTGTCGATTGCCGATCGAAACAGGCACATAGCATCAGAGGGGGCCAGGGCCCTCCCCCCCCCCCACTTTTTCTCGCAGCAACAAATTTTAAAAATTTTACATACAAAAAAATAAATTAACATGGAGTTGCCCCCCCCCCCCCCACTTTTTTGGAAGTATGTAAAAAATTGATATGAAAATAAGGAAATGAGGATTGAAATTGAATTAAAAAAAATACTACGGCAGCCCCCCCCCCCCCCCCACCACGGATTAGGATTTTGAAGATTTTGAAAAACTTTCAATTTCTACTTTTTATTTACTTGTCAAGATTTTTTGGATGAGTCTGCCCCCCCCCCCCCCCCCACTTTCAAAAACGATGCTACGTGCCTGCGAAAGGTGAAGAAATCGAGGAATTCATATCTATCACTTCGACTGGCAAGTTAGTAGGTAATACATGTGTATTATACATTTACGGAATTTACATGAAACGAACGCTTACCACATGCAACTTTTTTTCATAATGCCGTTCTCTGGACCGTAGCTTGAGGCTATGGTTTAACGCCCGTTTACAGAGAGAGAGAGAGAGAGAGAGAGAGAGAGAGAGAGAGAGAGAGAGAGAGAGAGAGAGAGAGAGAAAAGAGAGAGAGAGAGAGTTTTGCACAGAATTTAAACATTGGGGATAGTCGATTTCGAATGAATAATATTGGGGAATATGAACTGTTCTGAGTAATCCTTCAGCTCTGGCCCCGAGGTTATAAAACTTTCTTGAGTACGATCTCGTACTCCAAATCGTACTCCGTGCTCCAAACCGTACTCGTACTCAAGGTATCGAGGTTATAAAACTTTTTCATACTCGTTCTCGTACTCCGGCTGAGTATAAAACGGAGATTTTCTGAGTAAGCTTTGAAGCTTTCTCAAAGTCGTACTCAAAACATTTAATCTAAATAAAATGCAGTGCAAACATATAATATTGTTCATATTGTAACGTTGCTGTATTATATGCTATAATTTAATCATATATACATGTATATGAATTAAAATGAAAAGTTTTTACCACTTTATTAATGACATATCTACATGTAGATATAATGGAGGTGAATTTTAGAGTAAGTGCGAACTGCAACCAAGATTATCAAAATAACTTTTAGATAGTTTGCTTCATTAATTAATGTACATATATACATGTAAATCTACTATCGTTGAATAGCTCGACTTTTTAAGAATTCTGTTTTTAGTCAAATACGACCCATACACCCCATCATTTAAAACAAAGAAATCAATGTACATGTATCGTTATTAATCAATTTCAATCAGATGCACTTGCTGGGTCCCTTTTTGATTATAGTGAAGATGTAGGTTAGTTCTAAACATTACAAACGATGGGGGATGCATAAAAGTCTAACACTTTCTATTACTTAATTATTAATCAATTATCATTTATATATATGTTGCATGCCACAAAACTTAGAAAGGGAAACATTTTATAGAATAAGCGGTAAATCAGTGGCGGAGTAAAGGAGGTCGCACCCGGCGCCCCCCCCTCCCCCCACAGCCATAAAAAAAATTGTCCAAATAAAGTTAAATCAAACTCCTTCTGGCAAAGAAAATGTACAACTTGCGAGTCTTAATTATCTTTTTTTTTTTTAACTTGGGGGATTTCTCTACATTAGACAAAATTCAATGGTGCAATATGAAGAAAACGCGTGTGTTCAATGGTGTAAAAAAAATTTTGGTTACGCTGTCCTTGTGTTCAAATATGTCCAGTCACCCATATACCCACATTTAAGTAATTGGTTATACTAACTAGTGTTTTAACGACTCTTACATTGTTATTATAATATAAGCTGGTATATATAGTTATCTTTTATTAAAACTTCATTAATTTACATTTTCCCATTGAACTTGATTTTTAAACTGATTATTTTACAGTCATTCGAAAGAAAAAAAATAAAAGGATATGTTTCTTAGATTTCTACAAGACAGAGGGATTTGATGACTGTAGGTCTTAAATCTACAAACCTTTAAAAATTGTAAATAATTTTATTACTTTAAGTATACCGGTAATCACGAGAAGAAATATCTCAAACGTCTATTTGAATATCAAAGAAATTTTACCATGGAACATCACCTACGTTACGATCTTTATTATTTATTTCAAATTAAAACATCGAGAGCATAGACATGTCTTAGTATACGTAAGGTAAAATGCATTGTTAGGCTTAACATTTGATAAAAAAACGCTCGAATATAAGAATGGTGGGTCCCGCTGACCCCATAGTCTTAAGTATTATATTAGCATCTTTCTAAAATGAATATTTAAAAATAAAATTTGGTGTTATGACATCAAATTTTATTCTTAAATACACAGTTATGGAAAAACATTCAGTATGATCGACCTATATATTCTGCTTGAGAATTCGGGCAATTAACAGTTAATTAAAAGCTTGTTTATGTAAAAAAAAAAAAAAAAAGAAAACACTTTAATTAATCATAACCCGCATGATAGAAGCTAGAATTTATGAGAGAGAGAGAGAGAGAGAGAGAGAGAGAGAGAGAGAGAGAGAGAGAGAGAGAGAGAGAGAGAGAGAGAATTATTGTTATTCTATGCAATCGATCGAAAATAAATGTACTACTGGTGATAAAATAGCTTCTTCGCATTTTCATGTGAGAGATTTTTCTCTATATAGCTCAGCTGTGGGAATATTCATCTCTTAAATTGTTTTATTTCATTAGCAAGTAACTATTTTGATAAAGTAACCAAATATTTATGTCCAATGCATCAAAATTAACACATGTATTTCGAATTTTAAAGATGAATTAATAGGAAACGGCTTGCTCAAAAATATCAAATGACGTTACTTAAGATTAAAAATGACACAGTACGTGTATGTATAAATTCTAAACACACATTTTCAAGCCTTGACTAAGTGAGAAAAACTTGAACCATCAATAAAACCCCACAAAAGGGTTACAGCAACTTTAGTACACAGTTTCCTTGAACACGTTGTTTCGGTTTAACGTGGTCCTCATATTAGAAATTTCAAAAATATTTCAATTAGTAAATTTTCTTAAACTCTCGTGCACATTCCCAAAAATATTGAAATGAGAAACTTTACGTGTGTCCTTGGCTTTTGGCATATGTTCATTGATGCAATTCCAACCCCCACCCTCACCCCACCCCTTCAATATAATAGATGTTTTTTCTCACAAGAATTAAGGCAAATATAGTATGTTGCAATTAAATTGGAATACCCATATAATTTCCTTAGTGTATACTTTCTGAGTGTGAAAATAAACGGATCTTCTCATTAATTTTGTGATTTTCTCAAGTATATGTTTCTATTTTTTAATTAAACTCTTCCCTTTTTTTCCTAATACAGGAACTGCTCACTAAATATCTTAATAGATATCCACTTGGGGGCAGGAAAACTTAAGATATATCGAACTAAATTCTATGGTAAAATACTCTCTTCATATCCGTGTAAATTCTTACTTCTTTCTTTTATATTCATATCGTTCTTTACAACATAATTATACTTAATCATCACATGCATAAATCACTATCTGAGTCTCATGAGAGAGAGAGAGAGAGAGAGAGAGAGAGAGAGAGAGAGAGAGAGAGAGAGAGAGAGAGAGAGATTTGACATAAACACAAATTGTTGATAATTTTACCAATTACACTGGATTTATCATCTTTGTTGCACAAAAATTCATAAGTTATAGATACAGACACATCTCCATGCTTGCAGATGAAGAAGGTAATATGTACATGTAAATAATGTGTTACATTTTGTTGATAAATAATTAATCTGAATACATGTACAGTTTGCCTACATGCCAGGACTATTTACATGAATTACCGTTCTCTGTCTTTCTCCAGAGACGTAAAATTTCATCGATCGGCTTTTGGAGCATACTCCAAATAGTACTCAGCGGAGAACGTACTCCAAAACTTTTATAACCTCGCTTTTTAGAGTCGTACTCAGTGGAGCACATACTCGGAGTACGGAGTACGAGTTGGAGTACGAGTATGGAAAAAGTTTTATAACCTCGGGGCCTGGTATTGCATAAGCGTGTACAGATAACTCCGCCTAAGAAAAGGAGTTAACCAATCATAAAGTTTTCACAACGGCGGCGTGTATAATGTATGCATGACGTAGCTGACAGAAATGATCGTGACGCTATAGGAAAAGTTCAACCAAATCGGTTTTGATAATATTAATAACAAATCATGTTGAGGCTGTAAATACATTTTATTTGATTTATATTAGTGAAGAATTTAACACTTTTTCACCAACGTTTTTTTATTTGCTTCGAATTTACACACCATGTTGACATTCGGAACTCTCGGGATTTTTAATATTAAATGCACTGAGTTAGAGATACCTCTCGTATGTCCTTTGATGAACAGAATATATGACAAAGAACAAGGGACGTTATTAGCCGTATTTGGCCGCAAAATTTATCATATTTTCAACGTCTTAGTTTTGTTTTTTGATGTTGTGCATTGTACTAAGTTCGATACTGGCTAAATTCTACAGGCACCAAAATGACGTCATTTTTCATTATGACGTCACTAGTGTACGCTAAACATGGAATGATCTCCAATAATCGTTATAATATATAGAAATATGAATAATCTTTGCTGAAATTAAAACCTTTCACATGCATTAACCACTTTTATATTTAACATACTTATTTTCTGTATCATAACAAATTCATATACTGAAAATGGTGACGGTTAATAACTGTGAACAATGTGAATTTTAGCAAAAAGGATTAGAAAATTGCACATTTAACAACGTAATTCAAACAATGCGATCCGACACGGACAGTTACTCGGCGTAACACGTGGTTTTTACCGTTGAAAGAGGGTTTATCTTATACATGTAAAAATCTAAAATAATTTTTGTATACGTAAGAAAAGACAAAAGGAAAAAAAGAAATAGAAATTGCAACCGAAAAATAAATAAATTGATAAATAAATAGATAAATAAATTGATAAATAAATAGATAGAAAATTACAACACACACTATTAAGATGTAAACGATTATATAAAATTTTTACAGTGGATGTTTGTTGAGATCATAACAGAAAATAATCGCCGACATATTGACCAGGCACGAAGCATCGTGGGGGGGGGGGGGGGGGCAATTTTTCTCGCAGCAACACCTTTTTAAAATTTACATATAAATCAAAGTACTCAAAGTACTGAGAGACGGAGGCATCATTGCGGAGGAGATTAATCTAATAATTCGAAGTATTGAAGTACCGACGGGAGTTGATTTCATCGATTGATATTTATCTTAAAATTAACAATATGTAATTTCGCATGCCAAGTAGTTTCTTATCCGTAATCAAATAACGCATAATTTCATAAAATGAATTTTCGGGCTTTTCCGACAATTTTAAGAATTCTAGGAAAACATAATATGAATCATGTTGCGTAATATTTTAAGATAGAATAAATTCCATCAAACTATGTATTAGTAATGTAAATATTTCATGAAAATTATATGGATCCAAGCAATATTTAACTAGAATAATATTTAATGCTTCAGAATGCATTACATCGAATTTATCGATTATTTTCGAGAACAAGGTCTTGTCAGCGGCGATGATCTGTGGTTAGGTCCAAACACAGTTTCACTTCCGGTTTGCCAGAGTAACTGCATAGAAGAGTTGATAAAAATCAACTCCCAAAAATAATAATGGTTTTTTCTTCTTCAAATTTTATGGTATATAAGGTTTAGGGTATTAATTAAGAGTTTGCAATTCTAAATACTACAGGACAGAAACTACTTTGCTAATATATTCATGGTCTTTTATGGAATATGCAAAAACAAATTACTAACAAAAAATATTTTGTTAGTTAGTACTTAACCTAATAATTCACAATATATACTAAAATTTATGATAAATAATCAATAAAAACATCTGAACAGTGAATTTTTTTTTATATATATGAAAAAAAATCGTTCATGCTTAACCACCTAATGTAACATGTAGGTAATACTTGCATGATCTCAATCTCGCATAGCTGTTGTTCTTTTTCTTTTGCAGAATGAACGATACGATTGCAGAGAGTGATCAGATATATATATTTCTAAGCGTTAATTTAATCATTTCAGGCGGACCAAAAAGAAAATATTGCTAGCTCAGCCTTTTGATCAACAGCTTAGCGCATCAACTGTAAACATTTCATCGTGACTTTCTGCAAGGGATGAAAATATTACGAATTTATACAGATTTTACTTGTGGGGTAAACAAAATTTAAGAGATATAAATTTAGAATTTCGGAAAAATATTTAACACGCAATTGCGAGCTTTTTTGCTGTAAAAAAGATCTTTCAGTATATGCACGACTTTATTCTTTTATCTAACTATTGTTAAAAAAGGGAAATATCCAAGATGAAGAGAATTCGCTGTAATATCTTTTTAAAGCTAAATTTAAAATAAAATATCGCGGTAGGTCTTGTAATACCCCGTACTTCACTTTTAAAAGAAAATATGTACATTCTGTAAAATGTTTTTACACTTTTTTCAAGCGAAATTCTCGTATCAGCTTGCAAAAACACACTGACTTCCCAACTTACTTTGAAATGGACAGCGCTGGCCAGACAATGCAGGATTAATCAAACTCACAGCATGTGGCCTGGGTACTATACCTATGCACACACTGAATGTGTGTGTGTAGGGGGGGGGGGGGGTGGCGTTGCGTTAAAGGGTGTAATCTGGATGTTTAATTTATTTGTTTCACTATCCTTATAGTAGGTTTAGTATGCATGCCAAGTAAAGCTAAACTAAAATGTGCCATGCTACGATCACGGTTGTCTGTATTTAATTGGGGGAATACTCAAGATCGCATAGCAGTGGTTCAACTTGTTGAATAATCATTTTATTGGATCGATGCCGGGGGCGGGAGTGTAGCTTTTATAATACTTAGAAAGATATATCTCCGCAGGAGATTAATTGATAGTGCGCAAGTAATATACGATACAGACTAAGAACCACGCCGTGTTTATCCATTGAATCTCATAATTATTCAATATTTCGGTCAACACAAGATGGTTCTTGAGGAATCCTCATTATTTGACGTCACGGACAGGAAGCTGTATAAAAAGTACAAATAGCCACTAAACGATTACACACCATTGCTATTCTTAAACTGATGCATATTCATACTTACTTGGAATTTGACATGTAAACTAAAATTTTCGAGAGAAATTATGTTTATTGATCGCAATATGTATAGTTCTTTTTGTTGTAAATGCAAATAAGATGTTTATTTCAATAATAATATTGAAATGTGAATCCCAAACGAATATTGCAATTTTTGCCGCTAGGTGGTGTCCGTCAAATCCACTATCGACGTCACATGTGAGCTGACCGGTAGCAATAGAGGAGGCTCAGAGAGCCTCCGTCTAAAAATTGAAGTATCATGGAGTTGGCCCCCCACTTTTTTGTGAAAACGTAAAAAAATGATACGAAAATAAGGAAATGAGAAGTGGAATTGAAGTTATATACTACCCCCCCCCCCCCCCCCCCCGATAAGGATTTTGAAGATTTTGGGAAACTTAAAATTTTCCTTTTTTTTTTCTTTTTTTTTTTGCTTGTCAAGATTTTTTGGTTGCCCCCCCCCCCCCCCCCCCTTTCAAAAACGATGCTACGTGCCTGTTGAAAGGATTGATAAAAGCTCTAATAATTTCCTCTTTAAGTAAACAGTTTATGTTTAAGTCCATTTGTATCCGTCATATGTGATCGAAGTAGTTTAATCAATCGTACAACCAGAACAGACGTTAGACATATTGTCATATTGTCTTCGTCTTCCGTGATCTTTTCTAACTTTCGACTAGTACCGATGGTCGGCCGATTAAATAGACAAGTTCGCAATTGCTGAATATTCACCTGTAACTTCGTGGGCATTGCTTCAATTTATCGAGGAAAAGGGTTCCGCGCCTGACCGCCCCTTATATATTAACCGATAACGGTAAATGTTAAACCTAATCCGTATACGGTTGATCGTCAGTGCATCAGCCAATTTGTCAAAATCGCCCCAAAGACCAGTTGACTGCATCACATGCTCCTTCCGCGAGTCGACAACAAAAACGTGTCGTTCCTTGTTTTTCAAGTCCGAAGATAATAGAAGTATGATCAGCAATAACTTAGTCTTACATTGTTTGTTATGTTTGATATGATTCTTACACTGCGAGTGTGAAGTTTAATTTGTATATATTCTATACGTTGAGCAGAAATAAACTCTCTCTCTCTCTCTCTCTCTCTCTCTCTCTCTCTCTCTCTGAATGTATGTTTGTGCATACTAACAGTGACTGAACTACTAAAGTCTTATTTGAATAAATTTTATTTATTTTACCCTCACGGTTTAAACAACGATCTCCACACAATGATTAAAAGTTTGTTGACGATCTATGACCAGGTTTATAGGTTTTATCTATACAAAGCACACGTAATTAGATTGAAAAGAAAGTGCATTGACCTGTGCTCGTTCTTAATACTTGCTAGAAGTTAAAATATATTATTCATCTGTTTAATTAATCAGTTTTCTTGTATATTATTGTACCGGTTGGTAAATGATTTTCTTTGTGAAATTCCCGCATTTATAAAGTTGCTAAATTGTTCTATCCACGCGTCGATTGTCTTAAATTACATGTAGTTGTTTGTGTATTAGAAAAAATCAAGAAACTAACAAAGTATAAGTAAAATATTAAACAAAAAAAATGCCTTTTATGGTGATTCATGACATTGCAGAAAAAAATTACATTACCCGCGTTCTTTTTCTCTGCATTGATCGCTAATTTATTGTTTATATTTACATCTTTCTATCAACAAATTAATAAATTGGTTGAAAAAAGTCAGAAAAATTAACAAAATTATTGTTACGTACGTTAGGTATAAGAAACAAACAAATCGTCTCCTATTGGAATTTGATTCTGACATCACCATGATTATTTCGTGTAGTCCAGGATTTTTTTTAGGTTGCTGAAGGTTTCGACCGATCGATAAACTAGTAAAAACTGGACCGTTTATATTTCAGTTCTGTCAATTTCAACAGAGCTATGAATGTACAATCCATTTTCGTAATAAAATAGAGGGAATCATACTTGGTGGATGTAAATAATATATTCATTTACCTCTACTGGCTTTCGAGTATTTCTCTGCAGTACGGATTCCCTAACTATGTCGGGTTAGTTAATACGAAATTCTTATTCTAAACAAATGGAATGCAAAGTTTGGAAATAAATACTAATACCAAAACTTTTTTTTAAAAAATAAGAGAAATGTTTGGTTGTGTTAAAATCCAGTTAAGCCTGTCCGTCATGTTTATGACGCCGCGTTAAAGGCTTCGTAAAATGTCGACGTTTCGTTTTAAAAAGGCGCCGTGTTTAACGTAAAATGTATCATACTTACACTAAAGTTATATGAATAAATCATATACCATTAAGTTTTGTTTATTCTTGGCTTTTGAAAATGGTAGGTATCATTAGATTTTAAAACACGGCATTTTTTGACCAATAACGTCCCTTGTTCAAATTTTACACACGTATTTGTTATATCGTTTCAGTGAGAGTTTATCCATGCAAATGTAATATTCTGGAAACATAAACTAAAGAGCCTCCCGTGATTTAGCATGAATATAATGCGCATGCGCAAGATTGTAAAATCCAAAAAATTCAGATAATTTCCGGTTTTTTTAAAGGAATTTTCGTTGATTATTAATTAGCAAACCTTGATTGAGAAAAAATAAAAACAAATTGGTAATCTTCCAGTACCAATGATGTTTTACATATATAAAACAAAACACAGTACTCTTCCGATTTCTAGGTATTAAAGCCCAAAAAATTCGAGCCTATAATTTTAACATAGTACATGTAGTATAGATTATTTATTTTTAAATCAACGATATGTTATTTCGCATGGCAAGTAGTTTCTTAGAATCATTTTAACAAGAGCTTGAACTTTGGGTAGTTGTGTCAAACTGCATTGTGATGTAGGCGTGTCTATTTCATTGCTGGCTCTTTAAAATCAACAAGAATTGTCTAGCCTTTGAGCTAAGACTACGCAATCGGTGGGTTTCGCTTGAAACCAGCGTCATTTTAACTTGATGTGACGCAAGAAATGGATAGTTACATCCTACTGAAACTCCAAGGTTGTTTTAAAATGGTTCTAGCTGTATTTGAAAGATTATGCACATTTTCTCCTCATATAATTTTGGGGTATTTTTGTCAAGAATCCCAGCGAGTCACAGAAAACCCCATATGGGTCATGGTGTGTGAACTCTACTATGCATAATGTATCAGTTATCGAAATATTTCTAGAAAAAAGTATCTAATCAATAACTTAACAAGCATATAATACTAATAAAGCCTAGTCTACGCCAGTACTGGTTCTATCTTTAGACTGGATAGTCTGGCCTTGATTCTAAACGCTACCGCTGCAGAAATGGCGCTTTGGCTATTAATGACAGCGAACCAGTCTCATTGAACTCTTGCGTAGAAAATCGTACACTTACAAAAATATCTGAATTGTTCGTACCATATAAAACTCTGACTATTTTCAAGGTTTTTGTATATAAGTGTCCGTGTAAAACAATGCTTCTGTACAATTTGAATCGAATTTATCGATTATTCTCAAGTACTAAATCTTGTCAGCGGTGATGATTTGTGCTTAGGTCCAAATACTGTTTCACTTCCGTTTTGCCAGAGTAACTGTATAGGAAGGTTAAATAAAATCAACTCCCAAAAATCCATCGTTATTAAGAACGGAAACTAATAATAGCGAGGTATAGTCAGAGGAGTCTCAGACTAGGGTTTAGACTTCAAAATGAAGCATAAAATACATTCAAACATGAGACTCTCTGACATGTCAATCTAAGGACTATGGTACAGAGCTGCCCGTCAATGCCTGTGGGTCTCTTCTTCCATTTGCAAGCTTCAAAAAGTTCAAAGCGAACCCCTAAAATTCTACATGTATAGCTTCACTTTTTTTTTTATAAATAATTAATTCTGTCATATAACAGTTATTTTGTTGGTTA
Organism: Magallana gigas; assembly: GCF_963853765.1. Lineage (NCBI taxonomy): Eukaryota > Metazoa > Mollusca > Bivalvia > Ostreida > Ostreidae > Magallana > Magallana gigas. The sequence goes on along the minus strand of NC_088860.1, from coordinate 50,441,262 downwards.
TGTTGCTTTGATGTAATCCAATGACTATGCTTTTCGTAACATTTGACATGCTTAAACATACCTACTCAGGAAAGAAAACTTTAACTTTTAATCTCAACATTTTTTCTCCTAAATTGTAAACATCCTCTACATTGTAGATTTACACCATCAATAAAATGTAATAGCGAGCGCAGCTCGCCGGCGCGCAGCGCCGGCGCGAAGCGAGCTCTACCGGCAAGGCGTGTGTGAATAGAAAATTCGGACTAGTTGCACATTCATTCAACGGATTTTTTTGGCGTCAGTAAATCGGACCAGTAATGCATCGTTTTAATCGTCCCAGTAGTTCCCTGTAATCATGGCAATTTTTATCACTTCACACTCTCACGAGAATCAGCAAGACAAATTTAGACAGTAAAAACAATAACGATGTAAGCGACATACAGTCAATATTAGAGGGCGAAGCCCTCTCACGGGCCCGAAGGGCCCGTGAGAGCGAAGCTCTCCCTATAGACAACACGTGTACATATGTCTAAAAATAGAAATTACACTCTATACCTATGAAGTTGAAAAACTTTTCCAAGATGGAGGAAAAAAGAATAACTTCACGCGCAGTGACATCACCGGCATCCATGTTGAATTTGAATCTCGTACTAACTTCACGTTTGGTGATAATTTACCAGCTTTGTTTAATGAGTGATAAATACATTTAAACTTACCTAGTGTGTTCTTGAAAAATTAATTCCTAATTAAGAAAACAAATTTTCATTTCCTACAACTTACAACAGTTGCATTAGATCCGATCAAATGAATTTCAGGACATCTGATTGGACAAAAAACGTGTCTCAACAGTGAAGCAGTTTTAATTCATTGTTATTAAATATAACATCATGTATTTGAATTAAATTTGCTTTCTGATTACTATTTGAAAACACCAAAGACGATTTTTCTCCAACTTTCAATTTGAAATTTCGTTTTTAGGTTTCATCTCAAATCGTAGCCTAACATACTCATACCCAGGTCATTTCGTACCCAGAATTCAAATTAATTATCAAAATATAAAAAGAATTAAGTTACGACCAATAAATAATTCAGTATAAAACAAAAGATAATCAAAACTTAATTTTGTAGACATCCTAATCTTTGACAGACACATTGTTAAATATTTCCCCATTCTAATTCACCCCCCCCCCCCCCAAATGTGTAAACCATACGTATATGATTTAAAATACAATAAATATTCAAAGTACTCCCAAACCGCCATAAAAATAAAAGCAAATAGGGAGATTATTTGGAGTAATATGCATTATAAATACTTAAAAATTATTTATAATAGGAATTACTGATCTGCATTCACAATCACAAATATGCATTGAACACAAATGTATGACATTTTTCAGACAAACTCAGATTAAATTATACACCCCAGTATGTACAATATACATGAAGGACATCATTTGCACCTTATGATTTGAATTAGCTAGGGTACTATCTCAATTTTCTAGTTTTAATGCACAAATCAATCATTAAATGTTTAATAATTCAGTGTTTGGATGACAAATTTAAGCGAAATATTCTCAAGATAAATTGATTTTCTTATTTTAAAAAAAAATATACGTCATTACTCTTTAATTCATGTTTATGCATACATTTGAAATAAGGGAGTAAAAAGTAAAAAATTCTTCATGCTGAGAAATTATCCAGAGATCTGCAATGTAGATACTTCATGTAGCTGCAGCCAGGTATTATCCAATATATGTATAAATTACTTCAGACTAGACAATAAGACATCAAAATAATACACATGTATATTGATAGAATCTAAATAACAACAACAAAAAAAATGCAGCTAAAATCTGTCCCAAGATTTTTTGCTTCATTATTAGTTATTCATAAATACCTTCGCTAGCCAAGGGTGTGTGATCTGCAGGAGCGGCGCGGATCAGAAACCCTTGGCTTACAAAGATGAAATATTTCAGGGTTTAAACAATATTTATTTACATACCAGAATGAAAATTTGTTTACCGGTTTTTATATTTGAATCCCCCCTCCCTCCCACTCTCTCTCTCTCTCTCTCTCTCTCTCTCTCTCTCGAGCTGACTTGTTCGCCTAAAAAAAGCGGCTGTTAAAATAAAAATCTATGGATATATTTGTAAAGCAAATAATATAAAATAAGATCTGGATGATAGCATTTGAAAATTGTGTGAGGTGTTCCAAGAAACTTCCAAAATGAAAAAGATAATTATAAAATCTCCATAAGAAGTCAGTTTTTCGTTCCTGTGAAAAAAAGCGACGAATTTTAATTAATGAAGGATTTCAATTGTATTTCTTTTAGCTGTGTATGTTTCCATAAAAATTGTCAACATGTGATGGAAACAGTAGCTTGGGACAGACTATAGCATAGCAGGGGTTGTATAAGAAATGAACAGCTGATGACAGGCCAGAGATAATGAAAGGGCATATCTAGCCCCATTGATATTGGCTTCGCCCTCCAAACGGTTACACCGTAAAACATATTACCTCTAAAGTTCACCTCAGTACACTTTCAATCAAAAATAATCGTGTGACGTCACAAACGTTTACACATTGATCCGATATATTTTTTCGGAGTCAGTAAATTTTGACCCACAATTCATAGTACCAATGGTTTCCAACCTCACGTTCCAACACCACGTTCTCCCGAGAATCAAAGTAAAACCTTTGAAAAGCTTATAAGATGTGTAATTTTAAGAACATCATGCTTTTTAAGTAAATAAAACAGTATACTTCGCATACTTTTATTTCTCAGGGGAGTTTTAAAGAGTAAGACGACACTTAACCAACGTCAGCTTTGACGTCACAATAAGCACTGATAAGGGGAAATTACTCTAATTGAAGTTATTGTAAACATGCTGAAATGACCAATAAAATCTTGCAAAGGCTAAGATAAAGAACAGCTGACGAATAATGACATTTCTTCAGATACAGGAAACAGTTGTAAATTGCACTAATTTGGATGAATGCTCACAAATATTTTATTCACTATAATTATGGTAATTTCCTGAAACGTAGCAGCGCCCTTTTTTAAAGGGGGTGGGTGGGTGGATGGCAGCCTCATCCAAAAAATCTTTGCAAGCAAAAAGAAAAATAAATCATGAAAATTCTAATCCTTCAGCTCTTTAGCAGTTCAATGGTTTCTTTATTTTCACTTCCTAGGGGGGGGGGGGGGGGGTGGGGGGGGGGGGGACAACACCATGTTCTTTTAACAAATATTTTTAAGCGTAAATTAAAAATGAAATTAAACATTAATTATTTTTTTTTTAAGTGGAGGGGCAAATCCATGGTAAGTCGATTTTCTATGTATAAATTGACAAAAATGAAAAAATTTTTAGCATGGGGGAGCTCTATGATGAGTCAAGTTTTATATGTAAGTTTAAGAAAAAATGTCTACTGCAAAAAAAAAAGGGGGAAATCAATCAATCAATCATAATCACAATCACTTTAAAAGAGGAGATGCAGTGCAATGAATATTTATATATTAAAATCTTTATTATTTAACAACATTGTATCTGAGATTAAACTATTGTTCTACATATAAATAAATAAATTATAACAAATCTTATAAACTATGAATAATGAAAATTTACTGAAAAATAGGTATGTTTTATTTTTTGGCATTCAAATTTTACGTTGTTAATTTTATTTTATTAATTTATTATAATTCATTGTTTGATCACATGCTGTGCTCGCCCCAACGGTCGCACCGTAAAACATATTATACACCCTTTGTGTCACATGTTGTATACATCCCATGTACAACATTACCTCTTTATCAGTAACTTTGTAAACAATTGATTTTATTCTATTGTAATCTTTGTGTAAACAAATACAGGTTACACATATTTGTAAATAATATAAAAATGATAATAAACCGAAGCTTTGCCTTTATATTTGATTATAAACTTACGCCATTGTCAAATTTGCTCTGATAGTCGAAATTGTGTTGAGGTGTTTAAAAAAAATAAAATGTACGATGAAATTGGACGTGTCTATATATTCCTAATTGACCTCCTTTTCGCCTCTTCGGAGCATGCACCCCGCCTAAAACATAGTATACACCCTGCATGATGTAGTATACCTGGTGACATAAGAGTACAGAGAAATATTTGGTCATGTGGTGCCAAGATTTTAGATATCAACTGGTAAATCCTTGCTTCCCATAAGGCAATACAACCTTCTAAGATAATTCCGGAAGCTCAGAAGAAAACTCAGGATATCTTTTCAGAATGTATTGGAAATAAAAGAAGCGATTGATATTATGCAGCACCACACTGATATAATCCTTAAATTTTCCAATTTTTTCTTTTCCTACGAAAAGCGTCATTCAAGCGGGATAATTTTACGTCGAAGCACAAACTAAAGCAAAGAGTAATGGTAACCAAATCAAACCCGTAGACTCTGGTACATGTATCAGCATCGGCTATGTGGTAAATTATATAATTAACACAAATTTTTGAGTAAATGACGATTCTTTAACAGTTCAGAGTGCATGTTCCCCAAACAAACAAAAACTAAGGCCAAAAAAAAAATGTGTGTGTTTCCGGTTTCCCGACCGACCCTATTTTTTATGCGCCGACCCTAACACTTTTTATTCCAAATCCAGATTACCAACCGTAATTGGTTTAAACAATAAAGTCTTTACAAATCAGAGTTTAAAAAACGCTTGTAACAATTCAATAGAAAACACCACTTATCAAAGCGTTTTAAAGATCTCTAAGTGCAGATTGACAGCATGGATGAAAGTTATCCTAAGTTGGTTATTTTAGCTAAATTATCAATGCAATAAATATTTTTTAGGGCAGTGATGTGTTAAAAATTAATATAAAGATGTACATGAAAAAAGCAGAGGCAAAGTGTTTTTTTTTTTATATTTCTGGGTGTGGAGACTGCAGACATAGTAAGTCTTTGAATAGGCCTAACAATCATTCACATTATAAATATGATTATAAAATGCTGCATTTCAGATGCAAATGAAATGTTAAAATTAGTCTTAAACCATTAATGATGTATTCATTTTTTTTAAAAATTGTTGAAAAGATTTAATTCTAAGGCTCTCGTCTGATCGATCAGAATTTCCTCTGTTTCTGAATTCAACACCTACAATTACGATATTAATGTCTACTGTTGTCAGTTGACCAGGAAAATAGAACTAATAACTACTCTATAATATATTTGTGGTAATGATTTTTATACTCAGTTAATCTATAGTGCTGTCATATTTATATATTCTATATTACATGAAAATAAAATCTTCGTATACATTCCAAATTAAACTTAGATTTAAGAAAGCTTTAATTCTGTAACAGTTGTCACTATTCACAATTCTCCACCTGTAAAATACATTTTATTAATGTATAGAAAAATCATATGCTAGGAAAGGGGAAAACTGAAAGCTCATAAAAAAAAAAAAATAAAAAAAAAAAAAAAAGCCGACCTACCTACCCTATTTTAAAATATGAAGAAATAGGAAACACACCTTTTTTTTTTTTTGGCCTAACAGATAATAGATTGGGTGCAATTTATAATTAAAAAAAGGATTATCTTACTTGAATTTGTACAAGCATTAACTCGGATACCTTTGCCAGTAAAACTTAATACCTTTACCCTATCCTATTACTCCCCCCCCCCCCCCCCCCTTAGCACTGTCTCTGCCTCATAATCAAACGTTAACGTATTCCGCAAAACAACCCAGTTGTTCACGAACCTTCTTTTGTGTCCTTAAAAATAATCTTTTTAAACAAAGAGTTTGTTATAACATTTCTTAAAAATGGGTATAAACATGGCCCTGAATTCTCCCATACACGGAAGAAGACGGAAGAGTTCCTCAAGTTTCGAATATAGATACATGTACATGCATGTCTCATTTGTATTTGTCTTTATAAAACCTGTTACTTGTACTTGTACTGAGGGATACACAGATCAAATCCTGGGGCTATCCAATGTTTTCTCGGAGCTGTCCGTCGGCTTATTTGTGTACCAGCAGGTTTCTCTTATCTTTCTGTTGACTGCAAATTCAGATATATGCTAAGCTTTATTATATACAGTAAGGGGGTTAAAACGTATTTCAAATAATTGTAATAGCGACCTGTATGCACCAATGCTCGGGTGAAACAAAACCAACAAAACAAACTAAACCTACAGATTCATAACAAAGATAGTTTGGCAGCATCTTAGCATGCAATCAACTCTCGTAGTGCTTTGCTGATTATGGATGATATTTAGATCGTTATTTATGGTGCTGTGAGGTTTGAAGACATGTTTATAGTACTGCACATGGTTAAGATAAAGGTATGGTCAATTTCATACATGTAGACGAAAATTCCATGCTTTACAATCATATCATACCCAGGTAATATTGTACGCGGAAGTGGTAGAGGCAGGAAATTGGGAAAGAGTATAATATTGTATCCGGTACCGTAGGTAAATATAGTGAATTGCGGAAGAATTACAAAAAACTAATTGATAAACTTGTAAAATATCCATTTTTGACGAAATTACGCCGTCATCGTGATAAACACGGAAGGAATTGAGATAATTTGTCGGATCGCAAATTAGTTAAAATTCATTTAATCTGGAGTTTTATTTGAGAAACATGAAAACCATGGAGAGTGCAGTCACAGACTTCTCCTTTGAACTGTATCGAGTTCTATGCAAGGAGAGTGAGAATCTGTTCTTTTCCCCCTACAGTGTATCGGCAGCTCTTATGTTCACGATGTTGGGCGCCAAAGGCGCATCCGAGGAGCAGATAAAACAGGTACTGGGAGTTGCGGGAGTTCCTAACCCCCACCAGGCGTATCAAACGCTACACGCCACTCTCATGAGTAAGTCCAGGGATGGGGCAAAGCTCGCCATAGCCAACCGGATATTTTCCAAACTCGGTCTGGAGATCAAAGAGTCGTACAAAAAGAAATCGCTGGAGCATTATCACAGTGAGATAGAATTGTTGGATTTTGTGGGAGACCCGAAAGCATCGAGTACTCGAATCAACACCTGGGTCGAGGACCAGACCAACGGTAAAATCCAATGTTTGATTCCAGAAGAACAACTTCAACTCTCTCTAATTGTTCTAATCAATGCTATCTACTTCAAAGGGGATTGGGAAAATGCGTTCATGGTCTCGAAAACAAAGAGAGAGCCATTCCAAATATCCGAGACAGAGTTGGGCACGGTTGAAATGATGAATATGGGAACGGATACATGGTTGATTGGCATGTCTACATCTTTGGATTGCCAAGTTCTGAATCTTCCATACAAAGGGGGAGAATTAAGTATGATAATCGTTCTTCCGAACAAAGTTGATGGGTTGCCGACATTGGAAACCAACTTGTCAGCCGACGCGTTTCGGAAACTTACAAAGGAAATGTACCGTACTGATGTCATTGTCTCCATACCGAAATTTAAACTGGAGAGCTCGTTTCAACTGGATAAAGTCCTAAGTGGGATGGGAATCATCGATATATTTACCAAAAAAGCCGACTTTGGCGCCATGATGGAAAACCCGCAAGATGACACTTTGGTATCTGACGTCATTCACAAAGCGTTTGTTGAGGTCAACGAGGAGGGAACGGAAGCTGCCGCTATCACAGGACATTGGATGATTCAGATGTGCATGCCACCAGAACCAATGGTGTTTAAAGCGGACCACCCCTTCCTCTTTCTCATCAGAGAAAATGTGACCGGGACTGTATTGTTTATCGGTCGCTTCTTGAAACCAACCAACTAGAAACATCGCATGTAGATTTGTAAACCATATTTTAAATTGAACAAACACATTTTTAAAATTTATAATACAAGGTTATTGCATATTACATGTTCTTGTATAAATTGCTTGCGGATTTTGTTGTTAATGTTGATGATTATTCTGTAATAGGTATCGAAAAATTGTACAAAGATGAAACTTATAGAAAACTTAGAGAAAATTTGTGGAAGAAAAAATCAAATACTTATATGCCTTTTGGTATCAACAAAAGGGAACATTATTGTCTTTAAACTACATAAATACTAGTTTGTAGAGACACTTCCTATATTTTATGTCCCATTATTTATACATTTTTCATAATTATATGATTTGTTCATGTACTAATTACGGCTATCAATGTGCTTTCAAGACACCAAATTACGTCCAAAATCTGCATTATATCATCAGTATGTTAATGGTTTGAATCGTTTTTTCCGGGGACATGACCGATATTTGAACTCAAAAACTATCGGTTTATTAATCTGTTATGACCTTCAGGCTTTAAGCAATATGATAACATTAGACAAAACGTTCCGAGTTTAAATTAAACTTATTGATCGATTGGTGAAGGAATAAGATCATACCGGGTTATTCCAAGGCGTTTTGGAAGGCATCGACAATCTGGCTTACCGCCCTTTTACTTGGAATAGTCCATCCTGTTACAAATAACCAAACTGAATACAAAAAATATAATTGATTTTGTAAAGATATATCCTATTGATGTTGTGAATTGAAAAAACTTTGCATAATGGACTGATTAACGTGATAGTGCTATCAAGACGGATGTTAGGTGCTTTGCCTTGAAAGGACGTATTTTATTCGGTTTAATGTCAATTCGATTTCTGAGCTATTGATAAAATCCTTTGAAGAATCTTCGGAAATTGTGAGAACTATCGTTTAATAGATTTCAGATACAGGAAGGCACTGCTAATAAAAAAACAATAGTGAATCTACAAAATATTCAAGAAATTTGCTTAAAAATAATTCATTCCTGGAGAATTTCTGTGAATAGGTGTAAACATTTCTAGTTATTGGAATAAAAAAAGATCAATAGATTAAGTTATTTTTGACTGGTGCCAAGGTTCAATACACGCGTATCTCGATTATTGCTAAAATGAAACTATGTATGACAATAAAACTAAATTAGATCCAGTCTGCATTTCAGATATATATTTCCTGAATTACACGTGGTAAGTTCCATTATACGTCGCGAGGTTTTTCTCATTAAAATGAATGTCATAATGGAAATTTCGATGAACTAAAAAGCACTACAATGTAATACTGGAACGAACAAAGGAAAAGGATCTATACTTTTGAATTAAGGCATTTTGCAAATAAACTACAAAAAGCCTGCACCAGAGTACTTGATTACACCTTTGGTATTTCAACACATGCGTGAGGATGTCCGTGATGTATAATTGAATTTTAATTGATAAGTTATTATTGTGAAAATAATCAAAAACCTACTTTCATTTTCGATAAACAAGCCCGAAATTGCAAAAATGAGAGTAAGGTGGTGGACACGGTTTGGCGGATCCAAGTCTGGATAGTATCGATCAAAATATATACTTGCAATGAACTAATATTAAATGATTACTTAAAGAGTGAATATATTTAGTGTGAGCATATTCAAAGAATACATAGAAGTTAAGATTTGACAAATATATTGATTAAATAAAGTTAGTCAATTCGTTTCTTTAGTAGGCGACTTTAGTTTTGATACTCAGCACGACCTCTGGCTTGAGAGTGGAATAGAACTTTCCAGAACGGGGAAACCATGAACACAAATTGAATAATTAACGAAAAGAATAGGACGAGTTTATCGTGCATCGCGGGCAGATACCTTGGGTCGGACTTCTATTAATACAAAAAAGTTTATAAATAACATTTATTGCGATTTTAATGGAAAGAATTTTCCAGAACGGGGTGCCCAGAAACAGGTCGACTAATTGACATCATGGCGGAAAGTGTAGGGCAAGTTAACCATCGGGCAGATACTTTGAATCTGACAGCTTTGGTTTCAAATATGCATGCAAATGGATAATAATGCATAACCTAGCGTGTTTTAATTTGATACTTTTTTATACCACGATAGATTGGGTGTAAACCTTAGACATTAATTTGTAAACATTAATGGTGAATGAACAGATTATTGTATTCTACGTCTATATGGATAAATGATGTATGCATAAAACGGGGAAGTTTAATGGGAATGCAACCCCCCCCCCCCCCCCCCCCCCGCCGGATTGTTTTTCAAAAGAGTCTTTTATCTGAAATTCTTTTTTGGGACAGTAATAGAAATTATATTGAGAATTGACCTTAAGAACCTATATTTAAGCATTGTATCATAGTAATGTGCATTTTTTTTCATTCCCGCGGTTGCGCGGGCTATCATCTAGCATCATATATTCTTAAAGTAGGATGCCGTGTCACCAAATTATTAATAAGATTATTGTAATTTTTAGAGATGCTTTTCTTAACTATAAAATTCTTGTAAAGAAAAATTCATAAAATATTATTACTGAATTATGCCTCCTTTTTTGGAATTTTTTTCCTAAGTCTTTGTACAAATTTAATAAACTCTTTTTCAGAGAACAGTTTCAAGAAAGGTAACTCTTTTATCTTTCAACTTCCAATAGCCGTTTGTAGAATTACAAAATATTTTAGAGTAAATGTTGCTTGTTTCGTGATATTTTTTCTCGACTTTATCAAGATTATTTGTTTTCGTCAGCACTTTTTAATTTGATTTTGTTAAACCAATCACAACAAGTACAGAAGATGAATGAATCGATGGAGTGGCGCCAGATTGTGAAACACAATGGACTCAGCTTTGTGATATGGCTAATTGGAAATTGAAAACGATTCATAAAAAACTCATTAAATGACAAAGAACTGCAAACTGCAATGATATTGATTAAGAATCAAAAGCGGCCTGATCAAAATGTATGTGTCTGACAATAAGATATAATGACACAGTTTTCACGGAAAACACACAAACCCACAGATGGCCAATTTCAAAACATAATACCATGCCTTTTTCATACAGATTCGATCATTATATTCTAAGAATACTTTGATAATGAAAAAGAATAAAGATTTGATCATTATATTCTAAGAATCCATTTCAATAAGAATGCGAATTTAGATACAGCTTCGATCCTCATATTCTAAGAAATGTTTACAAAATGAATAAGAAATCGAATAAGATATGATGAAGTTTTAAAAAATTCACTATACTTATAAAAGTTATTTATATCTAACATTTTTAATTTGGCATTTGAAATACTTTTTTTTTACATCATGATGCATGTAATTTTTTATCGTAGAAATTTCTTGTATTTGTAAAATCACTCTTGATAGCTTATAAAGTAAGTTTTTTATGTTTATTTTAAAACTGCATAGAAAAGCCCCCTGAATATACGAACAGCAATATTATAATCAGGAATCTATATTATACACTGAGTGCATTTCTCTAATTGAAAAGAGCGATAAGATTTGAAGTAAAAAAATTATCTATTAGCTTTTATAGTTGTACGTGTATGCTCTCTCTCTCTCTCTCCCTCTCTCTCTTTCCCTCTCTCTCTCTCTCAATCATATTTCTACTTCTAGTGATGTATCTAACAGATACAAAAAAAAAACTGATTGAACCAGCTGCTGTATCAGATGTTTAATGTATGGATATCGATACACACCTTCCTAAACATCTCTTATTTTACCTGATTTTTACCTGGTCGAACACAATAGACATTTACACAAGCTGTTAGTGACGGCGCCGCGTCATGTACCTCTGTGATGGACAGCTGTCACAGTTTGGTTTATATATTGGGGGAAAAAAACATTATCACTGCGTGGTGATTGGAAAGACATATATACGTATCCTATAATTATGGTTGTTATGTATGTATACGTTATTAGGTGTTAATTAGTACCTAACACTGGTATAGTTATACATTTAGTACTACCCAGGGACGTTATCATTCATCAAGCGGCCACCAATGCATCAACTGTTATTACCCTGTAAGTACAAATTATTTACCTTTATTAAGGCAGTATGTAAGTCATACTTCTACATAATCTCTCTCTCTCTCTCTCTCTCTCTCTCTCTCTCTCTCTCTCTCTCTCTCTCTCCAAACTTTCAACCCTCTTTCAGTGTAGAGGTATATCGTTGATTTGAAAAATCCTTTTCGATTTTTTTTTTTTCGACCGGTTATTTTTAAAACATCGCCAGTTTCGAATCATTTAGAATCAGATATGCTTAACGCTTTTATCTTATTTTCCACTTTGATAAAAATATCATGGTTCAACTTTAAATAGCTGAATTGTATTCCATTTAGCCTCCATTATTTACCTTATGTCTTACGTAAAGATGGAAAAAATTATTTTAAAGCATGCGCATTGAAGCATGCTATAAGATGTATCTATTAAGTCACATCACAATATATTTAATCGCTGTAAACATGTATACTAAAATATACTTCGAATTATATTATTGCAATCTGAAAAAAAGAGTGATTACGTTCTGAAATGTTGCAGGAATGTTCAGTATTTAATTTCGTGAGAGTTATTTCCCTTTTATTGGATGAAGGAAGGCAACTTTGACTAACAAAACTCCGCTAAACGTAAAGCTGAGGCAAATAATTGATTGATGGGTAGTCACAAGAAAGAGGCCAGTGAATGCTGTTATTAAATCACCAGGAAAACTATTTCGCTTACGTATAAAAATTGGGAGCTATTTTGATGTTCTGTCCAACATCGTTATTACTATTTGCACATTTAATTTAATTTGATGGACCATTTTGTGATATGATTTTATTGCATTTTTATTGCAAGCTTTATAGGTTGTGGGTTCACACATATATTGGTTACAATACCGAATTGCTCCGCCGACTGTGTCTGCACTACATTGTATGTCTTAAACTTTATAAACGAGAATCACGGAGACCAGGGAGAGTGACGACTCAGGGTTTTTTTTTTACTGTATCAATCTAAAAAACTTTACTCCTTGGCCAGTTCATTCTTTTGTTTGACAAAAAAAATATAAGGCATTTAGCTGTTCTTCTGTAATTCTCATTAGAAAATGTTAACTTATTACTTCGATAACTAATGAATAAGTGGTGGTTGTCGTTTTAATCTCATCTTCCGTGTTAACATATATCTGTTTGTCGTTAATTCCATGACTAATCCGTTTGTTGCTTTGTTTTTTTTTTTAATTCCCCATTTGCTTTTACAATAAAAAATGCTTATAACGAACTGCCAGGGATGGATGCTTTTACTTCGTTGTAAGCCTAATTTGTTATAACCGTCAAATTAACAACATGTAAAAAAAATCACAGGAAATGAAAAATACTTCACTGTAAGCGTCAATTCATTATAAGCATGTTCACTATAACCTTGTTTTGCTGTACACGTATACCGTGTATCTATATAAATGTTCAGTGCTCGTTCTTTCTCTACATATCTCCCATTTGTAGTTACAGCGGCTGTTTCTGCTCATTTGGCCCGATTTTTTCTTTTATAATCAACTTAACTGAGTGTGCCCGAACCTGTCTTACTGTATACCCGCGTTCCCCCTCTTTTCCCTCTACACCACTCCCCTTCCACACAAACACTGACAGGAGAACCTGTTGATTTCCGAAACTAGTCAATTTGTATCCAATTCAACCATCGCCAAAACAACCACGTAACGTGTTGTTTCGTCTGACCAGTATCTTGATCCACATCGAGGTGTTCAATCGATTTGTGATTTACAGGACTAAGGCAATAATCTCATTAACCCACGGAGTCTGTCTCACCGTGCCCTAACCCTAATACTCCCCGCCGTGTTACATGCATAGCAAGGTGTAAACATTCTGTCAAGGAATATAAACAACATAATGGCGTCTACTTAAACAGCGTCACAGACGATACATAGTTGTTTACAAGTGTTTATAAGTCCCGGGGATTCCATTGTGCATGTCCGCAGGTGCTGGAAGTGTTATTAGATAGGGAAGCTGCCTGGTGTATACTGATTTATACAGGGATATAGGGATGAAGCTAGGCAGCGTATGATGGATGATGATTGATGCGATCTATGAATGATGCTGCCAAACAGGTTACAGGGAAAAAGTGAACAAATTGATCAGGGTGTTTAAGGCACATGCTGCTGATGCTCAGGCAGGCGAGAGGTGAAGAAACGTCCGCCATTTCTACATCAAGTTGTCGGTTTAACCCTTAATGTACACATCATATACTCAAGACGTTGGAAATGTTTTGCACGTGAACTAGATATGTGATTTTCGATTTACGAGGCATTAATATTACACGTCATATTACTGGTAGATTTACATTTCATATAAGCAGTGGGTTTAGAATGCATTTTGAGACGCTCTGCATGATTTACATAACGCTTTAATCTTTGATTTACATGTACATTAACAAGGCATTAAGGATGCTTGATGATCGTGGTAATTTCTAGACTATATTAATCTCTTTGAGAAAACGAGCTCTGTTAAAGAACTTGAAAAACATTCAAATTTTAAAACTTAAATAATTGAATTTTTGAAAAGTGTATGGCCACAATTCAATTATTACATATTTAAGTGAAAAGATAAATCAAATGTTTGTTGACTATTTGGCCTGCTTAAATGTGATAAAGATTGAAACGTCATCAAGCGTGAATAGAAATTCACAAGGGTTTTGCAACACTTTCACGTGAATATATATATATTCACTTGACTGTGCTCGTAAATTAAGAAGCAAAGTCAGTTTACTTCAATTAAGATTAACACATTTTGAATTACAAATATTACACATGAATATAAATCATATTGCATTAATACAAAAAATTGCATCAGTTTAACACCAAATTTCCATTTTTTTCCCCCTTACAATATTGGTTTTTTTCTCATTTCATCATAGAATAAGCGATGGAAGGTCTTAATCGTAATAAAACAAAAGAGTCTTGATGAGGCAAAACTGGGCTCTAGGGAATTTCGTCATTCCGTTCACACAGCTTATTTACAGTAGTTCTCTTGCACTGACCCAATCATTGCCAGGGCTATGAATAATTCCATTCTGATTATCTCTGTCAAACTGACACGGACAAAACGAGGAAGGGAAATATAAATTGCTGGATCGGACAGAGGCCGAAAACTAATATAATCCCAGTTATTGCAATACTCTCGTTTTCACACTTGTAGATTTGTGTCCACCAATTCTTTCTCTACAGCAGTACACATATAACGACTCTCAGACGTTCACTCGATGGACCAATAGAATACCGTCTCCTGCGGTCTTTCTGTCCATGCAATATCAGGTTGCGTAAGGAGGACAGGTCCAGAGAATTGATATTTTGTGGGAGCGAGTTGGTCCTGTTATTGTATTACGGAGCAGATCGATGGGCAATGGTTAGTGTCAGCACCGCCTAGTGGACGGATAATGAATCTTCTCCCGGAGTGCTGATGATGTAAGGGGCTTGTTCTGTGTCTCATCTTTCTTTTGTTGACAGAAACAAATTGTTACACGGACAAATTATATTATTGCTTATTACGGTAAGGAATAGATTGTTTTTTTTTCTGAACTTGCGGTTCGAACAAAAGAATTTTCGGAAAGTTATTTTTAAAAAAATCATAATGATTGAGAATTAAAACGGTTCAAAACGCCTAAAATTTTCAATAATTCGAAAAATTCGAGGTTAGGTTTTCTGATGAAATGTTTAAACGTTTTTCTTCGGGTTTATACTGTATACATTTATATTTGAAATGAATCTGGTTTTAGAATGCCACATTGAATATAAAGTAAGTTACTGCTGTATACTCTGCGTACAGGTAAACTTGACCCTTCATTGTTAATTAATATCCATTGATGAAATGTACATGTACTTCCAATTCAGTGTGCCTTTATCAACTCATCTAAACACTAATGTGGTAGTATTGAAATAATTAAGTAATGACAAAAATATTTGAAATGCTAAAAAAGTTTGCCATGAAAGAGGTTCGAAACCCTTTCCTCAAAAATGATTAACAATTAACTTTTAAAGTTTAAGAAGTTATATTTTTTCTTTTAATTTTGTGGAGGATTTTGTTAACATGTTTTGGTGTTGGTAAAATCGCTTTTTGGAATCATGGTTCTTTTTCAGATTATTTTTATGTATTGCGCTAAATGCTTTGTCATTACTGGGGCTTTCCATATATCTTATCATAAAAGATGAGAGAGAGAGAGAGAGAGAGAGAGAGAGAGAGAGAGAGAGAGAGAGAGAGAGAGAGAGAGAGAGAGAGAGAGAGAGAGATGCTTATTGCAGAGGTCAGTGTTTGCACGCCTAACATCGCGTGCAATAATATGTATACGTTAGATGCCCCTTTACACATGTGTATATACATGTACACAGGTGTTTGATACACACTAAGAGACTTGCAGGATCGTAAAAGTAAAAAGTAAACCTTTAACTCAGACTGCTCAACAGAAAATGGTGCTATCGCCCTTGTTTATATATACTACACTTCGACTGTCTACTGTAGATATGTAAACTGATTAATTGTTGCATTTTGTTGTCTCTATCGAATAACAACACAAGCACCTGACGTTATTTGTTTGTCTCGTACAATACTAACCATTAGCTACTGTTTCCTATGAAGTAATGATATCGATGTGAAATGGTCAGACTATGGATTATAAACGTTAATTCACCAATCAAGGCCCCTCTAGAGACATGTGTTATTTGCACAATATAATCAATGCACAAAACACAGAATGAAAAAAAGTTTATTTAGTCGTCTCAGAATATTTGATGTAGCAAAATGAAAAATAAGACATGGGATGTAATTACGATTTTTAGACATATAGAAAAATTCGATGTAGCATTCATGAATTCGAACAAGTTCCGGAATACCAAAAAACAGTGGTTATTCGGGAACTTAATAAATACCGTTAGTTTATATACCCGACATATGGGGAGGTTCAATATAGAACATAAAAAAGGTTTTGTTTACAGAATAGGTACACGTAACAATAGACAGTGTCTGTGCATACTTAAAATACTTGTATTATGTGCCAAATACTTAAATCATACTTTTACACGTAGACAAGCTTTATTGTACAGAAAATAAATATGTACTGTTTTATATACATGTAAACTGTGCAAACTCAAGGGTTCTAAAGGAAACTTCTTATTTTTACATGTATATTTTCAATCATATCTTTTTTTTTCTTTTTTCATGTATAATGTGTTAAAAGTGACGGGCCGGGTGTTAAATCTATGCTTACTGTTGTACAACTACAATTGACATTACATTTGGAAATATATACACGTCACTATAAATAGATAAATTACTAACTTACTTCTACCTTTGTACATATGTAGGTACCCAGTCTACATTCTACCTACTACCTCCTCTCTGTCTCACCCCTCGGTGTACATTGTACATGTATGCGCGGATCCAGAAAAGGTTTGCAAAGGGGGGGGGGGTCCGATGTTTATTTCAAAAATTGAGATTATTATTGGTAATTTTGTAATGTAATTTAAAGAAATTTGAATTTTGCATGCAAGGAGGATCCTCCCCCCCCCCCCCACCTCTAGATCCGTGCATTTTGTACAGTTTCACCTACTACATTTATCCCTACTCTGTCTCACCCCTTGCCGTACATTACTCCCATTATTACTCGGCGGCGCCCGCTAACTAGGCTTATTGATAAACGAACCAGATTAATACGAGCTGATTTTTCCCATCTCAAAAACATATTATGTTGAGGATGCAAATGCATATATCCTCACCAGTGGAATCGCTTAGGCCAGAGGCTAATTACGGGGGCGTGAGTGCGGCTATTCCACCGATCGGTTATGGGAGTGTTTAATTAGGTTACTTGGGATGGATTTTATACTTTAATCAACATTGGATTAACCTGTCTAGAGACGTAAATTACTCCAATTGCAATGAAAAGATAGAAAGAAAATCGAATCTGCAGACATGAGCTACCTAAGGGAAATTTGAAAGATACATAGATTTCCCCAGCAAAGGTACGTGATGAGTTCACTTGTTTAGGCCTGGTGTTTTGGAGAGAGAGAGAGAGAGAGAGAGAGAGAGAGAGAGAGAGAGAGAGAGAGAGAGAGAGAGAGAGAGAGAGAGAGAGAGAAAGAGAGAGAGAGATGCAATATGCTGACGGACATATATTTTGTTTGAAATCAAATTAGATTTAGAAGTTTATTTCTTTTAACCTTGAATTTAATTTTTCTGCCAACATTTAGTTTTGACCTCAATAAAGATGCAACTTTGGGATGTATATACATGTATGGTACGTGAGTGAAATATTACTACCGAAACCTTGCTTAAGTGTACATGAATAGGTTTGCTGTGCACACATGTTCTAGAGTTTTACTATATGGAATGATAATAATAATGAAAAAATTCACAATCTCGGTTTGGTTTGAACTTATTTTATTGTAATATGATGACAATGAGATCGGGCACAAGTTCTAAAATTTACTTAGCCCTCTCCCTATACAACAATTTACATACAGATTTTTTCACATGCAAATAAAATATCATACTCATATATGTGTGTATAGATATAAAGACTCGAAATGATTTTCGGTAAAGTTTCAGATTGAACATTTTGATGCAAATGTAAATTTATAAGTAATCAAAATCTTTTGGATTTTTTAAAAATAAAAATGTGAACTAAAGAAAACAAGTGTTCCTCCGAAAGTATTGAATAAAATAACATAACCAGTAGAACTGATATAGATTTTACAAGTTGCAGTCCATGGATGGTTATAATGCCATGGAGATTTATAGCGAATTTCATCAACGACAGGCGTCCTAGAGGAGTGACAGTGTCTTGAATTAGTTGTCTTCTACGCTATCGGTCGCTAACCTGCTCACTCAGTTTCTACAACAAAAAATAGTGCAAAAGAATAACAGAGTGTTGTAAATCAAAAGTATATTTCTAGGTATTCAAATTATGTTAACAGCAAAATGTTACCAAAAATCAAGAAAAATATGTTTACAGATTCAGTACCTGGCTCATTATCAATTGGCAACTCTTAAGTAAAAACCTCTCAACATCCCTGTCAATACGGGAGTAAAGTTAAAGGTAAAATGAAATGCATCAGATAGAATGGCCTAAATAGAAGCCCATTTTACAAATGTTTAATATGAAAAGTGTTTGAATTTAATATAATGGCATACCCAATTGAAAAGAGGGGGAGTATCATGTACATTATCATAGCCAATATTTCTATATTGTTATAAAAAAAATGTGTGGGTGGCAACAATACTTTTATATATATATGTACCTTATTCAAATCAGTTGGCAATCTCCTGCTATTTCTCTAATAGTTGATATACTATTACAATATATATAGCATTACAAATAAGATGTAAATGTAATCCACAAAAGGACTCCAAATGTTTGGTATAAGTAAGGAGAACAGTATTGAATTTAATCGTTACTTAATGTTGCTGAAAAACGGAAATATTTATCTTAAAATGTTAATGTTTTCAACTATTAATAGTAAGCACACAGCGTCTGTTAAACATAGATTCGTAATAACTATATTGTAACTTGTAATTAAGGGGCTGGGGATAATTTCTGTGCACTTCCCTAATTATCATATACATGATTCTTAAGAGGATGAATTTATAATTGAAATTAAGGGAGGGAATGATATTTACTACAAATCATTCATCAGGGATGTAATGGCATTCAACGTAATGTCAATGTACCAAACCTTGCATCCAGCAGTCCCCGGCGGTCCTCTCTGAGCTGGTCAATAGAATTACATGTAAATGTTTATCTAATAAGTATGGAGGGAGACATCCGACTCGGTCGTGTAATTCCTTCAATTTCTTCTCCTGGAACGGACTTAAGGGAAGGATATTGTAGAAGGCATATCTAGTTTGTCGCAATAATGGATTATGTATGCATAATAACAAGAAATTAAGTACATTAATTCTTATTGGTAAAGTAACTAAATCTCCTTTGCATATATGCAATGCAAGGATAACAGTTCTGATGGTACACAAAATACCACGTGTTCAAGAGCAGTAAAATTAATTGGTTTCTAATTAAGGGAAGTCAGCATTTTATCAACTGTTACATTTTCAATAAACTGGCGTCGAATGCCAAGAATTGAAAACTCTTTTGTTTGGACAGTGCTCCCAAACGTCAAGACGTCAAACTGCCGGAGGCCTTTCTATAGGACCACGAGGTCAGACACAACAAATAATATTGAAACTCAGGGGGAATTAAGCAGCCAGCATTAAGTACACTATGTAAGACCGGATATAAAACTGAGAGAGGTCCATTAGTGAATACATTGGATGACCATAAAAACCGGAAGTGAGAACCGTGCCTTAGCAACTTACAAAGTCACACGAGGCAATTAATCACAAAGTCCATTCGTGAATTCCTCGTATTGTGGACTTTGTCTTTAAGTAAAGCTGCTCGGAACTCCTCGAACCTCTTGCACACTCGCACACAGTCGCAGTTAATTTTAAGTTGGAGAACTGTTGAAGGAGTTCCGAGTGATAAATGCATATATGCAACCATGCCCCAAGAACGCTATTAATAAGTAGACTTGACCGATGTGAACATTACGTAACATCGCTATCATTTGACCTTACTAAATTATAAATCAGTTCCTCAACGACCCCGCCAACAACCAATAAAAATTAACAACAGACAAACATTTCAAGAAGAAGGGGCTTTCTTTGTTTGAAGTGACCATCTGGCATTGAAAAATTTAACGGGTGAATAACACACTTGATATGGGAATTGGACTATTCAATATTGTCCGGTCTCATTGATTTATCGATTTCCTGTCCGACTCTTCAATTACCCTGACGTCAAATAGTAATAACTCTAAGAAGAACCATAGCGGGGGGGGGGGGGGGTGACCATAGACATGTGTGGCAATCTAACTGCTGTAATCGGGGTCCACTTCAGCCTTTTATTGTTTGTTGACTCTCATTTGATCCCAATTTTCGTTGATTTATTAGGCATATATTCGATCTGCCTGTAATTTGTCCACTTTGTGATAGGGGCTTCGATAATTCTGTCTGTTGATAATTAGAGTGTAAACTGCTAGTAGTCGTACATCAAAGGTAAGTGAACCACGTAAAATTTAGGAATATCAATAGAAATAACATTTGATGTTCACTGCAATATCATAGAGTAATGTTATAATAGCAGATATTAGATCTTTAATACTTATTTTAAGTAAAACGTGAATTTAAAGCATCGCAAGCTAGTACTTGTAGTACATGTATAAGCTATTTGAACCGATCCAGTACAATTCGATTTTTAGGAATGATGGTATTGTGTGCATGACATTTTGAAACCCTCGCTTCTGTAAAAACAATATTAACACCCCCCCCCCCCAACCACATGGTATAGGAAATGAAGGTTTTGAAAACTATGATCTTTAACCCATTTTTAGACTTAAAAAGGCATGTGTTCAGACGGACAGTGCTGTGGCCTCTTCACTTATTAAAACCTCACTTCTTGTCTTATTAACTTATTACTACTGTAAAATCAAATTTACGCCGCTTTATGCAGATTGCATTATGCATTGGTTGTCGGTTGCGTCCTAGATGATCTAGTATATCAGACTCTTGTTGAGTTGTTTAAAAAGAAAAGAAAAGTTGGTAGGTGTATATCAATCGGAGCTCTACAATAGCACACAGTGCTGTCCTATACGCTACCATAGAGATTTGTGGTACTTACATATAAATAAATTGCGAGCATAATATACAATTTTGAAAAAGAAAAGAAAGCTGAATATTAACGATATGTATGCTATATATTTATGTTTTACAGAACAATGGACTGAGCTAGGACCGTCAGAATGAACAACTCAACCGGTCACAGTGAGGTGGCCTACAAGACGCACCCAGAATTCCTTGCGGCCGAATGGATCTGGGTCTATGTGTCCCCGGTCCTCATTTTTGTGGGCACCATCGCCAACATCCTGTCAATCGTCGTCCTCCTCCGCCGGCGCATGCGCTCTTCCACCACCATGTTCTACCTGACCGTTCTGTCGTTCGGCGACATCATGGTGTTATACACGGGGCTGCTCCGGTACTGGATCAAGTCGGCCTTTAACGAGGACATTCGTCTCATCTCCCAGTTCTCCTGTAAGCTTCACGCGTTCCTGGTCTACTTCTCCCTCGATTTCACGACCTGGGTGTTAGTCGCTGTGACCATAGACCGCTGTATATTCGTGTGTCTGCCATTTCGAGCCAAGCGACTGTGTACCCTGAAGCACGCTAAAATTGTAGTGGTATCTATCGCGGGGGTGATGGTGGCGCTTAATTTTCACCTGTTCTGGGGCGTGGCCTTCGAAGTGTTACTGGGGGAAGTGACGTGTACACACGCCAACGATTTCACGGAGTTTACGTGGCCTTGGATTGACTTCTGTATGTTTAGCATTGTCCCCTTCACCATTATGATCGTAGCAAACATCCTCATAATCAAACATCTCTTCTTGGCGCATAAACGCGTGGCGTCACATCAACACGAACACATTCCTTCGGAACACAGCGAAAGCGTCGCGCACCATTCCAATGGAAATCACGTACATGCCAACGGAAACCATCGAAAGGTTCCGAGTGTAACGAGCATGTTGCTGACGACGAATTGTGTGTTTCTTGTGCTGACTCTACCTATTGTTATATATCTCATCGTTTACCCCTATGTTCTGTATGACGCTTCAGACCACGTGACAGCAGTTCTTCAGTTGTTGTGGGCCATCGCAAATATGTTCCAATACACCAACAACACCATCCATTTTTTTCTGTACTGTTTGACTGGGCCTCGTTTTCGACGAGAACTTTTCAAAATTTTCAAAATAAAGACTAGGTCGTCGCACGAATTGACAATGACGATGGAAATGCATTAAGAACGACTCATTCACGACGTTTATGTGTTTTTAATTTTGTTTGTGATAGAATCTTTTATGTCTGTTTGACACAAAATTGTTTAATAAAACAGATATTTTAGATGTAAGATTAATTTCCTGCTATTAAAAGGTTTGAATGGCTTTTATGCACCCTTGTACGTGCATATTATTTAATTACAATTCTCTGCCATCGGTCGTGCTCTTCCGGTGTCATTTGATCAAGTAGAAAACGATTTCCAGAGGAATTGAAGTAATCAAAGTTAATGCAGTATCCTGCACAAAGCAATCATCCGGCGAGTGATGTATTCGAGGAAATTGGGTGTTTTAGGAAACCAAACTCTCGCTTAGCCGAATCAGACCCCAAAACAAACACCATACAAGCTTCCTTATATATGAATATCATACCAGATATAAACAGATTAGAGTCTATTTTCAGAAACCGTAGACATGCTCATAATTGCAAAACACGAATAAATAAATATGATTTCCCCACAGACAGTTATAGCTCATAAAATACTGTGTTTTAAAAAGAGAAAAATATTCTACATAGTGATATGATAAGAATAATGGTCAAATTTGAAATCATGGATCTATTTGTAATTATTTACACTGAATACATTATGTACATGTATTATAACATTGACACAGTGGGGCTCCCTAGAACTGAAATTCTACGACCTGTCAGCCCGTTTTATCGTAAAGCTACAGTTTTTGAAACAAAGAGAGGTATAGTAGGCCTTTCCGACAAGCAGAAAAAACAACCTCGAATGTATTGCATGTAGGAATCATTGACACCCCCCCCCCCTTTTATGAAAGTGTTGAGATGTGAACTAGACTTGAGTAGATTCAAGGATATATCATAAAATATACGATAGAAGAGACAAATGCATGTAAGGGTGTTAAACCGATACTAACAGGCACGTAGCATCGTTTTTGAAGGGGGTGAGGTGGTAAACTCATCCAAAAAATCTTGACAAGCCCCCAAAAAAGGGAAACGGTTACTTTTCAAATCCTGTAAATCCTAATCCGTGGGAGGGGAGGGGGGGGGGGGGTAGGTATACTTTTCATTTCTGAATCAATATCACTGTTTATTACCTTATTTTCAATTCAATTTTTACATGGTCACCACAGAAAAATGGGGGGGGGGGGGGGGGGGCAACTCCATGTTAATTCAATTTTTGGTATGTAAATTTAAGAAAAATCTTTGCTCCCCCCCCCCGCCCCCTGATGCTACTTGCCTGAATAAGTTAATGGAAAGAGACTCCATTTTGTAACAAAAATAAATAAATTCAACATCCAGTGATTTTATACATTC
This sequence comes from Magallana gigas, assembly GCF_963853765.1. Lineage (NCBI taxonomy): Eukaryota > Metazoa > Mollusca > Bivalvia > Ostreida > Ostreidae > Magallana > Magallana gigas. The sequence goes on along the minus strand of NC_088860.1, from coordinate 50,417,319 downwards.
TTGGTGTTTTCTCGAGTTCATAGAAAGCAATGTACTTCATGTAGTACTAAGATTAATGATCATGTGATGAAAACAAAGTATTTTAATATGGAATGTTTCAATCTGATCTTTGATCGCTACACATCGAATTTGTCGGAGCGGATCAAAGATTGGGAATGTTTCAGAAGTATTATTGTTGACGTCAAAGACGAAAAAAGAAATGTTTTACCGTCCAAAGACACTTTTTTTTATTATCATAGGGATATATAAATCAAAAAAAATATTTAAAGTTTGTATCTATTTCTATCAGACTAAGTAGGTCAAAATCTTTGAAAAATTGAAAGATGAAATAATTCATTTTGTATTCACTCAATGACACAGAAAGAATTCAATCAGGTTTTTGGCTGGTTTTTCTCTTTTTTCAATTCAATTGCATTTATTGCTATAAACATTTTATTAAAATATCCGCCATAATTAGATTTAAAACAAACAATGAGATACCAAGAACTTTTCTTGCTGAATGATGAAAAAGATCACGGACAGGTTTCCTAAGTGATAATGCTCTAATATTTTAATATATATGCCACGAACAAACTTGATTACGATGGAAATCAGTTGAAGTCAAAACAGTCATGTCGTGGTCAGAAAAGACATCCAAAGAAACCGGTAGTGAACATCCAATGAATGATGCAATGTGTTGCAATATGTAGGCGTGGTCTGATAGCGGACATCCAATGAAGCAGTGTGTTACAAAATGTAGGCATGGTCATCAATCGCAACTTCTCGGGCCTTTCTGGCAAGCTCGGAAAACACCTCGACTGTATTACCTAAGCGTCCATGACAACCCCCCTTTTTATAAAACTTGATATAAATACAACACAGTTTACGATCTGTTGAGATGTGAGCTATACTTCATTAAAGTAAACGATATTATACACTAAAATATAACAGAGAAGCGACATACAAAACTGTCTAGCCGATACTTATTTTAATGGGAAGCAACTCCATTTTGTATAAAATTCTAACATCCGGTGATGTTAAATACATTCGAGGTGTTTTTTCGAGCTTGCCGGAAAGGCCCGAGAAGTTGCGATTGGCCTGGTCATATAGCGGACATCTAATGAAAGATTGTGTTACATATCCGTTGTCGACGGTCATCTATTACGGCATTTAGTGGCAACCACGATTATTTTTATTTATTTATTTTTTTTTTCTGGGGGGGGGGGGTATCACTTTCTAAGCAGCAAAAAGCCAGACCAAATTACGCAAATAAGATGTTGAAATAAAAGATAAAGAAATGTGAAATTGTTTTTAACGCTTCAAAAAACATTAAACAGTCATTGTCAAAGGGCAACGAACGATAACTCTTCATACAAATTGTTGACAAAGTTCAAGCTACATGATCAATTAATGTTGCAACCTATAGAAAAATATAAAAACAACAAACAAATTAACAAAATAAAATTGTCAATTGCAAGTTACAAGTTAAATTGACAAGAAATATTTAATATGTTTTTTTTCAACAATCATTCTTTGAATATTGCATAAGCCATGTATGTTTTTTACACTCAGTCCCGGGTCTAGAACAATTGTCGTTTCATGACCTAATACTTAATATTTTCCGCGGTACGGAGATTAGCGGAAAATAATTGTCTTGTTGATTCGAGTAGAAAATTGTATCCAATGAAATTCATAGTTACGAGTCACGTGGTGACGAGTGTATGATTGGTGTTCGAATAGCACGAGAAATCAGTTCTAGCCCGTCTTCTTACAAAGACGCATCAATCATGGACGAATACGGGGATGCCGGTATAAGTTCCGAGGTTCAGCAAATAATTAGCTCCGAAGTTAAAAAAGCAGTGGAATCGTCCCAAAATCAAATTTTAAGCAGCATGAAGACTCTGATAGACAGCAATTTCAAGAATTTTCAATCGTCTATGGAAACAACACAGAAGGAACTCTCGTCATCGCAGTTTGCGAAAATAGAGGAGAACATTTTTGGCAGTTATAAGTTTAAACGTCATGGAAACGAAGCGCAGTACCGGGGAAACGCACAGGTCATCACTAAGCTGAGGGAAGCAGACGCCAGTTTGGACAGCGCCAACCTTAGCACTGGAAACATAAACACCACCCGGACAAAGATTGGTGAAGGTATTGAACTTTTGAATGAGAGACAGAAATTGATAAAAATAGCTGATTCTAGTCCTTTAGGGTGGAAGGTAGTAGCTGAATACCAAGCTAATCCCATCGCTGACGATTCTGACGATGAAAAAAGAATAAACAAGGCGCAAAATAAAGCAGAGAAAAAGGACAAACAACAAAAGGCACAGCGGAAACCAACAAACGACTATTCAAGGCCACACCCATACAAGAAAGACAACTCTAGGTCACCTACGGTCAAGCCAGGGACGTGCTATCGATGCGGGTTTAAAGGTCACTGGGCGAGAGACTGTAGAAGGAAGCTCAACGATTCGGCAGAGATAAGTATTGTTACATGTAATACATTCAGAAATTCAGATAACAATTCAGTTTCAGAACAAAACTATTCGAATTCACGCCTGTCGACGTCGGTCACGGACGAGTGCACTACTAACAAGGTAAGCCCTGTCGGGCATTTAAATAGCTGTTTATCAAGGTGGGTTGAAACAGGTGTGGACAATTACATTAGAGATATAATTTCTCATGGATATAAAATTCCTTTTAAAACAATTCCAGAAAGTGTCGAATTAAAAAACAATAGATCCTCATTAGAAAATGTAGAATTTGTTTCGTCAGAAATCGAGTCTTTGTTGGCAAAAAATTGCATTTCAGAGGTGAGTACTAAGCCAAGTGTGGTCAATCCGCTTACTGTTGCATATAACAGATCAGGTAAGCCTAGGTTAGTCCTAGACTGTAGACATGTGAATTTTCATTTGCATAAATATAGGTATAGATATGAGGACGCTGAAGTAGCGAGAGACGTGTTTGATATCGGTGATTTTGTTTTCACATTTGATCTTAAGTCAGCATACCATCATATTTCTATATTTGCAGAACACAGGCAGTATCTGGGCTTTAGCTGGAATATCAATGGTCGGCAAAAGTACTATGTATTCAATGTTCTGCCTTTTGGTTTATCTACAGCTGGTTACATTTTTTCAAAAGTTACTAGGCATTTTGTTAAGTACATGAGGTCCAATAATGTCAAAATTGTCATGTATTTGGATGACGGTTTGGGAGGCAGTTCTTCACAGTCGGACGCTTTTAGAGTCAGTTGTTTTGTCAGGGATGAGTTACAAAAGTTTGGATTTTTGTTAGCTCATGAAAAATGTCAGTGGTTTCCGTCTCAAAACGTGAATTGGTTAGGTTTAGAATGGGATTTTCAGAATGGTTTTGTCAGGGTGTCTCGGGAGAGGATAAGTAGGACAATGTCTTTAGTAAATGATATTTTGATCAAATCAAAGCGTTCAAATATGTTTTGTGTTAGACTTATTGCATGTCTGACGGGTCAGATCATAAGTATGAAAGCTGTTTTTGGAAATGTAGTCCGGATTATGACTAGATTTTTATATTTTTGTGTAGAGACGAGGGCTAGTTGGAATAGCAAAGTATTGTTGTCAGAAAATGCAATTCAGGAAGTTTTGTTTTGGTCAGAAAGCATAAAGTCATTGAACTGTAGCGGTGCATTGTTTAGTAACATTGATTTATCAGAAACGAGAGATTTTGAATTATTCAGTGACGCATCAGATGTAGGTTATGGGGGTTATATTAACCCAACAGTTCAGCGTTCAGACAAGAGTTCCTCACAGCAGGGTGGGGAAAGAGTCCTACAGAAGGACAGAGTTACTGTGTCTGGTTCTTGGAGCCAGAAGGAATGCAATAAGAGTTCTACTTGGCGAGAATTAGAATCAGTTCATAGAATAATAAACACGCATTCAGATGACTTAAAAGGTTTGTCTCTGGTTGTTTACAGTGACAACAAAAATGTGTCTCATATTTTAGAGGTTGGCAGTAAGAAAGAGAATTTGCAATTAATTGCTTCTGATATTTTTCAGTCATGTAGTTACAACAAAATTACATTGATTCCAAAATGGATCCCGAGATCGGAAAATCAAGAAGCTGATTTGATCAGTAGGCAGACTGATAGAGATGATTGGGGTATTAGAATTTCAGTGTACAATTATTTGTGTGAAAAGTATGGTCAGCATGACATTGACGCGTTTGCAACGCATTACAATACAAAGTGTTCAGTATTTTACTCAAAATCTTGGTGTCCTGGTACTAGCGGCATTGACGCATTTAATTTTTCATGGACGGGATCAAATATGTGGCTTGTCCCTCCACCAGTGTTTATTTAAAAAACAATCAAAAAATGTTTGTCAGAAAAAGTGGTAGGGACACTAGTTGTTCCTAGGTGGATTTCAGCTCCTTTTTGGCCTTTGTTACAAAACTGTTCAAGTATTTCAGATTCGTTAGTTTTGCAAAGAACTCATATAATAGAGAAGGGAAGATATAAAAAGGGGGTATTTTGTAATGATCCCCTTCAGTTTGACATGGTCGTTTTCAGATTTAATCATTAGATTATTTTATTTTGACAGACATCGGGATACGACAAAAAATAATTGATGACGTAGCCAGAAGCGGAGCCGGAAATAACGACATTTTGAACGATTTGGCATACAAGATGTCCGACTATATTCTTCAGGGGAAGAGTTTTAACACAACGAAATCTTACCATAGTAGTTTTAAAAGATGGAAAAATTTCATTCAAAAAGAAGGATTTGAGTGTTTACCCGCACAACCTGTTCACGTCGCATTGTATATTACACAATTATTGGATCAAGGTTCATCTTCTCATGTGGTCAATCACGCAATCTATTCTTTAAAGTGGGCTCACGAATTACATGGATTTGCCGATCCTACCAGCAATTCTTATGTCAAGTGTCTACAAGAGGCGGCCAAGCGCATCGCAACTCCCAAAATAACCAGAAAGGACCCTGTCTCATCTGATATATTGATTCGTTTGTGCAATTTATATATCGAATCTACGGATGTGCTGATCGTAAGAGACTTGGCCATGATTTTGTTGAGTTTTGCCGCTTTTTTGCGTTATGACGAATTAAGTAGCCTAAAATGTTGTGACGTAAAATTTGTTGATGATTATTTATGTGTGTACATTAATAAAAGTAAAACTGACCAATACCGGCAAGGAAACGAGGTGTTGGTCGCAAATGGTTCCACAAGTGCTTGTCCTGTGAAAATGTTGCAAAAATATGTTATGTTGGCAGATATTAATTTGTTATCTTCAGAATTTTTATTTAAGCCAGTTTTCAGATCACATGGTATTGCAAAGTTGATATATAAAAACAAAAAGATTAGTTACACTACTGCAAGGGAAAACATTATTTCCAGGCTCAAAGAGGTCAGTTCTGGTTTAAATTTAGGTTTACATTCGCTTCGATCAGGCGGAGCTACAGCTGCAGTCGGTTCAAATGTAAACGAAAGGTGTATTAAAAGACACGGGCGCTGGAAGTGCGATTCTAGTAAGGACATGTATGTTGTAGATCAGTTAGAAAACCGATTGGCAGTTTCCAGAAAATTGGGGTTATGATTATCATAAAGTTTTTCACATTTTGGTTTTGAATTTATTATCAAATGTATGTTATATTTTGTTTTTTCCCTGATTCATTTCGTCGCCTCACCCTAACTTTGGTGTTTTTCTATGCATTCTGGGCTAGTCGGCAAATATATATTTGCTTGTCATTTTTGTAAGAATAGATAAGACTTAATATTTTCCGCGGTACGGAGATTAGCGGAAAATAATTGTCTTGTTGATTCGAGTAGAAAATTGTATCCAATGAAATTCATAGTTACGAGTCACGTGGTGACGAGTGTCTGATTGGTGTTCGAATAGCACGAGAAATCAGTTCTAGCCCGTCTTCTTACAAAGACGCATCAAATTTACATCAATAAAAAATTGTTATTTTTTATTTTTTATTATACTATAATTTAGAAGCTTAAAAATTTTCATATTTTTGTTGTAAAGTCCCTGCACTACCCTTGAGACGGCGCGCATTTGCGACTTTGACATGGTTTGGGACACAGGTTTCCAGAGATTTTTCTATTTAATAGTTTTTTATTTCTGGTTTTTTCTGGCCGGTCACGTCGTCGATGAAAGGTTCAAATATTTGTTTAAAAAAGGGTGAGGCAGTGATTTTTTATATTACAGTATATGTACATGATACAATTTTGTATTGTTCAGCTTAAAATAAACTTCCGGCTCCCCCGTATGCATTCTGGGCTAGTCGGCAAATATATATTTGCTTGTCATTTTTGTAAGAATAGATAAGACTTACATTTTCAGTGTCTTTGCCTGTGATAACACTACGTATCAAATTTGTACAATACAGTCCATTGAATACAAATGACGTAATATTGGGGCGCAAATCGGGTTTGCTTATTTCATATTCAAATATATAATCGTACAATTGTTTAAAATTATATAAATATAAGTAATAATGAATCATATTTTGAATATTATGAGGTGATAATTTCATTGGTCATCGCGTGATCCCATTGGTCATCGCGTGATCCCATTGGTCATTGGTCATCGCGTGATCGCTTTGGTCATCGCGTGATCCCATTGGTCATCACGTCATCCCTTTGGACTTTATCGGATTTGATAACCTACTACCAAAATTATCACCACATGATACTTAAAGAATGATTCCTTATTCCTTAAATAAGTCTACAGAAAAATCGGTAGAAGATGTTTTCTGAAGGACAACCCGATTAGTAATTAAAAAATCGTGTAAAACCATTTTTTTCAGAATTAAACTTAAACTTCATTTGTAGTCTCTCATTATAAAGCTACATAGTTTTGAGATTTTGGGATACATAGCATTTTTAAAACGTGGCACGATTAATTAATGATAACAAAAAAACACTATTTGTCAAGTCAAATTAAACTATTGACACTCCTAAAATTGCATATTTTGAACATCAAGTGGAGAAACTAAAAAAAATTAACATCCAATTTCAAATATAAATTTTAGCATACCGATAGCTATTTCTAAATTAGGTTAGAAAAAATAGATAGTTCACAAGCAGAGTGGAAGACAGATTCAACTGTTGCACGCATGTCGATTCCATGTTCCCAGGGTGAATGCATTTGTTCTCATAGTGATATAAACAGCTAGCAGCTGTTGAGTGTTGTTTCCACCGTAAATATGTATTCCAGAGAAACGAATCTAAAAATAAAACGTTTCTCCATATCTAATAGTTGTTCAAATAAGTACAGATCGAAGGCGCATTATACGGGAATTTTTGCAAACAAGAAAGTGAAATACATCTTTGTTTTATAAAATATATGATATTATGCTTTTAAAAAAGCCAAATATATATATCAACAAGGTTCCCTAGGTCTGTTTTTTTTATAAACAACTATCATTAAAGAAGTGAAACCAATGGTACGTACACAAAAACAACAGATGATTGAGGAACGACAAAATCTGTAGTCGATTTCTACCACCCCCCTCTCCTTGTTTCCTAGAGATATAGAAAATTAGACTTAAAGGATTGGTTTGTTAACCCCCCCCCCCCCCATTTATCAAATAATGCTAAGATGCATGTCAATCCCTAGATTGTATGGCTCATAATTCTCATCTTTAATCGCTATATTTAATGTAGTCTATCTTTACACAAAAACTTAACTGCCTTTAGTCATCATAGCTGCATTTTCCAGAATTGAATTTTGTTTTGCTGCAATGCAAGTTTTTAAAAAATTCAAGTTCATGTGAATAAAATATCTCTTATTTACCCCAACAAATTATACTACATTGTAAAAAAGACGTTTGATTTTATCAGCAGAAATGTTTATTTATTATGCAATATGTCATTTTACGAAAAACCATTCAATGATTTTTTTTCACACATTTTTTTCAGCAGCATAAATGGCATTTAACATTATATGCACATTTTTCAGCATTGGACTGATAGATATGATCCAATTTAATTTAAAATTAATGGTTCACTTAATACTACATCACGGGGGTGGGGGTGTCAATGCCCTCCCCCCCCCCTCTTTTCACCAGGACAATTCAAATATCCTCAAACTAAGAAATAAAATATGTAAAAATAAACCTAAAATACTGCCTTAGAACAACACCCCACCTCCACGAAAAAAATGACAACACATTGCTCTGTAGTTCACAAAAGGGAATGGCGGGTTTCTGAGTCCGACCATTATTGCGGGTGTTGATTCCCACAAGATTTCTTTAAATGCCTTTTGATTTACGACGCCTTAAAGATGACGTACGTCCCATCCTCGTCATTAAGATTAATTTCTTTGATGTTTTAAGTTTCAAAGACAAATATGATTGATAAATGCTTGAAAGCACTTATTAGGATTTACCCTGAAGAACAAAGACACATGATAATAGTAATTGTTGCGAACTACAATTTTCATTTTTGATCTTTTTTTTTATATCCCTTGGACCTAAAATCATAAAAGTCGTTTTTAGAATACCCCTTTATTTTCATTAATTTTGCGTTCAATTGAAGTATGAGTAATTATTACTTATTCAAAATAAGTGAACTGATTATATACGATCATGTATATGTACGAATACATTCGTTATAATGTCTTTTGGGTTTTTCTATTACACATTAATGGGTTTTTTTTAAAAAATAATATTGCATCATTGCAACAATTCAGAAATCTGGAAATATATGTGGGTTGTTTTAAGGTTGGACTTTCCTGATTCATAAACTTTACCAACATCTTGACCTTGATATAATTATCATTTATTAAAACAAACAATTAAATAATAACATTCTAATTTTTATTTTTTTAAATATTAATTTAACAATTTAAGCTCAAAATATGATTCAAGAGAGAGTCATAGAAAGCTATCTGTTTCGAAGGAGTGGTATGAAGGAGGGGAAATCTTCTATATGAGATTGAATAATCGGAGCGACAGCCGTGTATTCTATCGAGTCGTGTCATTTGACACCACATGTACCCCCCCCCCCCCGCATTCTCTCTTTTTAATATGGATGTATGATGTTCAAATTCCTTTGATAAGTTTTAATGAAGTTATATGAATTAACACATAATTGATTTTTTTCTCACTCTCTTTTCCTCTGTCTGTCTGTCTGTCTGTCTGTCTGTCTGTCTGTCTGTCTGTCTGTCTCTCTCTCTCTCTCTCTCTCTCTCTCTCTCTCTCTCTCTCTCTCTCTCTAATAGAGGAATAGAGGGGTTGGTCTTCATGAGGCATATACGGCCAATCAAAAATATGTAAAAAAAAAAAAAAAAATGAAACAAGCGGTCCACAAAAATAGAATTCAACCGCTTCAGTGCTCTGTTGCCCAAATGCTATTAAAGCAAACGTTTGGATTATACGCTGTTGTACAAAGTTCAATGATAATACAATGTTTGACGTTCATGTTAATCAATCAACCAATCGACACGCTAAGTGCATACCAATCGCTGACCAGTTCCCCACAGGATATATTGTACATCACTTCCCCTATCCACTTCTGTTGCACCATTCATCTTAAAGCTTATCAGAACCTGCTAACTAAAATTACAAATTACACGAACTTGTATCCATGAAATATAAATCTTTTTTTTATAACTCTATTTCACCATTGCATTTGTGCGATGAAGTCATTATTTGATGTTTTGTTTTGTTGATTTGTTTTTATTTCCTCTCTTTTTTTTAGGGGGGGGGGGGGGGGGGGGGGTTGGCTTGAGTTTCTCCGAGTCTCCGGATTTTTATAAGGACGGGAGCGTACTTCGGAGAGAACGACTCGGTAATTTCCAGTAAATTCACCAAATTCGATCACCTACTTCAACTCCGCAAGTCTTTTAGAAAGCGGTAAAACAACTGATTGTCCGAACCGGATGTTGCCGGAAAGACCCGAGAAGTTGTATTTGTATAACGCACGTCATTTCATGTATACCACCTACAGACTCCCGGTTAATCGTGTATAGGAAGGCGTTTTCTGTTTGGTTTTCACTTCATTAGAACTTTTTTCTTCGTTGGCGGAATTTTTTTGACGTCATAGTTGTTGGAAGTTTTTGTTGTAAAGATATCAGTTGTAAGGATCTTAATTAAACCCACATGTATATCCATGATTGCTCAAATGAATGAATCAAATATATCACCTTTTGTGAAAAAAAAATTAACAAACATTGCAAAGACCACAAATTAAATTTACATAAATTACAATGATTAAGTGTAATGTTCGGAAATACACGGTTTTAATTCGAATATCCGTTTGTTTAGAACCGGCGTCAAAAACAGAGCTATATGTATATAACGATAGAAAGTTAAACATTTATTGATAATTTAGATTTATTGCTAGATAAAGTAATAAATGTTTTTATTTACAAATACATTATCCTATTTCATGATATGCCATGAAAAAAACATTGCGCTTAAGTTTAAAATCTTCCAAACCTTCAATTCCATTCAAATTAATTTCAATTCAAGCTAAAATGATTTTAAAAACCTTGGACATTACCAATTAAGAGAATTGTTGACGTATTGCATGTTGACGTGCAATGCATATATAATTATCATAGAGCTGATATTTTTGTTTTAAAAAAAATAAGCAAAATCTGCACGTATTCGTATTTTTAGCGTAAAACATACTTTCAGAGAAATTCATAAAAGGCCAGCTGTTTAAGGTATACTTGACACCTGTTTAAGATATTGAATAATCGGGGCGGCAGCTGTGATTTCTATCGACATGCACACCCACGTAACTTATGTACTTATAAAGGTAATCAATCTAAACGGTATGAAGTAGGAAACCCTGACATTCATAAAAAAAAAATCATTATAAAAGCAAAGATAGAATTTATACGAAGTTTTGTGAACTAATGATACAATGTAATTTCTTATCCAAGTTGTACAAAGTTCAATAACATAGATTTTGGTGTTAATGATAATCTATCAAGCAATCAACACACTAATTAATGCACGTGCATCTACTAATCTCTACCAGGCCACCGCTACACTCGCTGTTCCCATTTCATATGTACCCACTTATGTTCTCCCATTGACCGAGTCTATAATATATAGATTACATTTCAATAACCTTTATAACCATTGCGATTTCGTGATCTAGTCATCATATAAATACTTCTCTATCTGCTGATTGCGGTTTCTTTTAAAGTGTTTTTTAAGTGTAGAATTGTGAGGACGGAAGCGTATTACCAGAGGACTCAGGGATTTCCGGAACATGCACCACATGCATCTTTAATTGTTTTAATTTACCAAGAATCGAAAAACAACTGATTTTCCTAACTATACAGAAAATGCCCGAGAAGTTGGGTTTTTAACAAATCGACTACAAGTCACGCTTTGGACTCCATTGCCCCAGATTACTCTTGGAAAGAGGGTGTTTTCTTGTTTGGTAAATCATTAATAGTTCGCACCTTTTCTTTTCCTTGACGGGATTTCTTTATTATCGGGGACGGAATACTGAGTTAATAATTTAAAATTTCCGGGTTGTGCACTTCCTCTCATCTGTGATTAGTAGAAAATATATTGTGTGAACATTTCATTTATTTTGTTGGTTAAAAAGCGGTTCGACGCTTGAGAGAAATCTTTTTGACGATCAAACTTTATACGTGCGACTTAACAAATTTTAAGATTTCTAATCTTGAAAAAAGAGAGAAAACGAAAAAAAAATAATTACATTGTTCTTGATGTTAATGCAAATTTTAGTTACAACTAGTTGAAAACAATATTCTTTATTACCTTTTGAAAAGAGTTTTGATACGGTAAGGCTAATATCAGCAAACGAAATTTGTATGTGGTATTTCTTAAATTCTAATCATAATATGACCCGAGATGTATTTTCTTCTACTATACCCAATCTCAAGTAATAAGCATGTGGTATTTAATATTCTTTCGATTTTCTTTTTCAAATTAAGGTATGCACGCTTTAAAAAGCACATTTAAATTCCACACGTATGGTATACGGTATCACGACATTCATTATATATCATACATGTATCTCAGACCGCACAGATACGTGTTTATGGCTCTGATAAAATGCAAAGCTCTGTTGTTTAATGCCCCCCCCCCCCCCACCCCACCCCCATCGTACCTCAGTGATCTATGTGGTCAGGCCAACAAAATACAGTTTCCACTCCTATATATTAAATTCTGTAAATGTATATGCAAATAACTTACTGTACTGTTCTGACTTGAAAAAAAAATAGTTAAGTATAAAATGTTAACATCTGATTGTATATGGAATACAAGTACATGCATGTATATACTGAACATACATATTGTTGGCTGTAATTGGCCTGTATAAAAAACTAACTGCTTTGGGGGCACACGTGTATTAATAATAGCTCATACATTAATACATAGCAGTACTTGCTAGAAAATGTATACGCTTGTGTGTATGACAACCTGGAACACGTATATTCTTTATATAATATGGTTTGTTACAACGCACTTTGAAAAATTACGCACTTTGATTTTTTTTTTCAAAGTGCGTTAATTTTCGGACTAAGTGAACGCACTTTGAAAAAAAAAATTATTTTCAAATTGCGTTAATATCGTCGATATTAACGCACTTTGAAAAAAAATGTTCATGGTTTAGTGAAAATAGTTGATAGTTTTATATACAACTAGACTTTGACCCGTGCATGCACGGGTCAACATTGCATATTGGACAAAAATAGATACATCGACACACCCTATTGTTGACATTTACATAACAAAGCTATAAGCCCACATTAATGTTATTAATTTCACTACACTTTCTTTAGTTAGAATAATCTAACTGTGTCTCGGGAAAGGCCCCCACAACAGTTAGAATGCCCCCCATATACCCGTATTGTAGCAGAAAATTGCAGAATCGCTCCGAAACGATTTTCCAATGAAAATTTACACTTATTTGGATTATCGTTTCTGAGTTTATTCATGCAAATATGATTTCGTGGAAAGTAAACTAAAGATCCCGTTAGCGTGAATGTAATGCGCACGCGCAAGATTGTAAAATCCAAAAAATCCAGATGATTTCCGTGATTTTTATAGGAATTTTCGTTGATAATTAATTACCGAAGATTAATTGAGAAAAAATAAAAACAAACTGGTAATCTTTAAGTACCAATGATGGTTAAAATATGTAAAACACAAGACAGTACTATTCCGATTTATCGGTATTAAAGCCCAAAAATTCGAGTCTATCATTTTAATATAGTAGTGTACAAACCTTGTTTAGCTTAATGTGTTATATTTAAAAAAGAACTCATTGCATTCTCAGCTAACTTGATAAATAGTTTCTAGATGAGAATTTTTTTCTTTTCTCATAAGACAATATCGACAATTTACAAAGAAAAAAAATTCGGGAGGTTTGAGTTATCCAACATGACATAAACTTCATCGCTTAGCAACTGCATTTTCCTTTTTTTGAGTATGCAGCAAATTAACCACTTATCTAGTATATTGGGCTATGCTTGAACGAATATGATTTATATATATGAATAATGGAGATGAATGTATAATATATTTCAACTGACTCATTGCAAATATGATGTGAAAAAGGATACCTTAGTTCTGTTTATCAAAATCTTTTAGAAGATCAGTGCGAGAAAATTTACCCACATCCTAATGCTTGTTTTTAAGCTTATAATAATTACTATCGTTAATGTTAATATTCTTTTATTGAGTTGATTTATTTGATTAGAATAAAAAAAGAGGGTTACTGAGATTCTTTAACGTACCAATGGAGAAATTATTGTTCTGTCAGCTCGTTTTTTCAATAACACTGCATGTACTTATACGGAGCATATTTCTTTTTCCGATCTTAAATGTTTACCCAAAGTTGCTGAATATCATATGTTTTGGAAGGATAAATGAGGTGTAGGGGACCTTCTTCTTGTAATCAATTAAATGATGCACTGGTATTTGACCTGTATTTTTGGTTAACCCCAACCCTATCCCCGTTCTAAGTACAGTATTTATAAAAGCACCGGTCTTTGATATTCTTGTTATTGTATAGCTACAGTTGATAACCTTGCTTCTTGTGACACATATATATCACATTGTATCTAGAAAGTTTCTTCCGTGCAGTAGACTAGGCTAGTAATGCGATCTTCTCGCATTCTTTTCAAGTATTTAATCCTAAATTTGTTATAATCATTATAATCATTATAATATTGTTAATGTTTTTAATGTATACGCCTTCTGAGATCCTTGATTGGTGAATAAACATAGGTACATGTACTCTAAGATAGAATTGAGTTTTCTTTGAGAACTTATGACAGTTTTAGGGACGATATATCACGACTCAGAAATATGAACAAAAGCCTTTGTCCACAACATTTCTTCTCGCTTGAAAACGACAGTATTTTATATTCAACATTATTTTATATGTGAAATGTTCTAATGAAGTGCACATTCAACGAAAAGAAATACCGAAAGATGCATTTTAGAGTTTCCTATCATGGAATAAAATGCAATTGCTAAGTCCCCAGGCGGTTTAGATTTCATGCATCTGTTCTCAATCAATACCAGTGAATAATTATATCATGTTGCATTTGCCATAATGTTTTTTATCTAGGGCTGACACAACACATACCGTTTTCCAACATTGCAAAACAAAACGTTAACTTTACGATTAAAAAATTAGGTATCATTGTTTTAGTATTATGAGGCGATTAATCCAATAAAGTCCGAAGGACTCTATAATAAAATTCATCACACGCATCCGACCGTATTTGATAACCTCATGATATTTTAAAAAAAATAATGTTCAGCATATTGTACGTGTACGATTAAAGAGGTTCACTCCTATCTTTTTGGGTAACTATTTTATGTCACCCTCTTAACTAAAAAGTTTGCATCATATATTAATTCTATTTGTATATTCATATTCTCCAGATAGTTTGTGCATTATGATATATTCATGTTGTTCTGAAAGACATTTTTTGACATTTTTATCGATATATTTTAGCATATTTATCTTAAATTTCATAGAATAAAAAAAAAGAAATAACTCAAATTTTAGCCTAAGATTAGCATATATCGTGTCATATCTCAAGTTTCTGAGAACTGACACCTACTTTTTTTTTTTACTTCCATATGAGGCATTAAATGTATTTCTATTCGTATGCAATATTGACATTACTATTATTTTTTTTTTATTTGCGTTATAATTTGACTACTCCAAAATGTTATAACAATCTTTACATTTGCTGTTGCATTCATTATGTACTGGCATTTGAAGCCATCAGTAAAGCACGTTTTTATTTATTTTAACTTTGACCCGGATATTACTTTTATAGTCACTATATGTGTTCAGCTTCATGCCGATTAAAATCATAACTGAATAATAGTTCAAACTCTACATATTTGGTTGATTTCTTCATATAATTAATTTCCATGCCTAATTATGCAATTATTTCCGGAAAATTATCATTTCTGTTTGGAACCCTATATTTCCCAAAAATGACACGTGACATTGGTCACAGATAAATTAAACGAACATATTAGGTCCCTATCTTTATACCCATGATGTTTTTGGATGATTGACATTACTAGTATTTCAGGTGTCAACCTCCTTAAGTATTAAAATAGTCATTGATGAAATGTATTAAACTATACATTACAAAACCGATTCGTAATATTATCACAGAAAAACGTCACTGGAAAACGTAAATATTACGGCATAAAAGCTTTAAACACTGGCCTCTCCCACATAGCTTTCATGTAAATCTGTATCAGGAAATGTTACATATAAATCAAACATATATATATATATATATATATATATATATATATATATATATATATATATATATATATATATATATATATATATACAAATAACATATAAACACACGTACATAAAGCAGATCGGTGTAACGATTATGTTTTTTTTCTGCATCAACTGTTAATCGAAAGTTCACATACACGTCACACCAGGAAACGACCCTTGATTCTCCGAATGACAGCCTGTAAATATTGATTGTTTGTCCATGTCTTCCTGGTTGCTATTTCATTTGTCGTGTTGTCCCCATGCTCTTTTCCGTCTTCGCTGTATCGTAGTGTATCGATTTATATACATGTAATCAAATGCATGTCACTTGAAGCTGGATTGGGGAGGATTTTTAATTCAGTCTTCCTTTTGTCACAAGGGAACCTATATAATTGCCGGCAAATAAATGCAGAGCACGGCAGGTCATTAAATAAATGCATCAATGAACACTACCCATGAATCCAACCATCTCTCTCTCTCTCTCTCTCTCTCTCTCTCTCTCTCTCTCTCTCTCTCTCTCTCTCTCTCTCTCTCTCTCTCTCTCGTGTCATCATCCTATCTATTGTAATGGCCAAATTCTAACAATATTAAGTTATACATCCTAATTTTTCAAGTCATGTTCAACAAAGAATTCGTGTCATTTTTATTCAAAGAGAGCGAAGTGTTTTGCTTATTTCACACAATTTTTTCCCCACTTTCCAGCCCCCACTACCATCACACCCACCCCCAAATAAGAAATAACCATAAAATCAGTTGGGAACGTCAGCCTTACTTTAACTGTACTTTTAATGTAAGAAGTAATTTGATGAAGAAATAAATAAAGATTAAAAAAATATTATGGACCAATATTAAATAATTGTAAACTGCAGGAGCGCTTCATATCAGAATCCGGGTTTACAGTCTCGTCATCAAATTAGCCACATTTCCTTCAGTTTTTTCAAAAACAAAATTATGTAATGATCATTATGTTCATTTCCGGTATATATCTAATCAGAATGTTTAGGACATTTTGTGCAATTCTTGAGAAAACATCTGGACAACTACGGGAAGGATCTCAAATTAAAATAGAGGAAGTGTGTTACATAACCGTCAGCTGTTATCTGTCTTATCTGTTGTGTCTGGAGGGGATCTCAGGAATTATGTAACAAGCTGTATTTTATTGAACACGAAGATTTTCTTATGTAGCGTTGTTGCTTTTTAAAAATTGTGTCAATAGTTAAAATACATTGAAATGCATGCAAAATCTCTTAATCATGCCAAATATAACGTGTTCATTGAGTAAAACGCTTTGAGATTTTCACTACACCCCCGCCTATTAAAAAGCTGAATGCTCGGGGTAGAACATTGAAATCTGAGGGAAATAAATGTTAAGTGGGCCCTGCCCAACCGGAAGCAATTAAGCAGGGCCTTAAAATGCCCACAATGGCTCTTTAAACAGTGTTTCCAAGAACAGAGAGAAGCACGAAAAAAAATTGCTAAACAATTCATAAATAGTGATTCCAAAAATCGAATTAATCGGATTTATTCAATAAAGCTGTATATTAAGCATTCTCCAAAATGATTGTTTATTCTTAAAGAAATATATTTTTTACTATTGATAACTTACAGTTTACAATGTTATGAGAGTTCTGATAATGACAAAAGTGTAACGTCACTCCACAAAGAATTGAATTACTATTTACATGTAATAGAGCTTATGTTGAACATGGCTTAAACCGATCAGCTCAATAGATTGTTGTTAATTTTTCTTCTGTTTTAGCTCAGGTTTATAAGTACTAAACTAATAGTATCTGTTAATTATTATTTGTCATGCATACACATCAGGAAGTCTGAAAAATCCTCGCCCAAGAATTGTTGGTGCCCAGTAGAGTTGAAATTTAATAAATTGTTTTTTGGGGGAAAAATAGCAAAAGTTTACAGACAGACATACAAAAAGTTAATAAGTAAATAAAAAACAACGATAACAAAAAATGCCCCCCCCCCCAAAAAAAAAAAAATACGAATAACATTTAACGAAAGACAAAATCAAAACCAACTTGTTCTTCTCTATAAGACAGCGCAGTTTTTGATATCTTTAGTTTTTGCAAAAAGTTTGTCCACAGAGAAAACATTTTTTTTTCATGGCTTAGGTAGGTACGTGTATATTGACATATTGCAATGAACAAGATACATATAGTTCCTTAGGCAGAGCTTAGTAAAAAATGTGTGTGTGTGTGTGTGTGGGGGGGGGGGGTGTCCGACTTTTTCTAGAAAAAATGAATTCTCATGAAGTTGCATGCCATCTCCCTTTTTTTTTCAGAGAGATAAAAAAAAAGTTGACGTAAAAATATAAGGAAATTAACAATGAAATTAAAGTTTTTGCAGTTCTAGATAAAATGTTCTCTTTTTGATTCCGTTATAAATATAGCCCACGTTTACTCTATGTACAACAAAGTATTAGTGCAAATCTGTTTTACTAAGAACTTTACCGTCCGCCATTTTTATCCACACGCCGCCTGCATACCCGTTAACGTCGATCACGTGACGCGTGTGTTCCAATCAGAAATCTATAATGTGAATGCTGTTTTTATGGAAGCCATGGCAGTTCAGCTATGAATTTGCGTCGAGAGATTATTTTTGTTTTTAAAATTTGATTACTTATGTTTATTTTTGTATAGCTGGTATTAGTGAAATATATGCCATCGAGTATGAAACATAAACAATTGATTTTAATTTTATTTGGTTAAAGTGATGTTTTCTTCTGAAATTTTTACTCTGTATTTAATTAAAATATCCAAAACATCATATCTAAAATATTTACTTTTGTTACTAGAATCTCAACAATATGTAAACCCCCCTTTTATAAAAAATTTCCAGCCAATTTCAACTTCCGCTCTTTAAAATACATTTTTAAGTAAAAACTTTTAAAATTATACATTTTTTAAATCAAGTATTAAGTGAGAAACACATAGCACTTATCACTTTACTTGACAAACTTGTAAAAAAGATATTTTTCTTGGAAAAGAATACCAAACAAGAAAATAAGAATCATTTAAAAATTTGAATTATCTGAATATATATTTTGTAATTTCATCGTTAACTGCCTAATTTTTTTTCTTTAGGATTCAGACTTATAGATGTTGAACTTGGAAAACAAAAAATATAAAGCTTGACAAGCTTATTTTTTTCTACATCTTTTAGAACATGTATCTCCCCATTTGCCTAAACATCTTGACACCTTGGGAAAATGTCATTAACTAATTTTTCTTCAAACACTTTCCAAGTGCATTAGCTTGTGTGTTTTTACAATAAATAGAAGTATTTATTTTTAAAGGAAAGACCACTGATAAGAATAGTATGTTTGTAAAACTGTATAAAACGCAGGCATGTAGCATCGGGGGGGGGGGGGGGGCAGGGAGGCCTGCCCCCCCCCCCCCCCACTTTTCCCCGCAGCAGTAATTTTTTTAAAATTTACATATAAAAGCCCCCCCCCCCCTCCCCTGGGATTAGGTTTTTGAAGATTTTGGGATATTATAAATTTCCCCTTTTTTTTTTTTTTTTTTTTTTTTTTTTTGCTTGTCAATATTTTTTGGATGAGTCTAGCCCCCCCCCCCCCCCCCCCCCACACACACACACACTTTCAAAAACGATGCTACTCGTCTGAAACGTACAGTGTATATTTATACTACGGTACCATGCTTGTACAAAGTTAACGCAATATTTAGAAGTGTATAGTACAAATTTAGTTTAATATCAAAACCTATCTAATCTGAACATGCAGATAAGTTCACATTGACCATTTTATTAACTGAAGGTCTATACACTATTTCTGTACCTAATCAGTAATGAAAAATACATATTTTCAATTGAACAACTTTCATAGGAAAAATCGATTAAAAATGCGATACAAGTTTTCAACAAAATTTCATTCATAATTTGAAGTTTAGACATGATCTTAAAACTGGGTTAAGTAGCGTCACCTTATTCAATGGAAAACCAGATTGCGTGTGAAATGGGGTTAGGGTTAATAATTTTCTTCAGAAGTGTTTCCCGGGGAACAGTAAACCTAAACCGGAAAATTCACTTAAAACAGAAGTTACGGCGTGCAGAGTTATGGAGAGACCTAAGTTTATGAATGATGTAAACATTCCTTTGATAAGTTTTCATGAATGTATATGAATAAACAAATTTTTAATTTTCTCTGTCTGTCTGTCTGTCTCAATTTATAATCAAAGATTATTTTTATTTCCATTTTCTTTTTAACTTTCATGATAGCATATTTCAATTTTCTTAGTTTTGTTTGAATATATTTTCTAAGAATTTTATTGCAACTTCTATAAAAAGGATACATGCTCATATGTACAATGTATTCCCGGCGAATCGTTTCCGCCTAAGGAAAAACTATTTAGAATAAAAAGAGTTGATAGAAAATAGAAAATCCTGCTTTCGATTTTCAGTTTTAGTATTTTCCAAACACGTGGTTCAATTTTCTTTTTCTATTGTTATTCTAAATCCCCTTTACTAGGTACGACAGGCACACATCCATGATTTTTTTCCATCAGGAAGGGGGGGGGGGGAGGGTAGAGGGGTCCGATACTTATTTTCGGTGTTTGTGAATTTAATGAGTTTAAATTTTCCTGATCCCTCACCCCCTCCTATACATCCATACACGAAAGAAATACTCATTTTATCATAAAAAGAGATATGAATTCAAAAATATAGTTTAATGTTTTTCATGAAAGAGTTTCGTTTTCAAATAAAAATTCACATACCAAGTTCAACTCTTGGAAGAACAAACTGTTATATTTTGGCGGAAGAATAAAAATCGTCAAATAATTCACGCCGTGTATTTAAAATGTACATAACTACAATTTCCCATTGAAATTTTTTTCTGATGATAACCGTTTTTGAAAAATTGCAGTTCCTTGAAAATGCATGTACACTGCTTTTAGAAACTAATATGGTCTTCTTTTTTTTTTTTTACCCCCAATACATTATTATCGGGCAGTCAAATAGTGGTTGAAAATTTAGTTGATTTACAAATCGTACCTTCAATTTTCACTATAAAAAAACTTTGCACTTAAAGTTCAAAATATAAAAGGGGGTTGAATGGAGAGAGCTAAAGGGAATGATCGAGTAAATTATCCACGTGAGTTAGAAGAGTGTAAAACCCAAAGGGGATATCGACAGCTATAGCTGTTAACGGATTTTTGAGAAAAAAAAATCCCATACATTATATGCATAAGTTTGTCTTTAATCATTTTCTACTTTTCATTAAGATCTTGCAAGATACACTATACATGTACTGATTTATTGTTTTTGCGTTCATTTTATTCTGGCTATCCGCAGATAAATACATGTATAGTAATTTTAGGAGTTGGGTTGTCAACAAATTCACCATCAGATCTGACTTAAAAGTGAAGACGTTTTTGCTTTTATAGTTTAAACATTTTTCTATATCGTTATACTGTAACAGTTACATTTTCAACGTTGCCTCAACTCTCATATTATGAAAGTTGAGGCAACGTTGAAAATGTAACTGTTACAGTAACATATATAACAGTTATAACGTTATATCGTTATACCGAACTCTTCTCCTCAAAGAGATAGCTTAAGTCTTCAATGCCTCGACCATCCACTCCTCAGTAGAATATTTTGTGCACAGAGCAAAAGATTACGTTCCATGATTTGGTTGTAATGAGATCACATTTAAAATCTTTTAATAATCCATAAATAACTTAAAAGCCTTTCCAGCTTTACAACGAATTTTGTTCATTACTGACATATAAGGAAATCTCTCAATTCTAAATACATATGAATGTACTACATGTAGATCCATTCATTAGATAACCGTGTGTCTCAGATGTAATAAACTAATCAACAGATCGCTCTAGTGGTGTAATTAAAATATCACACACACAACAAACTCACGCCACAATCAGAATGAATGGTTTTCAGGAAACATCCTCACACTCTGCCCTCTGTCGATGGCAAAGTGTCAGCTTTTTTTTCAATTTTTAAGCTATAACAACAGTTGTTATGGCATACATGTACATGTTTACATTTTATCTGGTATGGTTTTAATATAGAAGTGCACTCCATTGCGCATAGATACTGAACCTTTCCCTGTATTAGCAATAGGGAGGTTGGATGATGCATCTAAAGTTATAAGAAATTTTGTTCTGATCATTTTGTTTTTTTACATCTTGACAAACGTTTTTGTTGAAACCAAACATTTTTCTCAGTTTTTTTTAAAGAATGCTATTTATCTAACTTTTATATAAACTTTTTTTTAATCATATCAACTAGTTCTTTTAGATTAATGTACGTGCCTGTATACACCACACCAGATCACATATGAGCATGACATTAAAACATTGGTAAAGAAAGAATCTCTTGTCGACAAAAAAAGAATGGACAAAGAGAAGGACAAAGTATTATATAATAATTTATTTTCCAGCTGCTGCTTGCTTCAGAGATATGTACAGACGCACGAGATTCAACACAAACAGAGTCAATAAATAGATAAATATAAACAACCACAGAATATTTAATGCCCTATATCAAAAATATCACATCCATTTCTCTCACAAAATTGGTCAAATTTTCATGTATCCAAACTGATTGCTCGTGCGGAACGCGTAGATTTGGCACCGGTCCTTGACCTGTAGAAACACGTTACTACCCTTCGTCAATTTAAACGTGTCCCCAAGTTCTATGGGTTGTACTCGGTCCTCACCCAGCAGTAAATCCTTGGGACAACCCCATTCTTTCTCCATCAGAATGACAGAGCCTCCATTTGGATGTTCTAAAACCACCCGGATGTAGTTGTCTGTGCTTTGTCTGCACAACGTGTCGTTAACGATGGTTGTTATGGAAACAAATAACTTGTAGGTCCCAGTTTCTTTGACTTCAACTTTTGTTTGATAACCTTTGCTTTGTTTAACTAAGTGCAATCTCCCAGTATCACCTATATTAAAGAAAAAATAATTGTAATGCCTAAGTCATAATAGTAATAAATAAGTCCTAATAACTTGGCCTGCATCAACAGACGGTCCAGACTAATTCTAAGGATATTGTAATTGGGGTGGGGGGGGGGGGGTATGATACATGTGATTTATTTACTGGGCCTAAATTGGCATTTTCGTCTAAATGATTCCGGATTATTTTATAATAAAAATCACTTACAATGGTTTGTTGCATTGATTTCGAAGTATTCTTGTAGAATACGACCATTGGGACTTCTTTTACGCACAAGGACGTCCCTCATCTACAAAAGAATAAACAGTTATAATATATATGGCAACATGACTTGACTTGTCCACAAACTAATACGAAGCTTTCTATCCAATATTTTTGTATATCAACCCCTATACATGTATAATGACTATATAAATATAGATGCACTCGCATACAATGGTGATGAACTCACTATCAATGAACTTGCAATTTTGACATCAATACACAGACGGTTGTAAATATTTATGGCATGAACCAGGCAGTTATAGTTATATCACTATACAATAAAAGATGTTCAAACCCAACCAACCTCTTTGGACAATGCGATGAGAGATTGGTCAACTTTTCGGCAACACATCTCTTTGTTTCCGGTTCGGACTTTCACAGCCTTCCCGCTCCAAAGCAGTTCCGAATCCTCTTCCACACACGCCGTACACAAAGCAGACGACAAGGGTACATCACACTGGCGTGACGTCAGTAAACTGACAGCACCTGACGACTTGTCGTCTGTCACCAATATCCGGGTCTTATTATTAAGATAAGAACTGACGGACCATGTGATTGCAGAGGCCATCAGTAGATTAAAAATCATGGAGATAATGGCTACCACGGTCATTCGTTTTGTCCTTGGTCTCTGGACTGCTGTCATGACATTTTGATCTTCAAAACGACGAATATCATTCCCAGATGTTACCATGGCGATGCTCGTTGGTATCGGGGTGTTATAATACACAGACTGGGGGGTATCGAAGTAGCCTGTCGTCATCATCGTGGCTTGTTAAACTGTTATGTTGAGAGTTCAACCAGATTCTGTTTAAATGAAGACACTGTGAAAGATCAGGAACTTTATATTCAGCAGTTCTGGATATCCTACGTACGTTTTCCAATCATTTTTCCATCCGCCAAATATAGTGACGAATTTCCTCTTTTTTTCAATCTATAAATAACTTTTAAACATTAGTGCTTAGATAAAATTCATTTTGACCTTGGATGTAGATACTTCCGTTTCACATTTGAGAGCTGAGTGGGAAATAATGGTGTGCGGTTATACAGCACAACCAACGCGGAAAACCCAAGCAGATTTTTAAGATTCGAGATAAATTAACAAAAACTGTATACGTCACTGGTTAGACTTTATATCATTTCATTGTATACGGATTTATTTTAGGAAAACAATTAAAATCATTCAGTTTAATTCAAAAATAGGTTCAACCTGTTTTGTTGATATTCACGATAGTTTAACACTGTTTTTATCGATTACGGAGCGTGTTTAAGGATTAATTCTTTGAAAATACCACTTCTCAAAATATGTAATATCTGGGCGTGAAACTTTTTTCAGTCTTTTTTCTAAGCAACAGTTTTTCGTTAATTATATTTAATATTTTTCGTGATAGTCACTTAAATCTAAACATGTCTCTCAAACAGATGCATACTTATTAATTTAATTTAATAAGTATGTTATTCAAGTATATAAATACATTGAATTGGATTGAACAGCAGGCACAATGCCTATTTATGTTCTCTCCTGAGGTACGTATACTTATTGACTGAAAATCCAGTGGGAAATAACGCTCTTTGATTCTAGCAGTCAAAAACTACCACCAAAAAGAAAGTTCATGTATTGCACAGAATTATATTTTAAAGTTGTTTTCGATCGAAGTTTGGCTTAACTTTTAATAAATGCATAAACATATAAGTAAATCATGAAGTTACATGAATTAACAAATATTTGATATTCTCTCTCTCTCTCTCTCTCTCTCTCTCTCTCTCTCTCTCTCTCTCTCTCTCTCTCATTAATTAACATCAGAAACACTAAAAATCATAATTACTAAACATGGATATTTGTACTAATGATGACAAGTAAACTGTTATACTTATTGCATATAATTCTCATTATCCATTTTTTTTCTATTATATGCATGGATTTCCACAGAGTGAAACAGACTGTGTTACCAAATGATAGTATCAAGTTTGATTCAATTTGACCATCTTGTTTTTCCAGCAAGGTCGCATCAATATCATTATATTTTTCCTCAACTTTAAGGATAATAAAATTAGAGGTAGAAACTAACATGGTCCTGACATTATTATGAGATATTAATTTGAGATATTAATTTGAATAATAATTATGAGAAATTAATTTGAAATATTAATTTAAGATATGAGTTTGAGATATTAATTATGAGATATTAATTTGAGATAATAATTTGAGATATTAATTTGAGATATAGATTTGAGATATTAATTTGAGATATTAATTTGAGATATTAATTTTCTATTTTACATTGAAATAATGAAACCAAATAATTGACTATAAGTTATATTACTAAATTGATATAATTATTTGAACTAAAATTAATTAGATTTACCCCACATCTTCTCTAATTCCTTAAATTTTAAAGTTATTATTTCCATTATAATTTAATGCCTCCAATAATGAAAAAAATCGGATTTTATGTATACATATAATTGTACGGAAAAACAGATTTATTGATCATTTTGTAAGACGGAAAATACGTACCTTAGTTAACTTTTCAAACAAATCTTTTTAAAGATTTAATATTTTAAAAACTAACACAATTTAAATTTATTTCAAATATCATATTTTATAAATGCATTCTGAAACACGTGACCCTTGTCAATAATACATAATACTGTGGAATCATTAGAATTCGAGGTGGCTCAATTTTCGTGGTATTCGTGGGTAGACCTCCCCCACGAATTTAAAACCTCAACGAAAACAATTTAAAAAACAGTTATCTTTGTTACTGAAACAGTGACCGATGCATCCACGAAATTACAACCCCGCGAATGAACAAAAAAGTCACAATCCACGAAAATTGGCCCCCACGAATTTTAATGATTCCACAGTAATTGAAAAAATATTCATGGTTGTAGTTATTCAAGAAATGTAAATTGAATTCATACAATAATTTTGAATAGCTAACCTTGTGATTTTTCTTACGCCAATATTTCGCCAAAATATAGTCATTATTAGTCTGTTAACTTTGATAACTATTTTTCTGCCCAGTTGTACTATAGCAGGAAGGAAAGAAAATTATGATCTTTAAATTTCTTTACATCTTAATTTAATAAACATTTTGAATTTTAAGATAAGTCAAAGACAAGACTCCTTCCTTATACATTCAAACTGTGTTTAAGAACAAAGATACTTTCAGATACACATTTGTGCAAAAAGATGGAAAACACTGCTTTTATCTCATCGAGACTTGTGTCCCCAAAGTTCAATGGATTGTGGAACACTAACGTACACGATACGTCAATATTTTGATATCTTGAGTACTAGTATGATTGTGGTACTTTGTAATTTTTTTTATCATAAATAAAACCTGAAATGTTTAATATATATTACATTTTTTCACCGTTTTTTTCTTCTTAAAGAGACAGTACAGCTGAAAACACATGTGTGAATAACTTCAGATGTACCCATTGTATCGTTAGGAAATAAGAAATAACGGTGATTGTAATAGTTGAAATATATAAAAATCATGAGGTTGACAATGGTTTTAGAGGGGAGTCTATTATAACAGCTACCCTCCCAAACAGGTACTTTTTATTTTATTATACTGAATGTCTTATTTTTAAATTTTTTTTTTTACTGTTTTTATATAGAAATGAAATGAATTCTACGGCAAACCATACACGCATAATTTACGCGCATGTAATAATTCGTTGTGTTACCAGTTGCGAAGTGTGTTGCTAACGGCGATGGTAACAGAACGGATTACTTATGCGTCTAAACCAATCAGATTTCAGTATTTAACATGGAAGTATAATAATGTCAAACCAATGAAATCTTTTGTAACAAACTAGAACAAACAATTCCTAAGATATAGAACAAATGAGATATATTACAAAACAATTGGAATAGTTTACGATAAAAATGAATAATAATATTTTTATATTTTTTATTTGTATGGTATGAATTTTAAATTAACAGTGAATTGTAAAATAATTTTACAATTCACTGTTAATTTAAAATTCATACCATACAAATAAAAAATATACAAAGAAAAATGAAAGTTATATACATGTAGTACAAATGAAAGTATACAATACAAATGAAAATTTAAAGGTTAAACATGGAGAAGATTTTGCAACGCTTGACTTGCCATAGTTTATCCTATTTTTATTCCCAGACTACTATTATTACAAAATATCTGGATTTATTTTTCAAAGTTTTCCCTTTTTAGACTGTTATTTCCAGATCGAAGCCCAAATTTTGAATTTCCGTGTGATATATTTATATGAATGATGTTCTATAGCTATCGTGTAATCCCCAACATCGTCTCACTTTACTGTTGGTTATAACGACCTCTAGGTGCTTACTGAACATGAATGGGGGGAAGTTTTCTATCCACTTCCGGTTAACAAGAAAAGAAAAGTAGCGCTACTTCGATGTAGATGTGTTGTCCTTATGAAGCGGAAGCGTCAATTCACAATGGATTGGCAACTAAGTGTGATTCCATACAAGTAGAAAAATTGAAACAATAATCTTTGAAATTAAAAACCCTATTATAAAAGGGGTGCATAATTTACAGAACAGAGTTACTGGTTCCAACCTAGAACGGTTCCAAATTAAAACGCAGACATTCAATTCATGACACATCAAAGAATATTGCAGATTATGATTACATTAATGTATAAATTGATTATCGATCAATTCAAGAGATGTGATAGGCTTGCCATCTTAAAATCTTACTTTGTAGTTTAATTACGAGGGGTGGTGCCAGAGTATAAAGGCATTTGGAAAAAGTGAGTAATATCATTAGTCAACTAAGTAAAGATTGAGATCAACAACGAATTGCAAACCTCATAACTGTCTACCACCTTACGTGTATCCCCGCTCATGGCCTGATACTTATAACCATTTTAACAAAACCTTGGACTTTCTGTCGGACGTACATAATATATAAATAGTGCCTGTTTGGGACGGTAACAGTTGAAATTGACACCCCGAGAAAACCATTGTCAACCGACGCGAAGCGGAGGTTGACAATGGTTTTCGAGGGGTGTCAATTTCAACTGTTATCCTCCCAAACAGGCACTATTTATTTTGTTATACTGAATGTCTTTTTTAAAATTTTTAAGAAAATTTTACTGTTTTTATATAGGAATAGCGTGAATTCTACAGCGAACCGTACGCGCATAATTTTCGCGCATGTAACATTTTTTAATGTTACCCGTTGCCAAGTGCGTTGCTAACGCTGAGGGTAATAGTAAATATTATTAACTGCGTCTTAACCAATCAGATTTCAGTATTTAACATGAAAGTATAACAAAACTATCCATTTCCTGCATCAAATCAAGTTAAAAATGACGTTGTTTCGAGTGAAAAATGCATATATTACGTAGTCTTAACTACAAAGCCAGACAAATCATGTTGAATTCCATTGGCTATGGCCGAGAGGCCAACAATGAAGTAGATATACAGGTCTTCATCACATTGATGTTTGATACAACTACCCAAAATCCAAGCTTTTGGTGAAATGGTTCGTACATATGAGAGTTGAGAAAGGCTAAAGTGAAAAGCTATCATTTTTTTTTTAAATTTGATATAAGGGCACAGTGCTGGAGTTAAAATCGGAGAAACTCTAAATCCAATTTTAAGGCTAAAATTGTTCAAAAACTTTTCGAAGAAAATTAATTAAAGTACATGCACTTCTAGAATTATTTCTAACTGATTTGAACGTATGTTATTGATGCAACTTCCGATATGAAGACTTAACTAATATTTGCAAGAAAGACATCAATTTATGTTTAAACACGCCTTTGATAAAGTTATTAGTCCATGGTGAATTATAAAAAAAATTCCTCAAGCTTGAAAAAAAACACCAAAACTTTAGCTCATCCTTTTAGTTTCCATTTTAATGATACATGAGGTTTTCGTTTTTTAATTAACACCACTTCGCACCGGCGTGCGGAGAATGTGCGACTGTATTTCAAGTTCTAAGTATTCATTTTGTAACTTGTTTCTAACTCGCTCGGATTCAATAACAATTATGCTGTATTTTAATGTCATGAATATCTTAATCTTTTGCTGCCATTGCGTTGATAATTCGTAGAATAACAACTCGTCACTAATTTGAGTTATGGATTATACAATTAATTATCACAGATATAATGCCTGTTTATAAAGTCTGAAGTTATCTTTTCCTACCCCAATTTGACCTTGTTTGGGGGTATTTGTATTATGAACACCTACTTTGTTCTCAATAAGATAATTTAAAAGAAACTTTAAAAGACATTTACGCATCACAGAATAGGTTGGCGCGTGTCAAGAACGACCACTCTTTAAAAAAAACCAAAAAAAAAAAAAACCCTTTATAAATATCATATATATAAAAAGATTTTAATCGAGGGTTGGACGGTCCTTGCCATTTTTAGGTTATATTTACTTCCTTTAGACGCATGGCTCTATATTAAGATATAGGAAAATATCAAAGCTAAACTATTTGCCGATGAATTTATTTTCTAATAAAATCAACAATTTATGGTCCAGAATATCAGCTCCATCCAGCCTCCTTAGTTTCCTAATCCTGCAAAAGCCTCGTCCCCGTTAAAAATAATCTTAACATAATATAGGTCACGTATTCAACTTTACTCTCGGTTCATACAGTGTATCAATACTTACATGTATCAATCACATTTGAATTATTGTTTGTGGCTTCATCCTGTGAAATGTACACAACGCACTGAAAATAGAAATACAAGAACATTGAAATGTGCACAACGTGTTAAAAGTTAAAATGTACACAACGCAATGAAAATTAAAATGTACACAACGAAGTGAATATTTAAATTTAAATACGCGGTTAAAACTGAAATGAACGCAACATTATGAATATTGAAATGTATACAACGCACAAAAAAAATAAATGAACATAACGTGGTGAAAATTAAAGTGTACACAACGGATTAAAAATTTAATTGTACGACGGGGTGAAAATTAATGAACACAACGCGATGAAAATCGAAATGTATACAACGAAATTATATTTGAAACGTACACAACGCAGAGAAAATTGAAATGATCACAAAGCGGTAAAATTATAATTTACACGACGAGGTAAAAAAAATTGAAATGTATACAACTCAGGACAAACTGAAATGTACACAGCGAAGTGAAAATTGAAATTTATGCAGCCCTGTCAAACTTGAAAAGTATATGTTATATCAAAAGTTTAAAATCAAAGATTTTTAAACTTATCTATAACAATCGGTTAACGATTTAAAATTTACAAGCTGCTATGATAGCTTAAGGGGTTTTTTTTCTCTCAGATTAATTACGCAATTGAGTTTGTAACAAAAAAAGAGGAAATAACCAAACAAACGGAGATGCTTTCATTTGACAAAAATGTTAATCCTCTTGACACTAGTCTTTGATATCTTCTTAAGTTAATCTCCAGGCAAATTAAATAATTGTTGGACAATAGAGGTGTGAAATTATCGTAACAGCTATATGTGTGAATGTTTACTTTTCTGGCATGCCATTACTATCCCTTTGTCATAAAAAAAGCAATGCCTGTCAAAAAAAAAAAAAATAATTGTAAGAGAGAATGGTTTAAGATCTGGAAGAGAACGGTTGGGCTAACTGTGCTGGAACCCCGCACGTTAGCATAAAGTGATATGTTGGGCTAACTGTGCTGGAACCCCGCACGTTAGTGGAATGTGTGTGATATCGGACTAGCTGTGCTGGATTTCCGCACGTTAGTGTCGATTATATCGGACTGCCCGTGCTGGAATCTCCGCACGTTATTAAGTTGTTATCTCGGAACTCCGAGAATCGGTTTTCATTGGAATCACATGTACCGTTTATTTACCAACTTAAATACAACTTGTTGAACTTTTGTTTCGTTTTGGAGTTTTTTTATTCAGCGTAAACTTGAGCGAGTGTAACGAATTGAGCTTTCCCCTGAATTCACCATATGGATTTTAAGAACTTTTACATTACAATTTACAGTCTAGAATACAAATCAAATACAAGATACGTTCGTGAAAGTTGGGTAGTATTTTTAGTAGAAAGCCGATTGGCATGCTACCGGGCTAACCGCAACTTCACGGAAAATTCGCGATAGGAACTTTACATTTGAAATTCAGTGGTGAAAATTGGTGTGAGAATCGAATTGTTCCCCGTCCTCTCAACAGAGCGAGTGATAGAAACTATAACGTCATGATGAACCAACAAGTGCGACCGTCCATCAGCAAGAAGTCCGAAAAACAGAAATTACGGGACAGGAATCGAATGCAGCAGTTTTTGGATAAGAAATTCCAGGGATCTCCGGACTCTGTGTCTCCGCCCGCTACTAACGTTACCATCATAACGACGCATTCGGAAGGAAATCCAACGCAAGCTTCCCATGCGGATTCGGAATTGACCACCACCACTCCGTGTCCAGGTGATGTAGTGGAAACCCGTGCAAACACCGTGGACGAAATAATTAAAGAAAATTCAAAACTGAGAGAACTTACAAAATCTTATGAGAGAAATATTAAAGACCTGAATGGACAGTTAATTTTATTACAGAACCTGTTACAAAAACAATCAAACTGTGCTGCCTTACAGAGCAATTTATTAGACGCTAAATGGCTTTGAATCAACTTATATTGTGAATTGTTGTCAATTATGTACATTGTATGTTTGAATTGTTTTTAGAGCTTAAACTTTGTGTCAAAGTAGAACTCTGGGACAGAGTTCATTAAGGCTGTGAGAGAGATTGTTATAGATAAGTTTAAAAATCTTTGATTTTAAACTTTTGATATAACAGGTTAACGATTTAAAATTTACAAGCTGCTATGATAGCTTAAGGGGTTTTTTTTTCTCTCAGATTAATTACGCAATTGAGTTTGTAACAAAAAAAGAGGAAATAACCAAACAAACGGAGATGCTTTCATTTGACAAAAATGTTAATCCTCTTGACACTAGTCTTTGATATCTTCTTAAGTTAATCTCCAGGCAAATTAAATAATTGTTGGACAATAGAGGTGTGAAATTATCGTAACAGCTATATGTGTGAATGTTTACTTTTCTGGCATGCCATTACTATCCCTTTGTCATAAAAAAAGCAATGCCTGTCAAAAAAAAAAAAAATAATTGTAAGAGAGAATGGTTTAAGATCTGGAAGAGAACGGTTGGGCTAACTGTGCTGGAACCCCGCACGTTAGCATAAAGTGATATGTTGGGCTAACTGTGCTGGAACCCCGCACGTTAGTGGAATGTGTGTGATATCGGACTAGCTGTGCTGGATTTCCGCACGTTAGTGTCGATTATATCGGACTGCCCGTGCTGGAATCTCCGCACGTTATTAAGTTGTTATCTCGGAACTCCGAGAATCGGTTTTCATTGGAATCACATGTACCGTTTATTTACCAACTTAAATACAACTTGTTGAACTTTTGTTTCGTTTTGGAGTTTTTTTATTCAGCGTAAACTTGAGCGAGTGTAACGAATTGAGCTTTCCCCTGAATTCACCATATGGATTTTAAGAACTTTTACATTACAATTTACAGTCTAGAATACAAATCAAATACAAGATACGTTCGTGAAAGTTGGGTAGTATTTTTAGTAGAAAGCCGATTGGCATGCTACCGGGCTAACCGCAACTTCACGGAAAATTCGCGATAGGAACTTTACATTTGAAATTCATTGGTGAAATATACACAGTCCTGTTCAAATTGAAATGTATGCAAAGCGGTGAAAAATTGCATGTGTCCACGAATTTTTTGGACAACACTCGTACATGTATATGTCAAACTTAAGTAAAGCTTAAAATTGGAACCTTTTTCGATATCTGGGCAATATTAAAAATTAGATTTTTTACAGTTTCAATTATCTATCAAGATGGTCATTTACTTGCAAACCGTGCCGATTTTGTTATTTTTATCAAACCACTGGAAAATCATGACGTAAATTCGTATTCTGATTTGTTCAAATCTCCCACTTCGTCAAATTCCCCCTGACCTACATTTTGTTGACCCAATTACGTTCAAGTGCCTCCTCGTCCCCGGCACACTGGAAAGTATTTGTAAACATGTATATCATCTAGCATGCAAATTCCAAAGGCGCCTGACTTCAGAAATAATTCTTTTTTTATAATAAATAAATTCCCTGAACTATAATAATAACAACAATGTAATCATTAAATAGTGCAGGGACTTACCATTAATTACGTACAAAAATATAATAATATTAGGCGCCTTTGGCAATACATGTATGTCTAATCCTAAAATGCGAGTGGTTTTCCCTGCAAAATACCTAATGGTGTTGAAATGGCAAGCATGATTGGAATTCGAACATGGTTTTTTGGTGTATAGAAGGTCTGTAAAAATACAGGCTAGATGCATGTACATGTATAGGCAAACGTTAAAATTGGCGCTATAAGGTCACGTAATTAAGAGTGTTAGAAAAATCACCCAATTAAGAAAACCTTGCAGGATTGGTCAAGTATATCTTAGTAAGTCTCCAGTAGGCTTGAAAATGTTTTTAAGTCGAATCAACTTATGCATCTCAAAAGTTTGGAAAAATGTCCTTTATCATATTTTGTTTGCTCTTTTAAGACATTGAAAGCTTGTCAGTGTCGCATTTCATAGGGGACGAACGATAACTCTTTACATAAAACTGGTTTATTTTGTTAAACAGGTCGAGACCACTATAGTTTGTGACGTCGGCATAAATTTGCATACTAAATTAGCCATCTGTTTACTTTTATCGACAAACCAATCAGGTGAATGATCATGAGTTGCAAGGCATTGTGGGCTACTACAAGTTTCAGTGTATACAAAGCGTATTGAAAATATATACCATTTTGAATTGTTCTTTGGAAACTCAATTTGAATGATTTTTCAGAATTTATGAAATAAATATGGACAATTATGTCTGAACTTCAATTTCTATGCTCACATTTAAAAAATATTGCATATGAGGACTTATATCAACCTATTTAAATACCCCATTGTCAATGTTCAAAAGAGAGGTACGTCCTATAGAATTAGAAGCAGCGAGTACCATTTTTTCACGTGATATCCCATATCGAAGATAACATTATTAGAATGCGCGTTGATATTTTCTTCAGGGACATTCATCAGAATGCTTAACGGAAAAAATACTATATATGCTGCACAGCTTGCGCTTCTGCGTTTGTATATTTGTGCATTTCTACTACCGTGGCTATTCACGTATGTTAAAAATGTACAGTTACCTGTATTTATTTCTAGTGCACAATGATAAAGTCACCAATACACAACTGGGCACTTTTTTGAAGCAACAATTGATCAACTAAAACAACAGTATTTTTCAATGTGAGCATGGAACAAAGTTAATGGTACGTAATCTTTCCTTTTTTACCTTCTAAAGTAAAAATCAAGATGTACAAACATTCCGGCAAGCAATTAAATATTGTGAATAAAACAGACAAAAACCATGTGCGTCTGTTGAATCGTAAACACGTTGTAGACCGTCATGCATTGCAACTCATTCACTGGATTGGAGAATCTGTTTGACGAAAATACTGTCACGTGTTAAATAATGCTATCCATATAAGGTAGTGTACCCGACCTGTTAAAGGGACTTGGACACGATTTTCAAATTTTAGTTTTCCATATTCAATGTTTATACTGTATGCCGCATGTAACTTGGCTTTAACATTCAGTATTTTGGTCAATAACTTAAAATGCACCAGTAAACCATTTTATACATAAAAAATAGTAATACAATTTTGATCTCAAATCGTGTCCAAGTCCCTTTAATACGTACGAATTATTACATGCATTGCATGTAGAATTTACTTGTCTGGTATTTCGCGATAAAACTTTTGTTTTGTTTTTTTAAGTGAGACAATTGTCAGTGTTATTTACATACACAAAAAAAAAATTAACGCAAAGTATCTGCCTTCCCCCTTTCCTATATTATAATTTAAAAGCAAGCCTTATTGTTCTTTGGAGTAGGGGCTTATGAGAAATCAAACTTCAAACAACTACAAGAAATCATATTGACGCAAGCGTCAAATGGGCCGCAAAAAATATAATTGTTGTATGAAACATTGGTTGTTTACATAAAAACACACCATAAAGAAGAAAATAAGAGTTGGTTGTACTAATTTTTATGGTAAATTTTAATATACTTTCAGCAACTTGTTTTGAAGTTGAACATTTTACTATTATCATAAAGAATCGATTTCGTTATTGTAAGCATTTCTAACGGAAATTGTATGATCATTGCAATAGTATGAAGTAATGGAGAGCACATTGCTTTGTACATTACTCTAATAAAAGTTCAACTAATCATTTTTCATTCGGAGATTATGTACTTCAAACTATTTTGGTTTTTTTGTTGTTGCATTGTACTGAATGAAAACTGAATGCATTAGTTTAATATATGATTTCAAGGGACCTCATAATAAAATAAAAATTGATTAGTTCAAATTTTCCAGTCAATTCAAATTTTCATTTCTGTCATATTCTTGCGTAAATAATTGATATAATGTCATTTCATGATATTTTCTACCACATTTTATATGGAAATATAATAATACACATGCAAAGTCATTTTATTTGACACGGCAGATAGAAATTCAGATTTCCACCAGATTTTCTACCACATTTTACATGGAAATATAATAATACACACGCAAAGTCATTTATTTTGACACGGCAGATAGAATTTCAGATATATCATTTAAATATAATTTAATGACATTCAGGTCTTTAGTATTTCAGGTCTTTGGTATGTCCCGCATACCGATCCTGGTGCATTGTTTTGAAAAGAAGGAAGAACTCCGAAATATTCCGAATAGATTATAGTCTCGATAAAAACGCGCCAAATACGACAATCTACTAAGTATGACCTACTTTCCATTTACGAGTAAAACAAAAAATATGTGATATTTTCTAAAAGGCATAAAAATATTTCTACAAGCAAATTAACTTTAATTCATAAAAATAAGCATAGTATTAATTCTATTAAAAAAAAGAACTATCCCGCAGAAACGCAGTAACAATATTTAGATGTGTATCAAATAACGGACCGCCTTGCGGCGGCCCGTAATAATATGTATAATTAATCTTTTGTGACGTATCTACAATACTTTAAACAGTCATATGATTATCAATTTAACAGGTTGAATCTTTAAAAACGTGATAGAAAGATAAACGATCCAATCTCTCTATCCAAGGGTTTTCTCGTTATGATTAGCTAGGATCGGGTTTCGTCTGTACGAGAGTTGTTTAGCATGTTTTCTCCATTACAACTTCCGCGTCTGAAGGATTTAAAGTGCTAACAATTGTACATAAGTACAATGGCCTATATTTTAACACTTTCTACAACCGCAGAAGAGAGCCTTTAAAAAGTTCAAATTCCTCAGTTCAGCGCGCGCATTGAGGACAGACATTCTCTACGTTTGTTTACATTCGCTACGATCCGCCGATCTACCGTTTGATAATGACAAGACCCCTGTGTCCCGTGCTGTGACTTGCGCGCTGTCCCGATCTACCCCCAAGCAATACCTGGATAGTTTCACGGGACCAGTGAACGCACAACATGAATACACGATAGCTGGGACAGCATATGGACAGGTATAGGTATATAGCGAGGTACGTACAGTAAATACAATAGGTCGATTGTTGATTTAACG
The DNA here is from genome assembly GCF_963853765.1 of Magallana gigas. Classification (NCBI taxonomy): domain Eukaryota; kingdom Metazoa; phylum Mollusca; class Bivalvia; order Ostreida; family Ostreidae; genus Magallana; species Magallana gigas. The sequence goes on along the minus strand of NC_088860.1, from coordinate 50,380,699 downwards.
CAAAGGGGGCGTGAGAAGTTTGTACAATTACGTTGTATTTTAATCGATCGAGGCATACCATGTTATCTGGTAAAGAGATTCGATCATTGCGATTGTTTTAATGTAAATTTAATTACATATGTGGATCTATTATTAAGGACCCTCACTTGCCGAAAAATATAGTTTTGTTTCATAAAGCACGCACTCGTTTGATATGTTTAGCTCAATTCTTACTGCGGCATTTGTTTTTAAATGTAAACATTGCCAATTATTGACAGTTTTTACTTTTGCTCATAAACAAAGACAGAACCAATAGCAGCGTTAGCAGTCGGTTTGAGTCGGTACAAAACGATCACCTAATTACAGAACGCGCGCACCTCGCACCTGCTGCAGTGTGCACTCTTTACGTTCTAAATTTTCCTCTCGTTCTAATTTCTCTTTACGCTCTAAATCCTTGATCACTGCTGAAATAATGTCTTTGATGTTAAAAAGAACCATGACTATTTCAATTTCCGAAAAGAAAAAAAAATCTTAATCGTGTTAATATGTGTGAATGTGGCGCTCATTGTGAATAAATAATTCCAACCCCGCGGTTTTGAGGCATGTTGATGTAACATACCGATACTTCAGTACCGCTTGTACTACTACGTAATATAAGAGTACATTATACAGTGGTATGTAATTCAGCTAAGTACATGCTAATTATCGTAAGATTATTAAACGAGTCACACAAGGGAGAAATATTGCACTACACTGTATCAAACACAATAAAAGTCTACCAGGAATCTAGTGGCAGACAGAATATGCTCAATTTTTTGTGTTTACAGTTGTCCTCTTCTAATATTTGGTCTAAATTAAAAATCATTGGCATGAAGCATTATTCATTGACATCTAATTTTAAACTTTTGATTAAAAATATTTAAAGGACAGCCTGCGTTTGTCAATGAAAGTAATAAGTCTGATGAAATGCATTCATCAAATCTATAACACTCTGCTCTAGGTAAGCGCTTCCGATACGTACCAAAAATACATGTACATGAACACATATACCTCTTAAAGAAAAACAATTTAAATCATTCATTTATAATGTAACCAAAAAAAAATCCAGCTCAATTTTCGTATCAAAATATGGCTCGACGAAATATCCACAGAGGGTCACTCGTTCATTAATATGCATGATTTAGCGGGCAGTACCGATTGACTTTTGGAGATGTACATGTAATATTGTCCTACTAATTTGATTGTTTTAGTTTAGTTTGTGTTCAGATCGTTGAGAAATGTTTAGAAGATGCAAGTAATGATACATGCATTCACAATTCCATCAACATATGCTATTACAATTAGAGATATAACCAAATATTGACTTGCTAGTAGATTTTTCTAATTACGTTTATTTAACAACATTTTAAATCTCTAGAGATTTTCCAGGTTTCTATGATCTTATAAATCAAGTTGAATAGAACCTTCAATTATTATAAACCTTCCATATTTTTGGCCGTATTTCAGCAACATGATTGCAGTAGCTGTGGTTGTCCTTCTGATCTGTGTTCTGTTCTTTGGCCTGAGACGACGTCTTCGTCAACTTCCGCTTCCTTATTATGAGGGACGTCACGTGGTCATAACCGGATGTGACACGGGCTTTGGACACATGCTAGCTAAGGAGCTGGATGCCAGAGGGCTCTCTGTTTTTGCCGGATGTTTAACAAACAATGGCGAGGAGAAGTTGAAGAAATCGTGCTCACGTAAATTAAAGACTTTTCCACTGGATGTGTCTGACCCTGACTCAATTAAGAAGGCCCTCCGTTGTATAAAGGCACAACTCCCAGATGACACAGGTGACCACTGCAATTCACTTTTTTTTTTTATTTCATATGGTTTTCCTACTTTGATTACCAGATTTTTGTGATCGGCGTTCGGCCCATATGAGGCATCCGGCAAACATTACTATTTAAGAAATAAAGTACGAGTTATCGTGAATGTTGCAGAATAACCTCCGAGGTCGAGAAATGTTGTTTAGAAATATAAAAGCCGAGGCGTTAAATATTTCGAACAACATTTTGAGACCGAGGAGGTTATCCTGCAACATTCACGATAACAAGAACTTTATTTCTATTCTACAAACAGCCCAGTATTTCTACAGATCGTTTCTCCTATAGAGAGACGATCTAGGTCATTTTGACGGCTGTTCCGTGTAACCCCAACGGTTTTGTTAGTAATAGTTACATGTAAATCGATCAAAGGAATCACATGCAGACGACAAATTTTTTCTTTGGATTTTTATTACTCTTCACTTATTTATAAAATATCTTTGAGTTATATTCCTAATATTTTAAGGGCAATTTAATACGATTATTATTACTACACGTTATATATTTTATGTAAAAACGCGCAATGAAAATGTGCTGGGGAGGTCTTAGGAACAGCCGCATTGATCTCTTAAAAATAAACATTTGATCGAGGCAATATACATCGTTTTGACTGGAACTAACACGTAAAATTGACATAGTTTTAAAACTTTTTACGGTTTGAAGTTGTACTTTCATGATCAGTGCGAGAAAAATAGGTATATCTCATCTGATAATTTACTGATGACGTTCGTGGTACATATTTGAGAATAATGTCCGCGGCATCTCTTTGATCTCGGCAATAACTGTAGTAGAATAGTGCACACATTACGCCTCGCACTACTTTGGTTTTGTTTATGTATTAACAGCTTCATGTAAATCTTTAATGAGACAAATAGTTTTATAAATCGAGAAAATTTCATTTGGAAGTATACTTACCTAATATTATAAAACGTAAAGTTTATTCTTTGCTTGCTATTCCGAAAAATGCATGTTGTACTTTTACATTACATAAAACCAGTTCATGATAACAATTATTAGTATTACCAGCCGATTATCTCTTTAAAGAAATACTTCTTGTCAGATATCTCACAGAGTTGCCATACTCAGAGCTAGGCTTTACGTATACTTCATCACTATTGCTGATTTTAATAGGGAAGAGTTGACCTTATTTTAATTAAAATAAATATAAAGACTACAAAATTTCAATAGCATATCGTTATGACCCTGTATAGAACTGATTTGATATGATTATCATTGTTGTCTTTGGTATAGGAATCTGGGCTCTAGTCAACAATGCCGGTATAGCGGGCAGTGTGGGGCCTGTCGACTGGCTCACTCGTCGGGACTACGAGGTCGTTATGTCAGTCAATCTGTACGGAATGATTGACATGACCAACGCCTGCCTACCTCTCATCAGGAAGGAAAAGGGGCGTGTCGTCAACATGACTAGTATCTGTGGGAGAATAACCTTGGCCCCGACGCCATATTGTGCCTCTAAATACGCAGCAGAGGCCTATTCGGACTGCCTTAGGTACAGTGCATGAAATATTTTGCTGAATGTTTTATTTATACCACAGGGGCCAAGCCCGTTTTAACATTAATTTCAATGTACCATAAATAAAGAAAGGGGTCGAACTCTGACCCAGATAAAAAAACTACCAGCTCACTTCAAAAGCCTAATAAATCAATTAATTTTTAAAACACTCGCAATATGCATGTGATTTTTAGAAAAGTAATGTCTGAGATACAGTCATGCCGAATATTTCAAGTTGATGGGTCTTAAAATAGCGGAGATATACGTCATTATTCTCTCGAAGTCGCAAGTTAATTTTTACTCGGACATTTACCGGTCCATGGCTCACGATGGGATTTTGCCTACGACAACAGTAGTATTGCAACAAGTCGAGAAACATTCGCACTAATCTTTTAAAATCTCACATCAAATGTATGCTACTTACATCCTTAAATTCCGATAAAATTCCTTAAATACTCTCCAAACTGAACTTTTATTCTGCAGCCACATCAACTTCTGACCAGACCGGCCACTGTGATAGCTAATGTTAAATTCAGTTTCATTGGTTAATATTCCTGATGGTCCAATCAGAATCAGTCTTTCTCGAAGACGTCAAAATGCCTGGTCTTGTCAGAAGTCAATGTGGTTGCAGAATAAAAGTTCAGTATGGAGAGTATATAAAGAATTTTATCGGAGTTTTTGTATGTAAGTAGCTTGCGTTTGATGTAAGATTTTTAAGGAGTAGTGCGAATGTTTCTCGTCTTGTTGCAATACTGCTGTTGTCATAGGCAAAATCCCATCGTGAGCCCTGGACCGGTAAATGTCCGAGTAAAAATAAACTGGCGACTTCGAGAGAATAATGACGTATATCTCCGCTATTTTAGGACCCATCAACTTGAAATTCGGCATGAGTGTATCTCAGACATTACATTTCTGAAAAATACATGCATATTGCGAGTGTTTTAAAAATTAATTGATTTATAAGGCTTTTGAAGCGAGCTAGTAGTTTTTCATTTGGATCAGAGTTCGACCCCTTTTTTTTTTATTTATGGTTACATTGAAATTAATGTTAAAACAGGCTTGGCCCCTGTGGTTTATACTTAGTCTAGATACTGGGAACACAAAGGTTTGATTTAGGCAAGTTTCGTGTTACTAAGTGCTGACAATTGTGCGCAGGGACAACTCTATAAAATTCAAAATAAAATCAAATTTAAAATACCAATAACCCAATCGCAACTTCTCGGGCCTTTCCGGCAAGCTCAGAAAAACACTTCGAATTAGCTGCAATAATGTAGCCCTCTCCGATTTTTTATATCTGATGTTTATTGGAGAGGGCTACAATTCCATAGGATCTCCGTAATGGTGCCAAATTATTTTTTTAATACGACTGACTTCGGTCTGAAAAGATCGATTTTATATTTGACTTCCTTTAGATAAAATGATTTTTTAATTCAGGTTGAACAAACTAACCGTATATAAATCAAAACCAGATAAAACACATCAGCATGTTTACCAGTCGTCTTTTTCAGCAGCCATGACAGTTCTCCCGTGATTTTATGGGATTTACGCTTGGAGTTTTGATGGGCTTGATAACGTGAATGTCAGTGTAAATAATTTATCTTACCTCGTTCTATCACTAAAACATACGCTCCTAAATTTTCATTGGCTGTCTCAAAATAAAACCGGTCAAGGTCAGTAAACATGGCGGACAAATCAACTTGCGTTGTTGATATACACGAAAAATAACCGATATATGGACTATATCTGATATTTTTGGATTAATTTATGTCATAGACTTCTACAATATTTGAGTTCAGGTAAGAAATGCAGATGTTATCGTCATTTATATACGATTTGAGACGAAATCGTTGCGGAAGTGAATCACTCCCGCACTTGCACCATTACGGAGATCCTATGGAGTTGTAGCCCTCTCCCCAAAAAAAAAAAAAAAAAAAAAAACGGGAGAGGGCTACATTATTGCAGCTAACCTCGAATATATTAACATCACCGGATGTTAGAATTTTATACAAAATAGAGTCGCTTCCCATTAAAATAAGTATCGGCTAGACAGTCTTGTATATTGCTTCTGTGTTATATTTTAGTGTATATCGTTTACTTTAATGAAGTATAGCTCACATCTCAACAAATCGTATAATGTGTTCTATTTATATAATCAAGTTTTACAAAAAGGGGGGTTGTCATGGACGCCTAGGTAATACATTCGAGGTGTATTTCCGAGCTTGCCGGAAAGGCCCGAGAAGTTGCGATTGACCAATGATCCTCATATACTGTGGAATCATTAAATTTCGTGGGGGGTATTTTGTGGATAAGGATTTTTTTTCGCGGGAATGTAATTTCGTGGATGCGTCAGTTTTTAGTATCAGAAGGTAAGCTTAATATTTTATAATTAGTTTTCGTTGAGAATGTAAAAATTCGTGTGCGAGGGCTACCCACGAATTACACGAAAATTGAGCCACCACGAATTCTAATGGTTCCACAGTATTTGTTTTAAATGATTTCATTATAAGTCACTCCCACTTATTGACCGACTTGGATTCTTCAATTTTGTGAAGCGTTAGCTGAGATTAAGGTATATAACAAATGTTTCATTTGTGGATCAGGGAGGGGGTGGGGGCAGATGGCAATGGGGGTGGTGGTCCGGAACACCTGTGAATAATTTAAATATCAATTTCTTGAATTTACATAGTAAAAATATCAAAAATAGTCCCCGGACCCCTGTTTCCAGCATACAAAAATATTGTTCCGCGCCTGTATTTACTACAAAATTATTCAAGCGAAGGTTTAACTTACCATATTCATATGATTTACCTTCATAAAACTTTCGTGTTGTTTGAAGCCAGAAATAAAGTAAAACTAGCGACAACAATTGTTTGATCTCCATGTATGTTGAAGTGGACATTCACGTTGTCCCTGTTGTATATTATTTAAACAGACGAGACCTGTACAAGGAAGGGGTATCAGTCCACATCATAGAACCTGGCTATTTCGCCACAAACATGACCAATCCAGACAACCTTGTCCTGTTGTTGCAGGAGGCCTACAACAGGTGTGACCCCGAGGTCAAGGAATACTACGGCAAAGGCTTTGTAGAACAAGGTAAATATCCACAATAATCATAGAATTTATTAGACTCTACCTGTGTCACTAGAATTCGTCAGACTCTGTCAACATGCTCCTGTTTTTTTATTGATAAAGATATTCCTAGAATTTGCTAAATGTTTCTCTATTAATAAGACAAACTTGCACATTGACATGCATGTCTATACATGTAAGGACACATTGACATGCATGTCTATACATGTAAGGACACATTGACATACATGTCTATACATGTAAGGACACATTGACATGCATGTCTATGCATGAAAGGATAAAAGTCGTTGCATATTGTAAACTAACTTTTATTTGCGACAACTTCTTTTCACGATTTACCTGAAATAAATTGGTTCGGGCGGCTAACATTCGCGACCGTACATAATCGACAGTCGTCATATATAAACAACAATACGACAAAGAAATGTCCGCGGCGAGAAATATTCAAGACTTTAAGCTCACGCAAACCTCGCAAATAAAAGTTGGTTTCGTGCGTTCTATAAGGTTATTTTTTAAAGATATTCATGTATCATTTTTCTTATCTCTTTGAAAACAACTGACATAATTTTAAACAAAATGTTCAGAGAGTTGTCTTAATGATATGACCGAGTAGTATTGTTTTTAAAATTAACTCCAACAAAAAGTTTATAAAAATTACTTTGTTTTATACATGACGTGATGTCTTATTTTAACAGCTGTTGACAAAGGAAAGACATTCCTGAGCGCCGTCACCAATAGCAACCCCGGGCAAGTAGTTGACGCTTACCTTAGCGCCGTGTGTTCGCGCTACCCCGCTCATAGATACGTGGTGGGACTGAGCGCCCAGGTCTTTTACCGGATCTTGTGGAATTTACCAGAGATCATTTCGGATTTTATATTGTGTTCAAAACGTCCGGTTCCTGCAAATTATCGGAAATCTTGACGGTTACTGTTAGTCATAATAATTTATGTAATGTTTAATGTTAGGCCATGTGTTAGACCATTCAAATCATATCAGTTACTGTGATGACTCCTGTAAATTATGGTTTAGCCTTTGTTGATAAGCATCGGTGACTCAGTGTCGTACTGTTACAAACTTGTTGTACGTTTTTATATTTTCTTAACAAATAAATTAAACATATTGATCTTTAAGTTTAATATTTTGTTTAATTTAGTGAAAAGTAGTGTACAGGAAGCGTGTTAGTCACATTATTTAAAACTGATACAGTCACATTGTTCCTCAAGATTGAGAGCTTGGTGCTTATTAATTGAGAATTAAACAAAATTATCTTGCTATTTGATATCAAATTGCAAGTTACATAAATTTGATTTCTTCAGATCTCTTACCATTGAACCTACATGTAGGTATAATTTGAGCCCCGATTGGTGAACAAATTGAAAATAAATAGTTAGCTCTACATGTAGTTCATGTATAAATTTCAATTTAGATATAAAGGCAACGCCAACAACTTTCTATCAAAAACACTAAGCCATTGAAGCTTTTGACATTTAGATATAGGTTTTTGGAACATTCGATACTCTTTGTTTTGACAGTTTCATTACACTATATAGTTATTCAGGGTAAAACGACAAAATTCATACCCGTTATACAATATTAATCAGAACAATTATCTATTTTACCGATAGCAGCCGGACTGCGTAACAAACACATTCCTTTACAGAGAAAGTGGGTTTAAATCTACTGTATTCCAAAATTAACCCTCTTATCGACAATAGAGGTCAATTCTCTTTAATCCATGTAATCTGGCTGCCCTGGACAGATTAGCTAATCAGCTTTGATTAAAACATTTACATTCGAACGGAGACTTTTTAACACAGAGGTCGACAATTTACAGTGTGTATTTATTGGATATTGCCGCATGTTGTTGATCATGTAGTGTGTTTTGTCAATTCTGGATATGTACTGTTAATCAAATATGAACAATGAATTTGGATTGGATTTGTGATTTTTGATTTGAGAACATATCTGTTTTTGAAATTCAACATGCCGTCCAAAGTCCCGCCTTGGTTCAGTGAATACCGGAAGGTCAGTGACAGGCAACAGGAATATCTACGCAAGATCCACGACCTCCGGCGGAGCATCCAGAACCGGGACGAACAGCTGATGATGGTCGCCATTGAAAGACAGCGGCTACTTAGGGGAAGGCGTAAAAACCCAAAAAACCCAAAAATGAGCAGTGTAATAAATATACAGATCAATAGCGGGCCTCAGCCGTTTCCCAACAGACAATGCGAGAGGAAGTTCTATCTTTGTCCTACCCCCGTTCCCCGGAAGTTAGCACCCATTATCAAAGGGAAACAACTCATGGACGCTCGGTCTGAGACGTCGGAAAAGGACCTTGACAAGGAATCTATAGACATCATTGCTAAACGTAACCTGAATCTCAGCGTCATAGGACAGGTCTCTCCAAACTGTAGCCCTTCTCCTAAACCGTTCCACAAGGAACGACAACTCCTGAACATGTCACGTGTGTCGATCAGGGAGGAGGACAGGAGTAGACGTTCTGTGGAGTCGTTCCTCAGTGTGCCGCCAGCCATTGAGTACATCACTAACGTCAGTACCAGGAAAGTGGTCTATTCCTCGGGGAAATAATGGAGATTGTCTCACCACGTGACCATGATAGGGAAAAATGTCGTATTTAGTTGAGACGTTTTTATCTTTATAAATAAACCGTTTAAAGGTATGGAATAATTTTTCAGATTTTAAACTTTCGAGGAAAAAAATGTTTCAAAATTAAAATAGAAATGTTTATAAAATTGAAGTGCTCGGAATGTGAATCATTTTGATTCACTATTATCTTTACCTTCATTCTCATCATCTTTATTAGCCTGACTGTGCTTTTATGTAAAATTTATTCCATCCATTACTATACACTTTTTCATGTTACATATGTGTTACGTTAAAGTTTTAAAATTCAGAGAATTTAAAACTATAACAACAAGCATTCTGAGAGTATTGCATAAGCAATACACGTCCCCTACCGGTTTGTAGAAATTGTGAAAGCAATGCACTGTTATGCAGAATATCAAACCCGAACATTAAAAAATTGGAATATAAAAATTTAATTTTCTCAAAAATATGTCAACCAGGCGCTACAGAATGTAAACTTCATCTGTAGTTTGACGTTTTGAAGCTGTTCAGCAAATTTCATATTATTCCTCAAACGCATAAAGAAAAAAAGTGTTGAAAACTGAAGTGGGACAGACAGACGGACGGACGGACGGACGGACGGACAGACGGACTGACGGACGCAGAGGAAAGCTATAGTCCCCTCCGGTGAAAACCGGTAGGGGACTAATAAGGGGGAAAATTGTTATAGATAGTTTTAAATTCTCTGAATTTTAAAACTTTAATGTAACAGGTTATAATTTCGGAGTGTTAACTCAGCTCAAGTTAATTTTTCTATTTTTAGCATTTTAGAGTTACAATTTTTATTTCAAAATCATTTAAATTTTACTTATTTTAAATGCTTTGTTTTTTTTCTCACTGTTAAAAGTTTTGCTTTATTTCTTAATCGAGAACATTTATTAGTAGCGTTTTACTTTTAATTGTATAACCATGGCATCTAAACAATTTGACACTTTTCTGGAAATTATTTAGTTACGACAGATTGTCGGACAATAAGTTAATTTGATAAATAAACTGACAAATTCCTCGTTCAAGCAAACCTTTGAAGATGAATTCTTTTTGTTATCAGAGCGACACTTTAGCGACTCGCGAAGATTATTCTATTTTCACTACGTCAGAAAACTTATTTACTCATTTCGGCTTTACTTAATCTTCTCTTTGTTAACATACGTACATCGAAATTCATCTAATTGACTTTATCACCTTTTTGGCCTTTAGTAAACAGTGTCAGCTCGTAGAAGAAATTCTGTGAAATTAGCCCGCTAGCATTTAAATCAAGTATCCTGATTGGTCAATGAGAGCAATTCAAAATTCAGCCGGATGGTTGGTGAATTTACTAAATTCACTTTACATCCGACGTTTAAAGAATAAAGAACTTGTTTTAATTTTACGGAATTGTTTCTCCTTTCCATTAGGTAAGCTTGAATGAAATGTTATATATTTTCAGTAATTTAGGTTTTCATTACAGTACGTATTTTATTATATTTTTTTTCTGTTGCTAATTTTGAAAAATTTGAGTTTGTTTTGTTTACAATGATTAACTATATATTTCTTATTATTGGCGGAACTATGAATTTGTCATTCCAGGTTTTTAGTTTTCATTTCTATAAAAGATATTTCGCGTCATTGTTTATTATGCAATGATGCATAATTTTGCTTCATCTCGTTTAAATGTGTGATTTTTATTATTGAATTTCTATGCTGTTAAATGCTGTTTTTATAAAGTTTGAATTCGCCGCGTAATTATTGTAAACCTGTAGTAGTAGTATGAAGGGGGACATTATACCCCACTTTGAGGTTCAAAAAATTTGAGGTTCAGTGTAGACCAGGAAGGTAAATAGGGAGGAGCGTAGCAGGAAGTTGATAAGTAGTATTAATGCGAGGATTTGAATGATGAACAACGTTTCTTCGTTATTTATTTGATTTCATTTGATTTATGAAGATATCCAACACAATTAGCACACTGTGGTTAATTATATGAATTGGTGATAAAAAAAATTGATTTTGATAAAGATGAAAAAGTGTGTAAGATTTTTAAATGAAGTGATAATAATTAACATTCCTTACGAGAACCGTAGAGGAGAGTGGATGATGTTAGCTGTAGACAGATGTCGGTTTAAGACACGAATCGAAAGAGTTTTCCCAATGATTGATTTAGTGCTCAAGAAACATTTAAAACTTATATCGAGTAACATAAATGGAAATCCATGTATTCAGACCGGAAAACGATTACACCCGTAAATAAAAATATTGTACAAGTCAACATTAACACACAATGTGATGAAGGACAACCCATCAATTCCGGTCTAGCAAGATGAATACATTATGAATCGGATATGACGATCATCCTGTTCCGTTTCCGGAACGGACTTTAGTGTTCCGTCATTTGACCAGCAGTATTCACGGTGACAACATGACTTCCAAATTAGATTGCAGACCCCATTGCTTGGAGACAGATTCTGCAGTGTTTTCCAAGCCTACTACGTCGGAACCTGTGCCTTCTAGATTGGCTCCCGCTGCAAATTTTGTCTTGTCAACAGGCACACGAGCAACCTCAGGCGAATTCATGAATGCAGGGAGGTCAATCCATAACATCTCTTCACCTTTCCTACTAAACTGGAACGAATGGAAACACCCAAAATATGCCAATTTTACCGAACGTTATGCCAGCTTTAGAGATTGGCCAAAGTTCCTCAAAGGCCCCAACAAGAAGGACTTGGCTAGAGCTGGTTTCATCTACACCGAAATTGGAGACAGAGTCACCTGTTTTTCGTGTGGATTGTCTCTCAAGGACTGGGAACCCTTCGATGATTCCTACAAAGAACATTTTCGTTGGTCAAAGAATTGTGTTTATGCTAACATGGTGTCAGACGGGAAAGACTATTGAGTTAAATATGTTGTAACATTATTCTTACATCCTTGTTAGAATAAAATCAAATGTAATTATTATAGTAAACAAATTTCCATTTGACCTGGTATTTATTTCATAAGATGAAATCATTTAAATGTTATAATCCAATCAGACAAATGTTCGGAAATGACAGTGTTTCCAAACTGAGGTGCAGTGTAGACCAGGAAGGTAATTAGCGTAGCAGGAAGTACATTATGATTCGGATATGACGACCATCCTGTTCCGTTTTCCGGAACAGACTTTAGTGTTCCGTCATTTATACAGCAGTTTTCACGGTGACAACATGATTTCTTCTTGCTGTAAGTTATCGTTAGAAAATGGACGCTTCGTGGAGGTATACACGACGAAAGACAACGAATACAGAGTAGATCTACGCGAATGGGAATCCGATCGATATCCTAGCCGCAAGGGAATAAGTTTAAAACCAGACATTTTTAAAACATGGACAATGGCTTTAGACATGATTGATAATGCTTTGAACAAGAATGAAGAGTTACATTACCACATGGGATCCAACATTTTTTGCACAATTAAAAAGGACAATCCATGTGTGGACATTCGTCAGTACTGGCAACCAATAGGCCAAGAACCACTTGCTCCAACGAAAAAGGGACTTTGTCTTCGCCCGATCGAGTACAGAAAGTTGAAGTCTCATGTGGCTGAAATAGGGAAAGCTATTCCTGGCTTCGATTCACTCGTTCCATGTTTCATGCGCGATGATCATTTGAATCAATTAGGCCTGCTCCAGTGTCCTACCTGTAACCCGCTGGATTATACCAATTGGTGAAAAGAAAGGGTGTAGGGAAAAAAAACTTTTTAAAGAATAATAATTAGCATGAATATTGTAATATAATTGTAAATATTTCTAGAATTATATGTATGTTTTATCAGTATTGTTTCCCTTTCATTATGAATCGTTTTGCAGTAAAACCGTTGTCGATATATCACATATTACATGCGCTTGGGGTGTAAAATGTAGTTTTACATGTCAATAAATGAAGTTGTTAAACATGATTTCTTTTTTGTTGTATGATCTGTGTTATTGTTAAGCATGTTTCCGAATTGTTATATAATAATATTACACCATCAGGATATGTTCATAAAAATTACAACTCGGAAAGGGTGTTTATCATTTTATGATTTCAACACGAGGCTGACTAACGTGGTTTATCAGGGAGAAATGAACTGTGTACTAAATCTCAACTTTTTGACTCAACAGTTAATTAATGTACGTTACAACCCTAGGTCCTTTCCGGGTGTAATTTACCAGAATAGGAAAATCGGAGGAAACTGTTTAATATTTTCCAATGGGAAAATAAATTGTAATGGTCCTTGTGAAAGTTTCAGTCAAGGTTTAAAAAGACTGAGAAAGTATGCACGCGTCATACAGAAACTCGTATACGATGTACGTTTGCAAAACGTACGACTAGTCACTGCGTCTGCTTGCCACAAATTATCTGGAAAAGTGAACGCAAGTTCCTTATCTAAAAGTTTGAATTTTTCATACGACCCGGAGTTGTTTCCCGCAGTCATGTTACGACGAGATGGTATTCATTTCACCTGTCATTTGCGAGGAACAGTCCTTATCACCGGTATCAAGAGATTGAAAGATTTAGACAACGTAGTATTTCCAACAATTTTAGAAATCGAGATGTGTTTATAAGAACAATTTCTTTTAATGTTTGGTAGAGACATGTCGTACGAGAAATATTTAGAGTCCGTTTATTACAACCCAAAGCATCCAGGGTCATTTGGGGGGTTAGAAAAATTATATCGTGCCGTGCGAAAAGAGGGAAAATATGTTCTGAGTCGAACAAAAGTCAAGAACTGGTTACAAAAACAGGAAACGTTTACTCTACATAGACAGATTAATAGAAAATTCAAACGTGTGCGAGTAGTCGTTCCAGAGATTGGTTATCAGTGGGATGCTGACACGGCCGTATTGAACTCGTATCGCAAAGAAAACGATGGATTTGGTTACTTTCTTTTTGTCATTGATGTATTTTCGAAATATGCCTGGACAGTCGCTTTAAAATCCGCCAAAGGTAGCGAGATGTCACGCGCTTTAGCCTCTTTGTTGTCAAAAACTAACAAGCCCAAGAAAATACGAACCGACAAAGGTTCCGAATTCATGAATAGAGATGTTCAGAAGCTTTTAAAAGAAAATGGTGTGTCTCATTTCTGTTCTCAAAACGAAAAGAAAGCAAACGTTGCCGAAAGAGGTATTAAAACTATTAAATCAAAATTTAGTCGATACATGACTCAAAATCAGACTCATCGATGGGTTGATGTCTTAGCTAATGTCACAAAGAGTTACAACGCCACCTATCACCGAACCATCAAAATGGCGCCCGAACAAGTGAAAAAGAAGGACGAAGCATCTATATGGATGAACATGTACGATCATGCTCCCAGAAGTAAAGTTAAAAAATCAGAAATAAATATATCTGGACCTCTGCGTTTTCATTTTAAAGTCGGTGATAAAGTTCGCATTTCTCATCTGAGACAGCCATTTGATCGAGAATACGATGAGAGGTGGACAGGTGAATATTTCGTCGTTAAATCGCGCATGGTCAAACAGAAAATACCCCTTTATCACTTACAGGACATAGATGGTGAAGACATAAAAGGGACATTTTACGGAGGAGAATTACAAAAAGTACTCATCGACAGAGACGTCATGTATAGAATCGAGAAGGTGTTGCGATATAAAGGAAATCAGGCTTTAGTTAAATGGTGGGGGTAGCCTAAAAAATTTAACAGCTACATACCCAGATCGTCATTGAAGCATTATAAGAAGAGTTAATTATGTGGTATATAAAATATGATAATTAATAAAACCTAATCATAGCATTGAATTTACTTTTAAAAAATAAAAGAATGGAGCAATCTAATATAATGCAGAATGCCAATTTTCTGAGAGTTCTCAGACAAGCTAACCGCAGTCGACAGCGCACTATGATTCCTAGTGCAAGCGATCGACAAATATTAGCTCTTTGCGATGTCGTGGCTCACTTGCTGCAAGGACATGTTCCGATCTTACCTCGCGATCGCTCTCATTTCCGACGTTGGCGAATTGTTATGAGAAAATTGATCAGTCCGAGGATTTCAATTGCAAGAAAAAAAGAGACACTACTCTCTCACTGCGAACTGATTCCAAGACTTTTGAGAGATTATTACTTAGCGAGGATACTCATTCGTATTTTGAGAGACAGAGAATCTTAAGTTATAAGAGAGAAGAGCCACGATTCGCTTTAAACATGACTGTGTATTTATTTTTGGACGGGAAAGACTCGTCAAATTTTCATCCCTCTAATACTCCCGATGATTTTATCGTTACTCTACCTAAGCAATACATGTTGACCGGGTTCTTGGGAGTGCGCACTTTTAGAGGTAAACATTCGTCTGTCCAAAGAAAATGTGGTATCTCGAGTGTACGTATGCTGCGATTTAGTTGAAGACAGTTATGTTCGAAATAATATGATACCGGTTCTGCGAGCTTGCGATGTAACAAAGGACATTAAGGAGTCTTATAACCCTCCCTTCTACTTTGATATATCTAAACAAGACTTTCGTAACATCAGAGTTTTTATAAGAAACGAACAGTTAAGACCTATTCCAACAAGTACTGAATCGTTTGCGTGTGTCTTGTGTTTGCGGAAAAAGAAACCATGGGCTCAGTAGAGGTGTACGACTACGATAAAATGCAATGGGTTCCTTACGTTCCCGATTTTAATAAATGGATCAAGCATTTTGAAGACATTTCCGCTGGCAGGGTGCGTCCGGATTATAAAGGGAGGTACATTGTGGGGAGCGGCTCGCAACACCGACATGAAACTCCTTCCAGGGACCATCACCCTTTCGTGAAATTAGTGACCCCAGTAGCTCAGGCAATCGAAATGGCTAAATCGGAACTGGAACGTGAAAACGACAACTCCTCACCGAAAAAGCGAAAATTTATAAGAAAGCGAGAAATGTATCGTCCACCGGGAAGACCTGCAAACTCTAAACCTAGAACCAAGAAGCCAAAGCTGACCACGCAATTCGACGATTAATCATGAATGAAAACCATCTGAATCAGCTCTCCATCTTTGAACCTCCGCCGACGGACACGACCATACTTACAAGAGAATGGGTAGAGTTTAGACCTATCAATCAAATTTCTGAGTATTCTGCTTTGAAATTCAACATTCCTCCTCTCTCCACCGGATACATGGACCTTCAGAACAGTCGCTTAAAAATTAAGCTAAGAATACTAAGCCCGCTGAACACCCCCATCACCGAAGAGAATGCCGTTGGTTTGACTAACTTACCTCTACACAGCATCTTTTCTCAAGTGGACACTAGTCTACAGCAGACTCCAGTGTCACAGCTGGGAACGAATTATCCCTACAAGGCCTACATCGATACCTTACTATCTACATCCTCCGAAAACTATGAAGTGCATCAGTCTCAGCTCTACTTTAAAGACACCTCTGATCCCGACGATACGGACCCGATCAAAGGGATAAACATCGGTTTATTTCAAAGATATCAGTTTACCAAAGGTGGAAAAATTTTAGACTTGGAAGGTTCCTTACACGTAGATATTTTTCAACAAGATCGTTTGGTTTTGAACGGGGTAGCACTTTCCCTAAAACTATGGCCTAGTAAGGATTCATTTAGATTAAAGTCAGCTGAGGGTAAAGATTACAAAATACAAATTATCGATGCCAGTTTTAAACTCTGCATTCAGCGACCCAATCCCGCCCTTACCATGGCGCATGTGAAAATGTTGGAGAAGTCCCCTGCCGTGTATCCCTACTTGTTTTCTAATTTGAAAATTGCTTCCATCGCTAAGGGAGAATTCAGTTTGACCATAGACGACGTATTTCAAGGAGAAGTTCCGTCTACGCTCATTCTGGGAATGGTGTCCAGTAGCGCCTTTAACGGAGACTATAAGAAATCTCCTTATAACTTTCAACATTTTAATTGTAACTTTGTAGCTTTCTACGTTGACGGGCAATCACTACCCTCTAAACCTATACAACCGAATTACAACTCAGGCGCGTACTTGGAAGCCTACCAAACCCTTCTTCAAGGAAGAGAGCACGTTAGTGTAGAGCGAGGGGAATATCCCATTGGAAATGCATTATATGTCTTGAATATTAATCCCTACATCGACTTTAATACGAAGCGGAAAGGTCATTGTCGCTTAGAATTAAAATTCGCTTTACCCCTTCCCGAGAGTGTGACTTTAATATTATACGGAAAATTCCCACAGGTTCTCCACATTGATCAGTCTAGGAGCATTATATTCAAATGAACAATTACGAATTGAAACATTATTTATCATCATACGACGTTCAAGTCGTATGCAGCGACGACCTACCTGCTGTTGCAAAAAAGCACCAATTTTGGATCGTGAATACAGACGAATGCGGGGGAAAAGGTTTACATTGGGTCGTTTTTCATTTTCCCTCAAAAGGATCTATGGAGTTCTTTGATTCCCTCGGAAATCCCCCGGAACATTATCATAGGAGATTTCAAAGTATTCTAATATTCAATGGACCAAGATATAAATATATCGATTCCAGAATCCAGTCTGTGACTTCTTCCTTGTGCGGACACTATTGTATCTATTTCATCTTACAAAGAATTAAAGGACGTTCCATGAATAACATTGTACATGACTTTTATGATTTAAATACGCATGCTAATGATCGCTTGGTGTCTGATTTTATAAATGATATGTATTGATTAAGAAAAATTCAAATAAATTATGTGTGTTCTTTTTTTTTTTTTAATTTCATTTTCCTCCAAACCAAATTTCATCATTAAAAATAAAAAATCATTGTTTGTAGTGAGAAATTAGGGGAATAAAAAAAAAAGGAATTATAAACAATGACGCTGTATGGATTATTGGGGAAATCAAAAAGTGAAATTTTAAGTAAATATGGATTAACTCTATTGATGTGATGTTTCAGTAGACGATACATGTAGTGTCAGTGAATGAAAAAGAAAACACGTTAATTAACCCACAGACATTATTTACACAGATAAATCTATTAAGTTCTTTTTGTAATAAACTCAAAACTATCACTTCATTTGTTACAATGGAATTGTTGTTTTATCAAAGATGAAGGATGTTATTACACCTTCTCAAACTGACCACCCGTGTAGTACTTGAGTAAATCAGCGTAATAACAAACTAAACAGATTTCTTGTAAAAAAAAAAAAAAAAAAAAAAAAAAAAAAAAAGCCCTGTATTAAAACTCGACCAGTACAGAACCCTCCTTTTATACGAATCCCCCTCAAAAAATCATGAACAACAGAACGAATGAACAATCCGGAGAGGTGAGGTGGGGTTACATGCATGCACGATTTCCGATAACGTATTTTGAATGCAGACTTTGCTGTGAGGAGCAAAATGCATGCTAAATATATATATATATATATATATATATATATATATATATATATATATATATATATATATATATATATATATATATATATATATATATATATATTATACAAATATTGACTGGGTTTGAGGGCAACATTGATTATATTAGCCCCCGAGGGACGAAATATTGCCCGACGCGAAGCGGAGGGCAATATTTTCGTCCCATGGGGGCTAATATAATCAATGTTGCCCGAAAGCACAGTCAACATTTGTTTTGTTATATGAAGAAACAAACCAAAATTTAAGAAAGTAGTTGAAAACAGATCGCTGTAATTTTCTCAGCTCAACAAAGAAATCACGAATTCAATTTTGTGCAAAGTTCATTTCCAAAATATTCTCAGCATCAAGCGGTCACTGGTGATATTCCGCCGACCGTAAGAATTAAAATACAGATGTTCTACCTGATTTTACTTCACAGTTATTCGCAAATCCTTATATCCGTACGCGTTATGATAGCAAACCGTCGCATTGCGCGTCCGTTGTTTACTTGCCTTGACTGACTGTCTATTATGACGTCACCTTGTTTTGGAGTCGCGAAGAGTTATTTACGTCATCGTTTACGAATCAACAAATCAGAGGCGATTATTTGAAATAGAGGGAATGATCTCTAGATATTATTCCTAGCCGGTCAATATCAAAAAAATATTGACCGGTCAATATTTTTCGGACGAGCTAATATTACAGTTATTGACTATTTGTCTATATAGAGTTATATAGTGAGAATATACTACTGAATATAACAAATATATATATATGCTACAAGTGCAAGTAAATAGCTTGTTGTATGCCATGTTTCCAGCGATTAAAGAAGTCCTGTGGCTGTCCTCTCTGCAGGAGCACAACAACACCTGGTAAATTATTATGATTGTTAATTGGTGTACAGTAGCGTGTAATAGATGTTCCCTTTTAAAATTTTATCATTATTTTTTCTCTCTCTCTTTCAGACGCTGCTTCAATTTAAATTTCATTATAACAATGAGGGGGGGGGGGGGGCAAAGAAAAAAACCTACAATTAATTAATCTTTTCTTTAACTGTGTTTATCTCTCGATGTTTGTATATTCACATTAAAGAATTAAGTTTTAGAATACAATTGAGGTTTAAGGGTTACTAAATTTTAAAAAAATCCCAACAGTAAAATCATCTTTTTTTAAAAACAACGTAATTAATAATAATTCTTTTCTTCAGTAAAATCAGTGTCAATTTATATAAAATGTTACGATTTAAATAAAACGTAATACTTTCACGAGAATAAAGTCGTAATGTTCAGCAAACTCCATTCACGACTGTACTAACTAAGAATCGTGTATAATCATTCCTACTACAGACGTATATACACATTGCGTAATATACCCATCGTGCAGCTGGTCCGCTACGCGAGGGGACAGTCTTCGAGTAACATCAAAGGCGCCGCTAGCCCTGGGTGACTCGACTTTCACAAGGCGGGGGCAAAGGAATGGAATTCTTCAACCTGCTGACTTTGAACTGCTACGGAATCAAATAATTTAAGTGCCATACAAGAATCGTGTATATTCATTCCTTTTACAGACGTATATACACATTGCGTAATATACCCACCGTCCAGCTGGTCCGCTACGCGAGGGGACAGTCTTCGAGTAACATCAAAGGCGCCGCTAGCGCCTGGGTGACTCGACTTTCACAAGGGGGGGGGGGGGGGGGCAAAGGAATGGAATTCTTCAACTTGCCGACTTTGAACTTCTACGGAATCAAATAATTTAAGTGCCATACAACTAAGATTTATTGTTTTTAATATTTATTACATTTATTAATCGTTTATTAATCATTTTCTTTGTAAATAATTATTTTTCTTAACCTTGGGGCAACTTTACCAATATGGACACTTCCACTGGTTAAGGATCAGTTCCATTTTATTAATTAGGGGTGATGAACGTCTTTTATTAGTTTTAAAAAACTATGTATGTACCTTTTATCCATTTGTTTTTGCTATTACTCTA
This sequence comes from Magallana gigas, assembly GCF_963853765.1. Taxonomy (NCBI): domain Eukaryota; kingdom Metazoa; phylum Mollusca; class Bivalvia; order Ostreida; family Ostreidae; genus Magallana; species Magallana gigas. Next base: position 50,360,284 of record NC_088860.1, on the reverse strand, counting down.
AAAAACAATAATACCTTGTAATTATCAACTGTTAGAATTTATTTTGGGGGGGGGGGGGAAAATTCATGACCTCGTAATTTAAATGACCATTCCACCCCTAATTGGAATGTGTCATTATGTATTATATAAGAGATGAAGGAAAAAATTCGCCATCTTAATTCCAAATTCGAAGAGACACGATGTTCATGATTCTAGTTATTCTGGTGGTTCACGTTGATGCGCGGTGCGGGGTGTCAGAGGGGGTAGTGCAGTGCCGGGACTGGAGGGAGTTTGAGAGCGGTAACTACCCCATGGCAAACTTCCTCATCCTGGAGAGGGCAGTGGGGGAGATTAATATTGAGGGATATTTAGCACTGACCAGACTGGTCATCCACGACCCACAAGCTGATTGTGATGACATCAAAACAAACCCCTGGACGACGGTCCGCATAGGCTCCCTCACTTGTCAGGTAATTATATTTTTATTTATTTATTTATTTAATTTTGTTATCTATGTCATAAAAAAAAATTAACAATAATTTTAATTCTCAAAAGAAAACTTGTCAGGGAGATATATCGTCAAGAATTTTTTTAATTGAATCATTGTTATTTAAAAAAATTTAAAAAGTTAATAAAAATTGAAATTTATGTTTTTTTTCTCTTTTTTTCAGAACGCTCAGCACAGCAGTGGGGTCAAAGACATGATAACAACAACTACCCTAAGAACCGTCGAATTGGGAGTTATTACATTCAGTAAGTTTTGAATAAAAAATAAATAATTTTAAATAAATAAAATAAAGGATTATTTAAATTACTCTTATATAGAAGTTGTTTCTAAAGCCACCCTTTGTTTATTTAGACACACCTTGGATATATGTTATTCTTGGAGGGACGGGTGTAGTGGTTTTCATTTTCTCGGGGATGATCGTTTGTGTGATTAAGAGAAAGTGTCAGAGGAGACGGGTGGACCTCGAGATAGAGTCGCAGTCGCTAACCGAGTTCGACGCGGTTGTGATGAGAGATTTTAAGAACGATTAACTTTCTTTTTAGTGATCATTCTGACTTTATGTGTGAGGAGAAGAGGCCAAGATCTACACATGCGAGCCCCCACACCTCCACCAGTCATGCCAGCGCCACAACCAGCACCACTCCGCCGCTCAACCAGACAGTGGCGCGCACCCACCAGACTGTCATATTAAAATGATCTTATCATGATATTTTTTTTAAACATGTTGACTTTTCCGAAATTCTTTATGTATTTAATAAACGAAATATAAATATTTGAATTATTTGTAATCTTTGTATTATTGTGTCAGTGGTTCTTTTGTAAATTTTGAGTACATTGCTACAGTCTGTTTCAACCGTTAACAGAATTGAAAAAAAAGACAGGTTGAAATTCAAAACATTTTAATTTTGGCAAAAATTACAAACATTCAACTTCCGGAGGATTCTCCTCCCTTCCATCTCCTTTCGGAGCGCCTCCAAACTTTCTTCGAGTCTCAGCACCCGTTGCTGAAGACTTTCTTCAGCTATGGTCTGGAAAAGATCAATTATAATGTAATGAAAGGAACAAGAAAACTTAAGGATGTATAAAATAAAGGAAAAAAACTGAGGCCTGTATTTTCTAAAGAAAAAAATTTACGACTACAAGCAAAAAAAAAAAAAAAAAAAAAAAAAAAAAATAAAAAAAAAAAAAAATTATATATATATATATATATATATATATATATATATATATATATATATATATATATATATATATATATATATATATATATACAAAAAAAAGTTATTAGCAGAATTAAATTTGGTCGTAGTCGTAAGTTCTTTTTTTTTTAATAAAACAGGTCCTCTAGATAATCATGGTTAGATCATCCTTAAAATAATGTTTGTCTGTGCTTTCCCGACTCAAATTTTTTAAAAATATTTGTTGACAAGATAAAAGGAATAAAGAAAAATATATATATTTCGTTTTTCCGGGAGAGCACAGCCAAACAATTTTAAAGATGACCTTACATGAAATACATTAACCAGTGGCGGATCCAGGAATTTCGCAACGAGATGGTACAGTAAAAGGTAGGGGGGGGGGGTGTAATGAACCCCCCCCCCCCCCCCGCACAGTAGGTCTATTAAGGCTATGACCCTGATGAGGGTCCGGGGCGACTCCCTCGGAAGCTTACACATTTTTACATATAAGAAATGTTATTCCGTTGCGCCGTCCCTAGATCCGTCATTGTTTACTTTCGGATAACACATGACGAATTCAGTCATAACCCGGAAAAAGATTATCCAAGTAAAATAATGTAATACATGTGTATGACTAATGATGTACTATATAAGACTGAGGAAAATGTACTCATTGTTTAATTAGGTGTTCAATGTCATTTGAATGAAAGACTGTGAATTATGCAGACATTTTGTGCTATATGTAACAAGTCGTTTTGTAACAGCTCTTCTTTTAAGCGACATTATAAAAATGTACACGATAAAACAAATAGTTTTCGTTGCGATATTTGTGAAAAGGTACTTAATCGAAAAGACAATTACGATCGACATGTTAGAGTATGTAAGCAAAGTTTAAATGTTTTTACTATGACTATACGTTTAAGTTTTCATCCCATCGCACATTACATGTCCACATGGAGCATAAGGATAAATTATTTAAGTGTGATAACTGTTGCGCTGATTTCTTGGACGAGAGAAAGTATCAAAGACACCAGCAGACATGCAAGGTATAGTACCACATTTTGAAAATCGTTGTTAATGAAAATATAAGATATATGTACCGTATCTACAGGAATTTGGGGGGACGCTGCAGGTGTGCGGGTTGCGCATGCGCCATCCCCATCCTCCGAGGAGAAGTTAATTCGTTTCCTCACCTACAAAAAAAAAATGCATAATTACATTTTTTTTTATTAACATAATTTTCATGCATGTGTTTGTCATTCATTAACATTTGTTGTTTAATCGATGGTTTATATATTACATTTCTTTGTTGATCGTAGAATATTTACAATTTAAAAAATAGAAATTAGAAGAAAAAAAATTAATATGATAAAAAACATACTCGGCGAAATCTAGGCCCTCTAGAGGTAGACTCGATCATAATGACCCGGGAACTTAACCACACATCATTGGTCTGAAATTGAAACGAATAAATAATGAAAGGTGTTACTTTTATAAAGTTTGCTGATATAGCATAACATGTACATGTACCACTCATTCGCATAACATTGAATTTGATAGTAGCGGTAAATATCAGTGTAAGGAACTTAGCATTGTTTGATAATGATTCTTTTTACTTTTTATAAACATGATTAAATTGTGAATATCCATGACACCATTTACATTAGATATACAACAAAGAAAATATATGAATGAGGATACATGTACATGAGAATGATTTATTGTCCCTTAGCATCCATTTTTTTTTAGCTTACATGACTTAAAAACATTCTTATTCTTTCACCTAACAATTTTTTTGTATTACATCTGTTGTAAAGAATTTTCCTAAAAGATAGTTATTTTCGTTTCATATGATATTAGATGACATCGCAGGAAGATGAAAATAATCTTAAAAAAAAAAAAAAAAAAAAAAAAAATACTTCTACATAATTCATAAAATATGTTTAAATACTTACACTTCCACCTTTTCTTCCTGCCATTTTTTTCCGTCCTCGATGTCAATACTATAGGTATAAGTTAGGAATTGAAAAAATACATTGAGTGCAGGCTTATTTATATGCTTGGATAGACTAAATAAATCCCTTTTTATTTTACTCTTTACATATAAAACACAGTATTTGTGATTAATCCGTCTGGAAAAGCAGTACACGTGTACATCTATATTCCTTTATACACATCATCATCCGGGATTTTTAAAAGATTATTCCAGTTACTTCCTTTCAACACAGGAAACGATCACTTAAAAATATCGATTAGTAGAATGATCCAGACATCTTAATTAATATACCGAGTTTGACATTTTTTTTTGTATTCACCATGCAAAACTTTATAATGATATAATAATTACGAAAAAAAAATGTTGTTTAAAATAAAAAAAATAATAATAAAAAAAGAAAAAAAAAAGGACAGATCTTATCTCTTTCTAATTCTCTCCTACTTCTTTACTTATTTAGAACAATTTTCCAACAACATCCACGACGTCAATGCAACGAAACAAAAGCAACAGATCTGTGGTAATCTATGACATTTATTTTCTTGAATATTTTTGATTTCAAATTCATAGTTTTTTTTTTTTTATATATTTTAACTGGTCTTTTTTAATTAAAGCAGAACAACGATGCATCAATCCCTTCGACACCAGCACAAGACAACACCTTTGAGGTTTTTTTTTTTTTTTGTTTTTTCATCATAATTATAAATTTTATATCTATTATATCTATATATATATATATATATATATATATATATATATATATATATATATATATATATATATATATATATATATATATATATCTGCATTGAGGAAACAATCTCTTAAAAGTTTGTATTCATAATTCGTTCATCACATGAATCTTGATTTGATTTATTTTTTTAATTTAGAACAATGAACAAAGATCATCAAATGCATCAACACAACAAAAACAAGACCACGCACCGAAGGTAAAATAAAACAAATCTAACACACATTTTACGAAATTGATGGTTAATCGTATACTAGTATTTTGCTACAATGAAGCTTATTTTTTTTTTTTTTTTTTAAATTCTCGTTTAGGATTCTTCTTTTGGCTATACGTGTCGGACATGTCATCAAAAATTTGATTGTCGACGAACATTGTACGTTCATCAGATGAATGACCATGTTCAAGTAGGAGCAGGTCTGTTACAACCCAGACCCTGGGGGAATGGGTCTCCGCCATGGGGGGAAGGCGACAGAATTGATGAACAATTAAAGGAAGTATATGAGACGAATGCTTCTTTAATCTTAAGAAGACACCAGGAAGGAAATGTTTATAGTGTATACAACTTTCCGATCGATAATCATTTCACCGTTTCCGAAATTATGCAAGCAGGAAACGAAATTTATGACCGTCGACAAAAAGCCTTCCGTTTAAATTTGGAATTTGGTTTAATATTGAAAAACACCGAAACAGGTGAATATCGGTATTTTAAACCTTATCACAATCAAGAGGTATTTGAACGTCCCATTTACGTATCGAGAAGAATTCATTTAAAACGTTTACAGCATCGCATGCAGCAATTAAACATCACTGATTATATTTTGCGGCAGCGTCCCGATACAAAGTGGAAACCATTTCTGATCACAAATGTCCGCATCGTTACATATCATTTGAATTTTGTTTTGGGTAACGGTAGAGTTACTGTGCCTGAACACATCAGTCAATCGAAATCAGTCATTTCAATGACAACGAATAGTAAAGGTTATGCATATAAAGACAACCTTTGTGCTTTCCGCTGTTTAGCATATCACCAGAATAAAGATTGGTCTTTGTTGGAGGATCAAACACAAGAGCTATTTTTGAAAAATGGGTCTCCTTTAACAAAAGACAAAGCAAAGACATAAATTCAAATTCAAAAACGTTTCCTGGTATTACTTTAGATCAACTAGTTTATTTCGAAAAATGTTTCGAAATCAATGTCAACTTATTTTCTTTACAAGAAGATGGTTCTGCACAAGTTATTTACAAATCAAAATGTAAATATTCAAATGACATTTACTTAAATATCTTCGAACATCATCTGTCATACATTACGAAATTCGACACTTACGCCAAAAAATTTCAGTGCAAAACTTGTCATCGTCATTTTGGGCATTTAAAAAATTTGAAAAATGATGAAAACAAAAAGACAATTTCCAGGGGGGTTTTATTCTACTCCAAACACAATTTTTGATAAATTGGAACAATACGGCATCACTGTTAATCCCAGCGATCGTTTGTATGAATGGTTTTTAGTTTACGACTTTGAATCTATGCTTGTACCAACTGATGCTGGTCAGAACAGTGCAAGTCTTCAATATACGGAACAGCACGTCCCCGTATCCGTAAGCGTCTGTTCAAATGTAGAAGACCACATGGAACCCCTATGCATTGTTGAATCAAACATTGATTCTCTTGTTGAAAAAATGGTAGAGTACATGTCAACAATCGCTCAAAAAGCAACCGAGTTAACTAAAGAAAAGTTTTCTGATGTGTTTAGCGCCCTCGAGGACTCGGTGTTTGACGAGAGAATTTGTGAAGACGCACTCGAGTGCATCGGAGATGACGAGGAAATTCATAAAATGATAAATGAAGAAAAAAAGCTTTCCAAAAAATTAAAAGAGGAATTTGAAAGTTATTGCGAGCAAATGATATGCATTGGTTTCAATTCGGCCAAATACGATATTAATTTAATAAAGAGTTACCTCGTTAAACACCTCCGGCTCGACGAAAACGGCGCATTCGTTGCCAAACGCAACAATGTTTATTCATGCATCAGTACAAACACTTTTAAGTTTTTAGACATCTCTCAATATCTGAGTCCCGGTATAAATTATTCGGGGTTTTTAAGAGCATTCGATGTTCATGAGAAAAAGGGTTTTTTCCCATACGAATTTTTTGATGATATAGACAAACTTCGTTACGACCGACTTCCACCTCACGAGGCCTTTTATTCAACTCTCAAAAATGCCAACATTACCGACGAAGAATATGCCTTCTGTCAAAGAGTGTGGGACGAGAAAAAAAAAGACAACGTTTAGCGATTTCCTCGTCTGGTACAACAATCTCGACGTCGAACCTTTCGTACAAGCGGTGAAGAATTTACAGAAATATTATTTCGAGCGCGGTATTGACATATTTAAATGTAGTATATCGGTACCAGGTCTCGCGCGTCGAATGTTATTTGAAAGTGGTACGAAAGAGGGGGCCAGTTTTGGTTTGATTGATCGTGAAAATGAAGATCTGTACGACACGATCAAGCAGAACATTATAGGAGGTCCGAGCATTATTTTCAAACGCTACCACGAAACAAAAAGGTCATTTATTCGTGGTAATCCGCAAAAGCCATGTGGTCGAATTATCGGCTTTGACGCCAATGCGCTATACCTATACTGTATAGGAAAAGAAATGCCCGCCGGTGCTTTTGTGCGTAGGCGCATGCTCGATAAATTTAAACCTCAGAAACGAGATAAATATACAATTGCATATGATTGGTTAGATTGGTTGTCCCACTGTGGGAAATATAAAACCATCAAACATAAGCTGAATTCAGGTAAAGAAAAAAAAATTGGCTGCTTTCCTGTTGACGGCTACGACGAGGAGACTAACACGGTGCTGCAGTTTCATGGATGTTACTGGCATGGTCATCGTTGTTGGTTGACTCGACATGTCAAAACCGACAAACTCTTAGAAATGAGACAAAATAAAACCAAACTTGCAACGAGTTACCTCAGAAAACAAGGTTACAAGGTTGTTGAAATGCGCGAGTGTACTTTCCGTAATAACATTCGCACTAACCTTCAGTTGAAAACATTCGTCAACTCGAGAAAGCAACCTACAGGTCAAGGTCCCATGACACATGAAGATGTCATTAGAGGAGTTTTGAGCGGCAAGTTATTTGGCATGGTAGAATGTGACATTCGGGTTCCAGAAGCTTGGTCTGATCACTTTAAACACCCGACTATGACACCATTCGAGTATTTCTCAGAGATGAGTCCTCTCTTTTGTACCACGGACATTCCATTTGACGCCATAGGCTCGCACATGCAAAACCACGCGAAACGGTTTAATCTGAGTACGAAACCTCGTCGTCTTCTGGTAGGAGGCATGAGAGCGCGTCAACTGTTAATAGCTACGCCTTTACTGCGCTGGTATATAGAGCACGGTCTGGAGATCACCAAAATCTACCAGACTGTTGAATATACACCTCAGAGATGTTTTAAGAATTTCGTTCGCGATGTAAGCGACGCGCGACGTCAAGGCGACGTAGACCCGACGAAATCCATAATTGCGGATACGCGTAAACTAGAAGGAAATAGTGCATTCGGATCCACAATTATGGACCAAGAAAAGTTTCAAACCGTCAAATTCGTATGTGGTGAAGGAAAGGCCATGATGGAGATAAATGATCCCTCTTTTAAGAAATTATCTACACTTTTCGACGAGGAAGAGCTTTTCGAAATTGAAAAAAGTAAGAAAAAATTAAAACTGAATTTACCCATTCAGATCGGTTACTTCATCTTGCAGTATGCAAAACTGCACATGTTACAGTTCTACTATGACTTCATGGATAGATTTGTAGACCGTGCAGACTTTGAATACTGCGAGATGGACACCGACTCTGCCTACATGGCCATTTCGGGACCCACCTTTGAGTCTGTGATTAAACCTGAATTACGACAGATTTACGATCACAGTCTCAAAGGTCACTGTGTCGACAGTTTAGAGATCGAGGCGGACTGCGACCGGCATTGGTTTCCTCGCACTTGTTGCGAGAGACACGCAAAGTTCGATCGTAGAACGCCTGGACTCTTCAAAATTGAATTTGAAGGTGACGAAATGATAGGTTTATGTTCGAAGACTTACATCGTCTCTACTCGTACGCAGAAGAAACGTTCCAGTCAATTGATTGTAGCGCAGCGACTACTTAGACGCGCAAAGAAATGTAGGTTCAGAAAATTTCAAGTTATCAAACCACGTTTGGTGACGAAACTTAAGTTTTCTTGTAAGGGAATTTCAAAGAAAAGACTTAAAGCCCCCCTCGCCTTATTCAGAGATGTATTAAAAACTCAAAAAGTGGGGACTGGAACAAATATGGGATTCAAACTTAGAAATAACAGTATGTATACGTATCGTCAAATAAGGAATGGTTTGACTTATTTTTTACTGTAAGAGAAAAGTTTTAAATGACGGAGTTAGCACTGAACCTATGTCCTGTAAAAAGCAAAAAGGAATATGAAGCTGAAATAGATGATAGTACACATGCTCGCGGAAAGCGAGTAATTGATATTATTTGATGCATGACACTGTTGTTCGAAGAGATTGTATATACTTTCTTTTTTTTTGTAAAGTTTGTGTTGTACTGGAAAGGGGGGGGGGGTCCATACCGTGGCATCGTTTCATCTCTTGGATATGATGAGAAATATTATCTAATATTTTCGCTTCTTCTGCGAAATTTTGTAATTATTTATGTACGTTGAATGGTTGATTATACAGTTGTCTTAAATGTGGTAAAAAAATATTACTCTAATTCATCGTTTATTTTGAAATATCCATGTTCAATGTATACATCTACATGTACATTACGTAATTTTTTTTTAATTTTTTTTTTTTTTTTTTTTTTTTTTTTTTTATTTCGCATGTATTTATACTGTTAATGAACTTAAACTCAAGATTAATTTACCGTATGTATTTTTGTTTGCCTAACTATTTACATACATATATACTTGTATGTACAATAAAGATTTTTGGTGTAATTCACGTTTTTTCATTTATCCCAAGACAAGGTCATAAGAAGGGTTCAGTATCTATATATTCAAAAGCATTTTATTTAACATGGAGAGAACTTCCACTTCGTCATCAGAATCGTGGTGTTTAATGGGAAATAAAATTCCCAAATCTGAAATTGTCTACTTCTGTCAAATGATCGTGGTGTATATCATTATCATTACCTCAATTGTTAACTTGTCTCTAAAGAACGGTTCCTCTGAACTGTGGATTTCCTTACTTAGCAGTGCAATAGGTTACATATTACCTAACCCCTCTTTAAAAACAGAAAAAATATAAGAAGGTTAATGATACTCGGATATAAGACATAAATCATCAGCATGTCTATTCCATTTCAACCGTGTTCGAGTATGTGCATAAGCGGTCAAACAGGAAGTGGTAAGACGCGATTTGTTTACCGATTGTTGACTGATTTGAATGAAATGTATGGCGGTGAGCCACCTAAACACATTTTGTATTGTTACGGTATTCATTAACCTCTTTTTGACGAAATGGAGCAGCGTTTTTCTAACTTGAGATTACATCACGGGGTTCCCACAAACAAAGAAATAGAGGAACTGACCTCTGATCGACAACATACGCTAATCGTGCTGGACGATTTAATGCATCGAGTAGTCAGAGATGCCGACATGGAACTTTTATTTACTCAAGGCTGTCACCACCGACGTCTCAGTGTAGTATTCATTACACAGAATTTATTTCCGAAAGGTTCAAAATCAAGAACCATAGCTTTAAATACCTACTATTTGATACTGATGAAAAATGCCAGAGATGCATCCCAAATTTCAATGTTGGGTCGACAGTTATATCCGGGATGTTCTAAACTCTTGATGGAGGCTTACAAATATGCAACTAAGCGTCCCTTCGGTTACCTGGTGGTAGACACGTCACCTCGAGGCGACGATAAATTTAGACTCAGAACAGATATATTTCCGGGAGAGGACCCTACAGTATACTCATGTTTATAAGAACAAATGTAGACCTTTGGTAAAAGATAATTATAATGACTTCTGCTGTCAGACAACAGATACATTTTTTAGAATTTTTGCTTCAGTCAAATCCCGCACAAAGAAAATTGATATTAAGTTCCATCACCAGAGATCAATTAAACGTGTTGGGAGAAATAGCCGCGAACGTCATCCATAGTGTTATTTTACTGAATCCAGAAGAGAAAAAAGCTCTTAAAAAATACAAATCTGTTCTCTTCGTATTAGGCGACAAAAAAACGGCCAAAAAAATAAAAGGAGGTTACTTAAAAAAAAATCAACTCGGCATCACAACCTTGTTAAAAATCGTAAAACCTTTCCTGAAAAAATGGTGGACGTGATGCAGAAATCTGTGTTGATACCTTACGAGAAGTACAGCCGTCTCATGACACTCCAGGAGACACATCGCGCGAATTCCGAAGCAGACGCGGAGAGAGTCGTGGCAGAAAATGTATCTGAAAACATGATAGCCCTACCACACCCGGAAGAATCACAGAACCATGACATGTCAACTCAGACCGAATCCGAGGACTCGATAAAGCCTGAAACAACATCAGCCAATCTATCTACGAAGGAATCCGAGGAATCGCTTATCACAGAAAAGCCAATGTTCAAAAAGAAAAAAACAATTGAAAATAAAAACATTAAAGCAAAATCTCGTTACAGACTTCAAACAACGTGGATTCGATTTTAATATGTCTATATATTTGAATAAAATCATTTTTATTAAAAAATCAGATTTGTTTCTCTTTTTTAATACGCCATATTACTCTGAATAGTTTTAATATATAACTAGTATTATTGTTTACATGAGAACACGTGTGATCAAGCTGTTACAAGAGTATTTCACCGAGAGTCACGATTGTTTAATATACTCAATACAATTGATATTTCAAGGTTTAATTAAATAAAGTCATCTGTTGTATTCCGTTGGAACGGCATTAATACTACTTATCAACTTCCTGCTACGCTCCTCCCTAATTACCTTCCTGGTCTACACTGAACCTCAAATTTTTTGAACCTCAAAGTGGGGTATAATGTCCCCCTTCATACTACTTGTAGTGAACTCTTCAGTGCGAGAAGGTGAATTTAAGAATCGGTATAAATTCGTCAGCTAAGTAATATTTAGTAGTTATTTCCTCTTTAATTATTGAATGACAACAGTTTATATTTTGTTCTCTAGTTTTCTTGCATTTTATAAGCGTTATGCATTTTCATACTTATGCGGAAATTTCGATCCTTAGATTATAAGCGGAGAAATGATCTCGCTTTCTCGCATTGCTGTGTTTTACTACAGGGTGTTTCAAAATATGTTTTTGTTTTAATGCACTTTCCATCCGACGTTTAAAGAATAAAGAACTTGTTTTAATTTTACGGAATTGTTTCTCTTTTCCATTAGCAACCAGTAGAAAGCCGAGTGGCATCCTACCAAGCTATTCCCCAACTTAATCATATTCACAAACAGAGAAAATCTCTGTGTTAAATATGTACATCATTTTATTGTGGTAACTAACCACTGATCGAAATATCTGGAGTATTTTTTTTGTTTTGTTTTTGCACGTTTCAAAATAAAAATAAAAATGCTTATAAAAATGAAGTGCTCGGGATGTGAATCATTTTAATTCACTATTATTCTCATCTTTATTCTCATCATCTTTATTAGCATATGCTTTTAAGTAAACTTTATTCAACCCACTACTATAAATATTCTCGTGTTACCTCATTTTATTGTGGTAACTAACCACTGATCGAAATATCTGGAGTATTGCTTTGTTTAGTTTATGTATGTGTGCACTCAGTGTACACTAATTACACTAAATGATACAGTTATAAGACAAAGACATGGATATTAAAGAAGGATTGTGACACCTTACAACTCTAAAAGTAACCCTTTTGAAACAATAAACAACTAAAATATAAATATAAATAATAATATCTTTTCTCTCACAATCTAGATCTTTTTAGGGCAATTATTTGTATTTTAAACATTTGCTACTGATTTTACAAGTCATGAGATAGAAATCCGCTGGTTTTTAAAACTATGTTTGTTAATAATGCATATCGTTGTTAAATATTGCACTTTGTAGAATTGTTTAAGAATCTAGTGTACATGTTTACCTGTTGTTTAGGTATGCTTAGCATATTTTGTTATTCTACAGGACACGGTTCAAACACCTAAATAAGTAGTAAAAAGAAAGTAAAGCATCTACAGGTCCAGGCGCGAATACGCAGACAAATATAACCGGCCTTGTCATTTGTTTAAATGTGGCAGAGAAAAAAAATGCTTAATGGTCGAATTTTTTTGTTGTCATGATACATAACATTAAATGCATCAATTACAGTTTTCTAGTTGGTTTCAATGCTTTTCTAAAGGTTATTTTACTGAATCATGCGATCAAAATGATAAAATAATTAGCACGATAAAACCTGTACAATACCAATTATCGATCTTTAACGTAATGTATGTGATTGTTTATCTACAAACTAAAAAACTGATTCATAACATAAATATCTGATACACTTATAATCTCAGTTCTTGTTGAAAACAAAAGAAAAAACACATTTTTTGTATATAAAATTGTTTATTACTTCTTTAGTCCGTGTTAGTTTACAAACTTTAAAACTTCATGCATTAAAAAAACATGTCAAACTGTCGTAAACACAAACAAATTTCTACCTTTGGAGCTATAAAGAAATCACAATAAAAACACACTTTAAAAAACGTGGATGGTTGGATGAAAATATTTTCAACTTTAAAATAGTATATTTATACATGTAACACACTTTAACTAAAAAAAGTGCGTAGATTTGGTCTGAGATTCGTTCTTGAATTATTTTCAAAGTGCGTTGCTACATTGTATTTAAGGGGGCGGAATGGTCGTGACCATTTTGGAGTGCATTTATCTCCTAAGAAGAAGAGCTCTGTCTATATTGATATTCAAAAATCAAAATATTTTGCTTATTGATAATCAAAGCATTTACTAGTAAAAATATTGAGGGAATATCAGATGTTAGTGTGTTTACTACCCAGACTTTCTTACTTATAGAGACAAGTAAAATAAGGATATATATTCTATATAGTTTATTTCATATCAACAAAAAGACCATTCTACTACAATTATTGCCGAGATCAAAGAAACGCCGCGCACGTTATTCTCCAGTATACCACGAACGTCATCAGTAAATTATTAGATCAGAAATACCTATTTGTCTCGCACTGATCATTGAAGTACAACTTCAAACCGTAAACAGTTTTACAACCATGTCAATTTCACATGTTAGTTCCAGTCAAAACAATGTGTATTGACTCAGATTTTCATTTTTAAGAGATCAACGCGGCTGTTCCGAGGACCTCCCTAGCACATATTCACTACGTGTTTTTACATAAAATATATAAGGTGTAGTAGTAATAATCGTATTAAATTGCCCTTAAAATATTAGGAATGTGATTCAAAGATATTTTATAAATAAGTGAAGAGTATTAAAATCCTAAGAAAAAATCTGTGGTCTGCATGTGATTCCTTTGATCGATACACATGTAAAAATTACTAACAAAACCGTTCGGGTTACACGGAACAGCCGTCAAAATGACCTAGAGTGTCTCTTTATAGGAGAAACGATCTGTAGAAATACTTGGCTGTTGGTAGAATAGAAATAAAGTTCTTGTTTTCGTGAATGTTGTAGGATAACCTCCTTGGTCTCGAAATGTTGTTTGAAATATAAAGTCTCGGCTAACGCCTCGGCTTTTATATTTAAAAACAACATTTCTCGACCTCGGAGGTTATTCTGCAACATTCACAAAATCTCGTACTTTATTTCTTAAACAAACGATTGCTAATTCAGATGGTCTAATTTGATGCTGACCGGTCTGACGGTTCAACGATAACATTTACATACTGCTACACCTTAACTAATTTATGTTTGTCCGATTTCAGATGCACTGAAATAACCGAATAAAAATGATATGTTGCTCATATACCAGGTCAATTACTCTAAAACGCTTCCCAAAAAACGCAGTCAACATTTGTTTTGGTTTACGAACAAAATTCCAGAAAGAGTATTAAAAACTCACCATAATTTATTAACTCGGCCATAGTAGAGTTCAATTTGTGCAATGTCAATTTCCTAAACATTCTTGGCATCAAGGGGCCAATAGTGCAAAAAAGTGCTTACAGTTGAAATACAACACATTTTAAAATTCATCATAATATTTAAATAGTTAGTGAAATTGTAATACAACTAAATTTGAAATATATCAAAATACTAAAATAGTGAGTACAATGAAATACGCTGTACAGTTGGGTATAAACTGGATCAAATATTACTCTTTGCAAAAATAAAAAATACGAAAGCGAATTTAATAAAAACTAAATTATGTACAAGTTAATGTTTACTCAGACACTGTCCGCGTTTGATTTAATATTCCCGACACACACATTATTCTGTAACGTTGTTCATTAAAATTTTGATTGTACAAATCAATCAATTTCCAATATTTATAGAAATAAATGATTTTTTAAATATATTTTTAAGCTTTGGTCTAAAACAACTGGAGAAATATCGCTTTATAATGCTGGATAAAATGGATCACATTAATTGATGTCTGCTGAATAACTTGGTAAAATTAGCACAGTGACTCGATGCCTTTTTGTTCGACTTTATGCAGATAAGTTTCTTGGAATAAATCACTTAAATTTACATTTGCTACCTTACTAAATAAAAATTGAAAAGTAATTGTTTCAGGTTTCTGTTTACTAGCTTTATAAATAGAAGTTTCTTAGAATTGATCACATAAATTAATGTCTGCGTTTTGACTCATTAAAACTTCACAATACTATCACGTTCCTTTTCACTGGCTTTATAAAATGAAGCTTGTCCTTCCTAAATACATCAATAAAAGTTGACTCCTTTACAAAATAAAAGTTGTCAGTGTGTTCATGTCCCTCTCCACTGGCAATATGTAAAAGAATTTGTTTTTTTTTATCAACACATGACTTAAGGTTTGCTGCTTTACTTATTAACAATAATTTGGTAATATGTATTTTCTTTTTGTTCTTGATCCAAGGAAAAGAGTTTTTCCGTCGTAATCACGTAAACTTACGTCGGCTCCTTTACTTATTAAATGTTGCATAGTGCTACATGTATCACTCCCCCAATACCCGGCGATATGTAAAGGAGTTTATTTCTCACTGTCACAAAAGTTAATATCTGCTCCTTTATCTAATAAAAAAATAAAAAATAATGCTTCCATGTCAGCATTCAGTGGCTTCATATAGAGGAGTTTCTTTGTTTGTGTCACAAGAATTAATATCTGCTCCTTTGTCTAATAAAAGTTGTACAGTGCTTTCATGTCCCGTTCTAATGGCTTTTTGTAAAGGGGTTTCTTTGTAGTTGTCATATGAATTAATATCTGCTCCTTTATCTAATAAAAGCTGTACAGTGCTTTCACGTCCCCATTCACTAGCTTTATGTAGAGGAGTTTCTTTGTTTGTGTCACATGAATTAATATCAGCTCCTTTGTCTAATAAAAGTTGAACAGTGCCTTTACGTCCCCATTCACTGGCTTTATGTAAAGGAGTTTCATTGTTTATATCACTTAAATAAATATCTGCTCCTTTATCTAATAAAAGTTCTAAAGTGCTGTCACTTCGCAGTATACTTGCTTTATGTAGAGGAGTTTCTTTGTTTGTGTCACATGAATTAATATCTGCTCCTTTATCTAATAAAAGTTGTACAATGCTTTCGTGTCCCATTTCACTGGCTTTGTGTAGAGGAGTTTCTTTATATGTGTCACATGAATTAATATCTGCTCCTTTATGTAATAAAAGTTGCACAGTTCTTTTATGTCCCCTTTCACTGGCATGATGCAGAGGGCTTTCTTTGTTTGAGTCACATGAATTAATATCTGCTCCTTTATCTAATAAAAGTTGTACGGTGCTTTCGAGTCCCCATTTTATTGCTTTATGTAGAGGAGTGTCTTTGTATATGTCACATGAATTAATATCTGCTCCGTTATCTTATAAATGTTGTACAGTGTTTTCACATCCCCAACCACTGGCATAATGTAGCGGAGTTACATTGTTTATATCACATGAATTAATATCTGCTCCGTTATCTAATAAAAGTTGCACAGTGCTTTCATGTCCCTTTTTACTAGCTTTATGTAGAGGAGTTTCTTTGTTTGTGTCACATGAATTAATATCTGCTCCGTTATCTAATAAAAGTTGTACAATTCTTTCAAATCCCCATTTACTGGCTTTTAAGAGAAGAGTTTCTTTGTTTTTGTCACATAGATTAATATCTGCTCCGTTATCTATTAAAAATTGTACAGTGCTTCCATGTCCACATTTAATTGCTTTATGTAGAGGAGTTTCGTTGCTTTTGTCACATGAATTAATATCTGCTCCTTTATCCAATAAAATTTGGACAATGCTTTCATCTCCTCTTTCACTGGCTTTATGTAGAGGAGTTTCTTTGTTTCTGTCACATGAATTAATATCTGCTCCTTCATTTAATAAAAGTTGCACAGTGCTTTCAAGTCCGCGTTTAATTGCTTTATGTAGAGGAGTTTCTTTATTTGTGTCACATGAATTAATATCTGCTCCTTTATCTAATAAAAGTTGTACAATGCTTTCGTGTCCCATTTCACTGGCTTTGTGTAGAGGAGTTTCTTTATATGTGTCACATGAATTAATATCTGCTCCTTTATGTAATAAAAGTTGCACAGTTCTTTTATGTCCCCTTTCACTGGCATGATGCAGAGGGCTTTCTTTGTTTGAGTCACATGAATTAATATCTGCTCCTTTATCTAATAAAAGTTGTACGGTGCTTTCGAGTCCCCATTTTATTGCTTTATGTAGAGGAGTGTCTTTGTATATGTCACATGAATTAATATCTGCTCCTTTATCTAATAAATGTTGTACAGTGTTTTCACATCCCCAACCACTGGCATAATGTAGCGGAGTTACATTGTTTATATCACATGAATTAATATCTGCTCCGTTATCTAATAAAAGTTGTACAGTGCTTTCATGTCCCTTTTTACTAGCTTTATGTAGAGGAGTTTCTTTGTTTGTGTCACATGAATTAATATCTGCTCCGTTATCTAATAAAAGTTGTACAATACTTTCAAATCCCCATTTACTGGCTTTTAAGAGAAGAGTTTCTTTGTTTGTGTCACATAGATTAATATCTGCTCCGTTATCTATTAAAAATTGTACAGTGCTTCCATGTCCACATTTAATTGCTTTATGTAGAGGAGTTTCGTTGCTTTTGTCACATGAATTAATATCTGCTCCTTTATCCAATAAAATTTGGACAATGCTTTCATCTCCTCTTTCACTAGCTTTATGTAGAGGAGTTTCTTTGTTTGTATCACATGAATTAATATCTGCTCCTTTATCCAATAAAATTTGGACAATGCTTTCATCTCCTCTTTCACTGGCTTTATGTAGAGGAGTTTCTTTGTTTCTGTCACATGAATTAATATCTGCTCCTTCATCTAATAAAAGTTGCACAGTGCTTTCAAGTCCGCGTTTAATTGCTTTATATAAAGGAGTTTCTTTGTTTGTGTCACATGAATTAATATCTGCTCCTTTATCTAATAAACTTTATCTAATAAAAGTTGTACAGTGCTATCATGTCCTTCTTCACTGGCTTTATGTAGAGGAGTTTCTTTGTTTCTGTCACATAAATTAATATCTGCTCCGTTATCTAATAAAAGTTGCACAGTGCTTTCAAGTCCGCGTTTAATTGCTTTATGTAGAGGAGTTTCTTTGTTTGTGTCACATGAATTAATATCTGCTCCTTTATCTAATAAAAGTTGTACAGTGCTATCATGTCCTCTCTTACTGGCTTTATGTAGAGGAGTTTCTTTGTTTGTGTCACATGAATTAATATCTGCTCGTTTATCTAATAAAAGTTGCACAATGTTTTCACGTCCTCTTTCACTAGCTTTATGCAGAGGAGTTTCTTTGTTTATGTTACATGAATTGGTATCTGCTCCTTTATCTAATAAAAGTTGTACAGTGTGGTTGTTTCCTCTACCACTTGCTATATGGAGAGCACTCCCAAAATGTGGATCACATAAATTAATGTCAGCTCCATGAGTCAGCAAAAGTTCAACAGTGATATTAATTGGCTGATTTTTAGTTTTCGAATGTTTTTGTTCGCTTGTGTCCGTATTGAAAACTGCCAACACCAAGGGAGTATATCCAAATGCTGTTCTCAAATTCACGTTATTTTTCACCTGTATCAGCTCCCGCAATATTTCATAATTATGAAACAGGGAAGCAATGTGAATAGGATAGTATTCCCCCCACGTTTTCACCAAAAACCATTTAATTTGTTCTTTTGGAAAGACATTGAACAAATCCATCGAACCATTGCAACATACCGCAGAAAAAAAAGAAGTATATTTAAGAGAATTTTGCATTCGCTGTAAAGTTTCTAAACAATGTTTTGATACATTTGTATGACAAAATACTATGATAGCACTAAGAATTTGCACTTTATCTTCTTTATACAGAAACTCAAGTTTGGAACAAAATGATTGTTTTAATTCTTGATTTTCTTCTTCCTTTCTAAACTTTTCCTGAAGCTGTTTTTTGCCAAGTAAGTTGTGCAGTTTTTCGTGGCTATGTTTTAATTTTTGTATGAAACATGTAGCCACCTTCTCATTCCTCACACATGGATTGAGAACAACATCCAACAGACGATCTCCAAATATATCATCAAAAAGTCTATCCGCTAGATCGCTAACATATTTATCATTTAAATATATGGTAAATTTATCAACTTCTTCTTTTCTATTGTCGTCACTGCTTTTTAAGTTTACACGTCGTCTAAGGAAACCAATATCGGCATACTGTATTGTTTCTCTCGGAAAGTCTGTTCCAAACACATAGGTGGTAACTTCCATTACAAAATCGTTATAAAAATGATACGTGTCGTCAAACTTCTTCACAAAAAATCCCTCTAGAGTCTTTAGAGCGTCACCAATAGTATGAGATTCTGTGTTTGTCTTTATTTCACATAGTTTCAAAGCAAGTTTAAACTTTTCCTTTAAGCAATCGTTTTTTTGTATATCCTCAACACAAAGCTGATTGTTACACAGAACTAGAAGAACAAGAGCACAGTATTTTTTTTTGCATTCCTTTATGGAGTTATTTCTGAAATTTCTTATTTGTTCCTGACATATGTTAAAAGGTTCTTTAAAAAATTGCGGTCCTATTGTCTGGTTATTTTTGTCGCTAAAATAAAGTTTGCATAATAACGGAAAATACTCCTCAGTCGTCAAAATTCCACTAATATCGTCTTTTAAAAGACCACTTTTTGATGCGTAACTCCTTAAAATGGTTTCTTTTTCTCCATTATTCAGTTTATGTTTGTCATCACTAAGATCAATGCTGCATGATTTATCGTTTAACATTCCTTTAACCCTATTATCAAGTAGAATATATTTTCTACTTGAGAGCAACATCTTGTTATTTCGCAAACAAGCTTTCAACCTTTCATCTTGTTCCTTCCATGAATTATAGGCTATTTCGTCGAAGGATTCGTTGCCAATAGGATCATTGAATACAAAAAGGATTTTGCTTTGTAATACATCTCCTGAGTAATATGTATCAGTGATTTCCTTCACGTTATATACTGGTTTTACTGTCCAGCCTTGGTTCCTATACCTCAACGCTATATGTTGAATAATGGCTGATTTTCCTGACCCAGAGTTACCGGTCACGATCACCAAATTCTGACTTTTGATAAGTATCTCTACTTCTTGACAAGCTCTTGTTGAAACAAATTGGCTGTCGTCTTCCTCCCACTGCTGAAATATAGCCTGGTCTAGTGGTGACTCTGAAAGATAAAAGTTATTCTGTATTATATTTTTTAAGCATTTGACAAGAAGATTAATATCATCTCATCATAATATTTAATCGTTTAACCTTTTGGTACAATATTAATGATATTAATTAAATTAGACATTTAAAAGCCGTAATTTAATAAAATATTATACAACGTGAAGAAAAAAATTACAGCTTTAAAGTCACAATAGCAACACCAATGCCCGTGCATTATGAATGCCTACTGCTTTGTGACGATTTTGAAACGTTTACACTCTTGACGAATGACATAGGATAAGAGTATGTATTAACGACATCAAAGGACTATGATCGGAGGTACATTGAAAGTTCAACCTGACGCTTTGTCTCAACAATACATCAACTTTATGCATTTCAAACCCAAAAATATATTTTTTAATCTAAATGTCAAGGACTTTTTCTGCAACTGAATCTATATAACGATGGCTACAGTATTGCAACCTAGATGTGAAAAAAAAATCATTATAGTTTTGTTATTGCATGTCTCCAAAGTGAGTTTTTGGCCGAATAAAGCTTTTGTCGATTTATTTAATTACCTCTGGTCAAATAAAAAAAAATGTTCCATAATAAGATTTCATTTTGGTTTTGTAACTTTTTATAGATCAATTCATTAAGATTAATTTGACATTGATAGCCATTTATATCGAGTAGTGGGTTAAAAACAGAATGTTTTCTTTTTCAAAATATTTCTTCTTTATTGTGTATTTTTCTTTTTTGTAAGTTAAGCTCTGACTGACGTTTTTGTACTTATTGTTAGGCCATTATTATTCATCAAATTGTCTACATATTTTCCGTTTTCCGGATTACTACAAAGAGCACCAGGCGGATGTGACTGGTCAGCGGAGAAGACTCACTCCTTCATAGCATCTGATCCTACCTCAAACTTTTGTAGATGTCCGTGTATAATCTGCTCCTAATTTGTATTTTTCTTTTACATTTTCGAGTTTTAACACTGTTCCTTATCATCACATGTCATTTGTACAAAACATGCTATCACAAATTGGATACTTTAAAATCATTATTCGTTTGTATTGAAATTCTCCCTTTACTACTTAGTGACTATTTACTGTTATCTCTCACTGGATCAAACCATTAATGTTAACACGAGATTTGATCTTAAAGTCACCGATAGTTAAAAAAATGACCTGGTTCGAGTGCATTTTACATGAAACAGTAAGATAATTATAACTTATTGTAAAACCGCTGGAAACCTACTTCACAGTGAGCAACTGTCCATTAAGGATAAATTGCACGGTAGAGTTTAGATATTGTAAATTACCTTTTTCTTTCTTTCTAATTCATTGGAGCACGTCTTTACTGGGATGGTACAAATATAATTGACATTTTTATCGTACTAAATTTTCATTTAAGAACTATATATGATATTAGTCGAATTTGGCCCCAATAATTCGCCATTAAAAAAAATCTTGTTATCAAAGGCTATTGGGACATTAAACATTGATAAAACAACTGCACACTCCATTTCTGTAACATTTGAACATTCTTTAAGATGTTTATTGGTTTCAATTTTCACCTTAAAAAATGTACACCGCTGAGTGTCTTCTAGGTTTAGTTTTGATAAATAATAATTTGTTGCAATTATTTTTTGTAATATTTCAAATTATAGCCAATGATTCCTTTGTAATTTTGACCAGCAGCTCAAACATGTTAACACACTCCTATTTACAAATTCTTCGCCATTCCTTTTATAAACTGCTTTGATAGCATTTTTCTTTCTACTAATTAATATATTATACATATCTTTGCAATCTTTGTTAGACTCAGTTAAAATTAAGAACCACATATTCGAGAAAAGAAAGTTTATGTTTATAATTATTTATTCAAAAATTGTTTTTGCGAAATACATATGGATTTAAGTTTTAAAAAATATTTTTAAAACAAATTTACCGTTAAAAGATGATGATGTCCTGCCGTTCACTTTACTGAATGTAAAGTAAGAGGTCAAAGAATGTAACAGATTGACATGTTTTGTCATTTTGTTACCATGTAGTTTTCCTTCATTCATATTTTAGTTACTGAATTACATATCGTCATCTTCTTTAACGCTTAACTTAACAGTCACAATATAGAAAAAAGAATGAGGTGATTTTGTTACTGAAGTAATAATAAGTGAATAAGGAATCATTAGTTGAATATTTTGTACACGTATTTGAATGCCCCGTAATATTTAAAGAATTATTCTTTATTTTATTAATTATACTATTGAATATTATAATATTCATCGATGGGATGTATTACAATATATATTACCAAAAAAAACCTGTTAGAAGTGTTGTCATGGACACTAGAAAATGTAAAGATTAACTTTATACCCATAGGAAATTGTGTATTCATTATTTCATTTCAGTATTCCAGTCATTTAAGTGTTTTTAAAAGGCTGATTTACGTGGACTACACCTTTACAGACCTTTTTTCATCATTTAAAAGTCCGTTGAATTGCAAGTAACAGACCTTTGGCACAATCCGTTTGTATGGTATTAATTAAAAAAACAAATGATAAATACTTTGATTGCTTAAATAGCTTTTTGAAACGGGACATAGCTTGTTGTTTGACTACACAAATGTAGAGAGCGCGCCATTTCCTTGCTTCTATATACATGTGATCTGTTTCCCTATTTTATTTTTTTTCTATTTGAAAGATAGTGTAAAAATGTAATAGTCATAACGTCAAATGGGAATGTACATTGCAATGCGCATTATTTGCACAGAGGTAACTACCATTGACATTTATAGTTATTTTTTTTTCCTTAAATGAAACATGAAATCACAATGACTTTGAAAAGTTGAATATATTTTTAGGAAATAATAATATTTTTTCCGATCATAGAGATTTTATTGTGGTTATGTCTACCCTAATTCAGACAATTTGTCTATGAGATAAAAAAAAAGATATACCAGGAAAGATGAAAGAAGAACAAGAAAAAAATCATTAAAAATCTTCTTAAGGCTTAGGGTCAGGGTTAGGAATAAATATAACATAAATCATATAAGACGGTGGATTACCCTCTTTTGAGGGTGATGGACGGTTCATCCAAGAGCACCTGTATACGCGAGAAGCTTGTAATAAAAAACAATTATACACCATATAATTTTGACGGAATATCTTTAATATATTTCATATTTATGAATTCACATCGTACTCTTATATTAATCATATTATTATCGAAGTATTATCTAAGTAAAGGTGACATTGTGACAATGTAAAATGTTCATGGTTACGACTTTAATCTCAACGGATCTATTTATTAAAAAGTATGTGTATTATACAAACTGCCTCGTTTAACATCATGTAAAAGTTAACTTGAAAGACACATTTTCATTGAAATATTTAAGTGATGATTTTAATCTTATCGTCAAGATTGGTTATTTTTCAAACATTAAATATAGGCATTTTAGATGATTCTCAGAATAAAAAAAATTAGTTCTTAATCTAAATAAACTTATAACTAAGATTTATTGTTTTCTCACGTTAAAGATATTTTGTTATTCTTTTATGGAAAAAAAAAATCAAGAAGCCCTTCCGTTTCATGTCAGACATATGCCAGAATAAAATAGCCCTACGCGTAAATAACATAAAGTCACAGTGTTATACTTTTGACAGCTATACAATTTAGTCAATATCCTTGACAGAAGTCAAGGAATGGCGCATTGTATTGGTCGATAACATACAAGGGCGTGCAGTCAAGTACACCTATCGCTAATGTTGATCGGCGGAGTATAGAGGAAGGAGGTAGCTGTGTAAAGAAGCATACAGTATAATAAAGTAGCAAAGTGGGGTATAGTATAATAGTTTACTATACTACCCAAATGTTATTCTGTAGATGTCAAACAATGTCAGTCAGTGTTTTGGAATATCTTAACGTTTTGAAGTCATTTATGTAAATGTTCAATTTTTAAAAATAAAAGCCATTGACCCTTAAGGTATCCGGTCCATATCAGGACCAACTTTTTCCAACCTTGAATATTCATCGTGCATTTAATACTTTGATATCTATTTAAAGCATTTAAGAGTAAAATAAGATTTACCAAGAGAACGTTTCAAAAATAGTATTAACTAAGCAGTAATTAATTAATGAAGATTACATTAAGGTTTATTGAGACAACCACATTTTTAAATAAAAAAGTAATTACTAGGAATATAAAAAAAATGCTTTGGTGGAAAGATGTATTTTATCATAGGGAATATAAAAACTATTGAAAATAGATTTTATACCGTGTAGATTTTTTTAGAATTATTTTTTATAGAATAAAAGCAAAGGGGGACACTCTTCAAAAAATGAAAAGGTCATTAATAAGGACATATTCCGCTCTTACATATTGATACATAAATAGGAGAATTGTGTCCAAGTATACTTAGTATTGAGCCCATACATATATGTTATGCACCCAGATTCATTGAATCTGAGGCTATTATGGATCATAGACCTTAGAATAAGTAACAGTGTATGAAATATTCATCAATAATACTTCCAAGACGTATAACTTTTGAAAGAACAAATTTGTTTGTATGAACGTCCTATTGGGCGTGCTATGAAGAGTTAATAATTTAAAATGTTTCCACCTTCGTCCACATTCATATCGATAGCGAAGGCTTTATTACATATTTGGGATTGAAATTATAGGAAGCTGAATGGCAGCATTATAATTAGTTACGTATACTAATCTTTATTCCTTACTTATTTCTAAACATATTTTTTTAATACGTATAGTTTTATTAAGAATAAATGTAGATATCAGTGTTGGAGAATAGTAGTTGAAACTTGAAACCTTGAAAAGTATACTTTTTACTTCAATCTTCAATTTCACATTCAATTTTCACAGGGTCACGGAAAAGTGGGGGGTGGGGGGCAACTCCATGTTAATTCAATTTGTTGTATGTAAATTTGAGAAAAATCTTTGCTGCTCGAAAACGTCCCCCCCCCCCCCCCACTGATACCCCTGATGCTACGTGCCTGTTGCACTAATACCTTGTCCAATTAAGACTGTATTATCGCATTTATCCGTTTGAATCAGACTATAATATAGCGACTGATCTGCCTCCCAAAAATATATGCGCTTCTCAAAGCTACACTTAAATGAGATAGGTATGTGTTCTTGAGGATTTTTAATCATTTATTGCTAATTATAGGAACATTGATAAAAAACAACCTTGTTTTGAAGATGTGTAGTATGAGGTTGTAATGCAACTTAATATACTAACAAGATTAGCTACAGCCGGTGCAATACTAATTTCAGGTCAACAATATATGAATACTCAATCTATTTAAATACAAGATAAATAGTTTCCAGAACTATAATAATATGCATGTATACATGGAGGTTGCACCCTCATTTGTATGGCTGTAGGTGAGTGGTAAACGTGTAGCGATGTACATACAATTTATGTCTGCATATACGGATTCCGAACCGTGGCTACAGACGTTACCCATTGCCAGTCTTTCAATACATCTATGCGCAGTTTGACCTAGAAACTGACCAGTTTCATAACTTCTTCGAATTTCTCTAACACGGACTGTCTAATTCTTCCACAGAATTCCAATTTGTGAAAGTGCAATTGAAGTTTTATTCAATTTAATAAGTAAGCCCACGGGCTGACTGAAAACTCAGCAGAATGTTTTATTTTTTAAAATCTGAAATAGTCTAAAACAGAAGCAATAATCCGTTGTCATTCTCTTTACAAAAAGTGCTTTGTAATCCTTGTCAACTAGAAACTGAAACGTACTAGTGAAATTTAAAAAGAATTGTAAATTTTAAAACTCGAACTGATCCTAATTATTATGGAACAAAATCATGAAAAGTTGGAAAAATAAAGCATTGCTTCAAGTCTGTTTAACGGTCATATGGTTTTTATCCTTATAATTTGATAAGAAAATGATATAATGAACTTATAATCTGTTTTTGTGAACCTCGAATCTGGGCTTTCTTAGTGAATATTTGTACCTTCTTCATTCGTTCCAAAAGGTATTTTTTTACGGGCGGCCGTTCGCAAAAGAGGTTTACACTCTTCCTCTCCAGGACTTTCTACATCGCTCTCTGTCTCGCAGATATGATATCCTGAGAAATGCGTGATATATTACTTAATGGAAAAACACCAAAAATATTTGATCTAAATTTTTAATGCTAGGATAAAGAATAAAAAAATGCTGTATCTAATAAAAATGCTTTATCTAATATTTACATAGCAAACTATATTGCAGGTTGGATTAGGAAACATATATCCTTAACGAGAGAGCAAATAAAAGTCCGAATGCGTTTAAGTATGATTTAAGAATTATCGAATTATTTTAGATATGAGTTAATTTAACTTTGAACATAACTTTTATTCCTTGGACAAGAATGCCGAATCAAAATCTCTGAAAAAATATTTTTAAAACCCAATTTGTGTTATGCATTGTTTGATTTTAATATACATTTTAGTTTCAAATTAAGCTTATTAAGTTTTTTTTTTTTTGCTTTATGTTTCATAACAAGAGGCCTATGGGTCATATTGCTCACCTGAGCAACAGAAGACATTATAAAATCAGCTTAACGGTGTAATATACCAAAAAAATATGGACGATGTAGTTTAACAGATCCTGTATTTTCCTCGATATTATGTTTTTCATTTATTTCTTTTTGTCACATTATAGTCATTTCACAAATTGAGCATTACAGTTCTTAAAAGAACTAAATCAAATGGGATATAAATTTACATCAAATTTGTGAAGCTAAGAATTGTCCAGTGGCCCAGGTCTAAACAATTCCAAAGAATCATATATAAGACTTAATGCTTGCATATAGATTAGACCATAAATTATAACATTTGAATTTTGGTAAAATTGAACTTTTTACTTTTGTAAAATTAGACCTCCCACTTGATGTGGCTCCATCCTACTCCTGAAAAATATGATTTTGACAAATGTAAATCTACACTATCCAAGTTTGCTTTCACTTATGTTGCACCTTTTCTAAAACATTTTTTTAAAGAAAAAGATTGTTCTCAATATATTTGTTTGTAAAGATTTAACTGGTCCCCATTGTGCCCCTACCCTACCCCCCCTCCCCCCCCCCCCCGGAATCATAATTTGACCAAACTTGAATCTAACTTAAATGATGATAATTCACACAAGTTAC
Organism: Magallana gigas; assembly: GCF_963853765.1. Taxonomy (NCBI): domain Eukaryota; kingdom Metazoa; phylum Mollusca; class Bivalvia; order Ostreida; family Ostreidae; genus Magallana; species Magallana gigas. Next base: position 50,332,831 of record NC_088860.1, on the reverse strand, counting down.
AGCTTTTCTGGCCAGTCGTGTTCTGATTTAAAACACACTTTCTTTTTCTATTCCTATGTAAAATTTGACCCCCATTGTGGCCCCTGATTCCCCAAAGGGACCATGATTGAGCAAACCTGAATTTACACTATCTGAGGATGCTTCCACACAAGTTTCAGCTTTTCTGGTCAAATGGTTTTTGAGTTGTAAATTTTTTAAGATTAACTCTATATACTCCTATGTTAAACTTTAACCCCCTATTGTGGCCCCATCTTACCCCCGGGGACCATGATTTGAACAAAATTGAATCCACACTGTCTGCGGATGCTTCAACACAAGTTGAAGCTTTTCTGACAAAACAGTTTTTGAGAAGAAGATTTTTAAAGATTAACTCTATATACTTCTATGTAAAATTTTGACCCAATATTGTATCTCAACCTTACCCCCGAGGACCATGGTTTGTACAAACTTGATTGTATACTATCTGAGGTTGCTTCCACATAAGTTTCAGCTTTTCTGGCCAAATGGTTTTTGAGAAGATTTTTGAAAAATATTACAATTTTTTTTTTATTAAAGAGGAAGTCAAAAATGTAAAAAAAAAATGTTTACAGACAGACAGACGGACGCCGGACAAAAAGTGATCAGAAAAGCTCACGAGCTTTCAGCTCAGGTGAGCTAAAAACGTATTTGTATGATCGTTTGTGAGTTTATTTATGCAAATATGATATCGTGGGAACATAAACTAAAGAGCCTCCTGTGATTCAGCGTTAATGTAATGCGCATGCGCAAGATTGTAAAATTAAAAAAAATTCAAATGATTTCATGATTTTTTAAAAGAATTGTCTCTGATTAATAATTATCGAAACTTGATTGAGAAAAAAATAACAAGATATCTGTGAGCCAATGCTCACTAGTGATACCCCCGCTCTGATGTGAATATGCAAAATAAGCATGTCGACATTTAACAGAAAGCTGGTATCCGATTGGTACATAAATATGTCCCACAATATGACATGCCTAAACAAATAGTGTGTTAAAATTTCAAGCATCTGCGATAAATAGCTGCTGAAAAATCTTTAAGGAAAATTTGTTTGAAAGTTTTGGCTAAAAATAAACAAAGTCATTAAAATAAAAAAAGTACTCATTTAACAGGAAGAAAACGTCCGATTGGTACAAAAATATATCCCACGATATGGCATGCCTTAACAAATTTCAAGTGTAAAAATTTCAAGCATCTGCAATTAATAGCTGCTGAGAAATCTTTGAGGAAAATTTGTTTAATACAGAAATATATCCCACAATATGGCATACCTTATCAAATAACGTGTTAAAATTTCAAGCATCTGCGATAAATAGTACATGAGAAATCTTTGACGAAAATTTGTTTGAAAATATTTGCTAAAAATAAACAAAGTTGTCCTTTAACAAGACGTTGACGTCCGATTGGTATAAAAATTTATCCCTGAGATAATTGCGACAGAAATTTTTGTTGCGGACGGACAGACAGACAGACAGAAGGACAGACGGACACACAGACAGATACACAAGGGTAAAACAGCATACACCCTCTCCTTCGGAGCGGGGGTATAACAACAAATTGGTAATCTTCAAGTAATAATGATGTTTAAAATATATAAAGCAAAAGACAGTACTCTTTCAATATCTTGGTTACCCTGTTCCGTCCGTCCGTCTGTCTGTCCGTCCGCCCGTCTGTCACGTTTTACTTTCTCAAACTGCTCTTACATCTTATAAACCAGCAAACTCAACTCTTGGAGTTTGATTTGGGGTATCATGTTGTTTTGTAAAAAGGTTTTAAAAATTCTCTGTTAGTTCTGGGGGTCAAATAATTGGTAAAAAATGACGTTTTTTTTTTTGTTTTTTTTTACAAAAAACCTTCTTCCTCGAACTCCTCCTACATTTTCAACAGTAGGCAAATCATCTCTTGGACTATGTTTCAGAGTATCCTATAGATGTGAAATAAGGCTTCGGAATTTTTAATTTTGTCCTGGGGGTCATTTAATGGCTGAAAAATGACGTTGTTTTTTTTTTTACAAATAAACTGGTTTCAAAAACGTCATTTTTTTTGGCAGTAGCCAAATGATCTAGAATATGATTGGGGTGTCATATTGAAGTGTGATCAGGTTCGAGATTTTTTTTTTATTAAGGGGATCAGTGGGCAACACAAAATGACGTTTTTTTTTGCAAAAAAAAGTATGGTTCCCAGAACTCCTCTTTCAACTTTTGGAGAAGCTACGTCATCTCTTAGAATATAATTTGGGCTGTCCTATAGATGTGCAATAAGGTTTTAAAAAGTTAAATTTCATCCAGGGAGTCAAATAGTAGCAGAAAATTGACGTTTATCACAAAAAAACCATAGATCCAAGAGCTCCTCAATGATTTAATTGATAGACACATCATATCTTGGGATATGATAGGGACTGTTCTATAGATGTGCAGTAAGGTCTTAAAAATTTAAATTTCATCCAGGGAGTCAAATAGTAGCAGAAAATTGACGTTTATCACTTCAAAAAAACATAGATCCTAGAACTCCTTTTATGATTTAATGGATAGACACATCATATCTTGGGATATGATAGGAACTGTTCCATAGATGTGCATTACAGTTTTGAAAACTTAAATTTAACCCTGAGGCCCATTACCTACATACCTTTTGATGCCCTTTAAGGATCAAGAATATATATGGTTAAGGGGTGGGGATCTCAACCGTTTTCGAGATATTCGTGCACTTCCTGTTCGAGGGGGGTCATGGCCACACCTCGGGCCCATGACCTACATACCGTTTGACGCCCCTTGACACAAGAAACAAGAATATATATGGTTTAAGGATGGGGATCTCAAATGTTTTGAATATATTAAGGGACTTGCTGTTTGAGGGGGTTGGGACCACCCACAGGGCCCATGACTTACATAACATTTGATGCCCCTTGACATCAGACACATGAATATATATGGTTTAGGAGTCATGATTCTTAGATATATGGTAATTTCAAATTCCTGGGGGGGGGGGGTGGGGATGATATTATTATCTTTGTTCGTTTTTAAGTTACCATTTACAATAGAGTCTACGATTCTTCCTAAAAGGTTCAATGTTAGACCCCCCTCCTTTTTTTACACCCCCCCCAAAAGTGGTTGTCTAACCTCAAATGAGTAAAATCAAACCAGGGTGCACAACTAGATATGCAGGCCTATCATATCCTAGAGCTTTGTACAATTCTGTTCAGCCATCTCTGAGAAACAAGTTCAGAGCGGGAAAGAAGAAAAAGAAGAAGACGAAGAATAATAATACATGTATTTAGAACCGTACAAAAACAATACGTCTCCAAATTTCATTCGGGAGACTTAATAATAAAGATTACTCTTTTCTACTTTTCTCTAAGTGATATATTTAAATGCTGTTATTTTTCTAATGTAAACAATTTGTTTCTTTTTTTTTTAAATTAATTTTAGTTTTCTGACATAGTAAGCAATAAAATTTAGATAAACAAACATGTATCCATATTTAATTTTTAAACAAAAGAAAGTGTGATTTTCAGATGATAATTTCAGCCTTCGGTTTTTATTACCTTACATCTTAAATAGCATGGATACATATATATTTTATTTATTTTTTGATTCAAGTCCAATAAGTTAAAATTAAGTTAAGTTTTTAACTTTGAATCCATGATTTTATAGGTACGGAGTTACCTTAAAAAATTGTCAAATATATGACTTGGAACCCCCGCCCCCAAACAAACTCAAATATAAACTGTTCTCCCCCCCCCCTAAATTGTCGAATGATCTATTAAAATCAAAGTATTATTTGGGTGTCTAAAAACTTTTATAAACTGGTAAAAAATGTTATTCTTAAAAAAAATTACATTACACCTTGCAGAATTGACAAATGATCTATTGAGATATGATCAGAGGTCATATTACTACCTTGGGATCAATAACTAGTATTCATTGACAAGTTAAAATTAATAATAATTAATGATTCAAATTATAAATGTTTATACTCCACATTCACACCCCCCCCCCCAATCTAACCTGGTTCTAAAGATTCAGTCTTCTTAATGCATTCTTACATGTGTACAGTAGCAAATTTTAAATCATTTCTTGATGGCTTTTTCTCTCCTGATCATGCACATTAACATTTTGGAAATTGCTTAATTCAATTTTTTTTTTAGATTTATAAACAAAATGTTATATGCATGTGTATTCGCCTATTTGGGGCAATTGTAAATTCTCCTAAACAAAGCCGTTTCATCATTAGGCTAGGAATTACCTACATGGATCAAACCCTACATATGAATAAGATAAAACACTTTATTATTTCTAGTTCTAGAATGTCAGAGTGTCACCATGGAGGCATTATCTATATACAATTTTAGGCGCAATTACACAAAGAGCAAGAATAAATTATATGGTTTAGGGATGAGGATCTCAGATCTCAGAAGTAAACAGAATATACAGTGTATCATCATTTCCTATTTCATAATGGCGGGGCGGGGGGGGGGGGTGTTAAAGACAACACCTGGGGGTCATTAATGTACTTTACACAATATGATGCATCAAAATGACATTACAAGATATTTTGTATTTCCCTGTTTCGTGGGGTCAGAACCGTCCCATAAGGTCATGACCTACATTGTATTTGATGCATTATAATACATTAAGAAAGAAATACTCCTTCCATCCTATTATAACTCATATAAAAATGATAAGTGTCTACACGTACTTACATGTAATACACAAATTTAATACGAAATATGGGGTCAACTCAATAGTGCAAGTCAAACATTTAAATGAAAAAAAAATAACTTTTGCAATTAAAATGACAGAAACTTTACATATGCGGTAGGATATGTAACGATGATAAGCTTATCTAAATATTAAAAGATTATGATACAGTATGCTGTCAAAGGGAGATCACATTTAGAAAGTGGAAGTAGAACTTATGTATGCTGGCATCTCGTTATATTGTACTACTGCTACTAAATGTATTATGCTTACCTATATTGGTCAACATCATCATGATAATCCAATTAAACCTTAATAATGAATTCCTTTAGCTGATCTTAATTAATCCTTTTCTGTATATGGAAAACACATACATGTATGTATACACGTGAACCGGCCATCTAATCGAAGAGCTGGGTAAAACTAGTACCCGCTAATGAGACCTGCAGATCTGTGTTGTGTACGTAACTTCAGACAAAAATCAGTTATTCATAACATGCATGCATTTTTATGACCTATTCTTCAAATCCACTTGCACTATTTTATTAGGTAAATAACAGCATTAAGGTGGTGCAGGACACCTGCATTTTGTGATGTATACTTCCTATTGAGATAAACAATAAGGTATAATATTAAATATTAATTAAATATTTGCCCCCCAAATAATGCTACCTAACATTGAAGCACAGTGGGTTAGAGCGTTTACATGTCTGTAAGAGCATTGGGGTCCAAGGTGTATTTTTGGTAAATTTACTATTGAATAAATGAATTTTCATGGGGGGGGGGGGGGGGAGTGGACCCCTCACTCCCACCCCTTCTTTAAATCTGTGCACACGATGATGTACATGTAGGCACACAGAAGCAAATCTAAAACCGGCAACTGCCATGGGGAGGGGGCATAATTTAATTTTTAATTTTGTTTGTAATAATTATATAGACCATTATACTTTCTACGACATGAAATGTTAAGATTACTGATTAACTAAAAATTCACTGCAAACAGTTCAACCCCAAATTGCACATAAAGTGCTGCTCATATTATCATATGGGAAGGGATCTCATCCTTCAGTTATGAAAATTATAATCTTTAAATGTATTACCGGAGCTTGCATGTTGCCTTCATTTTTAATTAAACTGGTACAAAACAGTGTTATTTAGGGGCAAACACTTGGTGCGGGTATTACTGTCGAAGTATAGATAAATCTTCTTGTCCAGATTTTTAGCTGTGAAATGGGTTTCCTCTTCATGATTTAATAAGAAAATTAATATAATAAACTTAGAATCTGTTTTTTTTTAAATCTCGAATTTTGAATATCAAATTCATAATGAGACATCTGGGTTTTCGGAGTGCATTCTAGTACCTTTAACTTCCGTTAGTATATGCATTTTATTCAGGTCAGTCGCTGAAAAAAGTGGTATAGACTCCTCCTCTCTAGGACTTTCTACATCGCCTTTTCTCTCGCAGATATGATATTCTGAACAAAAAAGAAAAATGCGTGTTATGATTCTGATTAAAGATACGCTTAACATATTTCATGTCAATTCTAATGCTATGAAAACGTACTTAAAAATACCTAATATCTAATAAAAATGCTATATCAAATATCTTATAGTAAAATACCATGCGGGTTAGATAAGAAAATATAAACCCTTATTAAACGTCCTATTCAAACTGTTACATTGAAATCAGAAAACACAAAAAACCAAATATTCATACATTTAAATTAAATAAAACTTTTGAGATTTCTTTGATCAGATACCAAAGCAAGACATTGCAGCAACCTTGGTGCAATGCGGCAAAACATTGCAATTTCAATTAAACTACATCAAGAATCTTATGTTATTCCCCATTGAATATATATTCATTAATATCTTTAAAAATAATGTTTCAACTATATGCAATTTGCAAGGATAATGGTTTGACATACCAAAACAATACAAAACGTGAATGCTAGCGCCAAATTTTGATTTAAGCAACTTTCAAACAATCGATAGGTGTTAAAGAGGTTCGGTACTCAATAAATTGACCATCACTTCTGACTTAAATTTTGAGATATATTTTATTAGTTACAAACTATCACTCAGTAAAGAAAAAATCATTTCATTAAGCTTTGGAATTTTTGTATTTTCCTATATCTTTTTACAGAGTTTATCTTCAGAGGAGATACATATAAGACCATCCAGCCCTCGTAACAAAGGGGTTTTGATGGATATTTACATCGATAAAACTAAATAAAAAAGTTTATTATAAACTTATTCCTGAATTCTGTAGACAGAACGCATAGGTTGTTAAAACACTCTTATTCAGTATAATTATGCCACTCGATTATTCTTGGACTTTATTTTTATTGATTTTTTTAGAGGGAGCTGGTTTTTGCTGCTGTTTTTGTTGTTGTTGTTTCTTTAAATAAATGGTTAGACTATGTCGATATTCTTACAATTATATTAAATTTGTTAATGAATGAATTTATAAAAAAAAAAATACAACGATAGAATAGAAGTCGACTGTAGTGCTTATATATTAAGAACGGACGTCTGTTAAAGGTGTTGAGCTTTTGACTTTTGAGGTAAATGGCCAGTGCTTTACAAGATACAATGTACAGAAGTGGTTAAGAGCCATATCCAATCTTGCTTCTATTACTTATCATAACACACTTTCAATTAGAGGTCTCTCCTGAACATGTCATAACATAAAAAAGGGGGGGGGGGGTTAAGTCGTTGGAATCTCGGATAACCTTTAGACGTTCACATTTCTGTGGGAAACGTATGCATATGGTCCTGGTAATTATTTAAAATGAACAAGCAAGAGAATTCCATTAACTGTTACACCCCCCTACTCACACTCTTGCCAAAGGCTTTCATGATATTTTCAATTTTTATGGACAGCTTCATTCATTCTCTTCTCTAAATATTCCCTCATTTCTTTCATTCAAGAGCTGAATAAAATAAGTAACCTTTTTAATAATATACAGCCCTCCAACACTTATTACATGGATTAATTTAACACTACATGACTATCTGGGTTCAATCCTTGAGTTAAAACACCTTCCCAGAGAGACATGAAATTTATAATTTTGGTAGACGACTTCCTGGTCTACATAATTATGAATTCATTGTTTTCTTATAGCGTGTGGGAGTACAGAAGAAGTAAAGTAGAATTTCTAAAATAGAACACATATAAATTTTGCCAATTGGAAATTCCCTATGTAGTTTTGAAGATGTTTAAATTGATTATGAATGACAAACAGCAATTACCCTAAATATGATATATGTGTGCATGTATTTCTAGTTTCTAGTTAAAACAAAAATGTACGGTGTATGTACCCTGTAATAAATATCAAAAGATGTAATCATAAACTGGACATATCTGTGTGTACAGGGTACATATACTACAGCTTTATTTATAGCAGAGCAAATTTAATTAGGAGAGGGGAAACAAACCAGAGGCCCACAGACCACACCTCTTATAATAATAATAGTTCTTTAATCATTCTATTTTGGATTGTTTTATTATTAAGCTCTTTTAAAATATTGCAAAACTCATATTTTAAGATATGACCATGCATTAAACAATACATATAAAGAAGCCTACTTTTCTGGACAATCTTTCCTAAGATCTAAGATGCATCAACTGAACATTCTTATTATTCTTGGTATTAACGTATTAAAGATAACATTTGAAAATTACAATATGATGTTTGACTACAAGCTACACCATATATTTTTTGGTAATTAAAAGTAAAAGCTTACCAAAAACTCATAAAAAAAAAATTGCACCTGTCACTTTCCAACTATCATGCAAAGTCCACACCATTGTAAAGGAACCAGTAGGCACAGGTTAAAAATTCAAAATACCTTTATTTACAATAAAACTGTATATCTTAATGGTGGTTATGGATGTATCTAAAAGAATCACTGTGGATCTACTATTGAAAATAAACAATATTTTTTTTAAATGATAGTTGGGAATAAATTTCATATCACATATCACATTTATGTTAATTATTTACATAAAGGTTGTGGATGTATTTCATTAAAAGTTTCAAATTGCAATTATTGCTCAATATTATATAAAGTAGATAGGTATTAATATTATTACACCTCAGAGTCTGTGAATATTTTCCAAGTAAAATTACACTGAATAAACAGCTATTCTATCTAACCGTGAACTAGTTGCCGTGCTATCCGTCCATGGTCAATAGTCATTAAAACTATTTACTGGCGGCATTCGATTTCCTTCCTTTCTAAACTCGGAACACCTCTGAGTCTGACGTTATCCGATCGCTACATTAAATTAAAAGTCCAATAACTCTTATCTGTTTATATATAAAATAAATTGCATTGCAGAAAAATTAAGTTCTCTTCCCTATAATAAAATACCTATTTACTGACTAGTCGGACGATAGCAAGTTCATTGTCCCCCTCGGCAGCAACTATTTCCCATGGCTTCGTCTCGTGAAATAGTTGCTGTCTTGGGGGACAATAAACTTGCTATCGCCCTCATAGTCAGTAATGTGGTGTATATAATAAATATCACTATTGAGATAAGTTATTTCAATAGTGTTTGAGGATGTATTTCATTATTAGAATCACTTTGCATCAATTATTGAATAAAACCACTATTGAGATAAATTATTTCAAAAGTGGTAAACATGAAATGCATACCAAACCACTATTGAAATAATTAATTTCAATAGGGGCTACAATGAAATGCATTGCCAACCACTATTGAAATTATTAATTTCAATAGTGTTTATTAGTGTTTTTATGTGCAGCATAAAGGAATTTAGACCATCTCGAGTATTTTTGTACCTTATCTATTGTTTTGTTATTTGTCCGGATTATCATCAAATGTTAGGTATTCGGTTTCTTTTTTTAATTTCCGGAATTTATTGAGCTACACACATTTATTTGCTTACTACTAACCATTTAGTATTTCGAACAAGCATGCCTTAATTTACAAAGGACAAATTGTTGACTCACCTCTTCGCCTTTCAACCGCCAATATTTTATATGTCAAATTTATATCATTGTTCAATTTAATTTGTTGTTATATAAAATCCTCGTTTTCATCTTTGTTTATTTGCTTATAATTTAAATTTGTAATTGCTGTTCTTTACAATCCTTGTTTTAGGTTTTTATGGCATTTTTTACACATAAATTGCCCCATTTTTGCAATTTCTAGTCAATTATATGTTGTATATGCTTTCATATCAATTATTTTGTGATATGCCAAAGACGTCAAGTGTGGTTTGTTATTTTTTACTTTTTATTTTTTATTGGTAGCAGATGCTCTGTAATTTTTTCTACTAAGTGTGCCCAATGTATCATAACATTTTTCAATCCTTTTGGCACTTTTTGATAAATGCTATTTTTCAACACAATCTGTTTTAAGATTATATTTGCAAAAAACATAGCAAAGTAGATTCAAGGAGAATTCGGCAGATGCAATATAAAGAGGATAGTGTAATGAAATGCATACTAAACCACTATTGAAATATGGTATTTCAAAAGTGGTTGTATTTTAATGGTGGTTGTATTTCAATAGTGGTTGCTAAGTGATTCTGATAATAAATTACATCCTCAAACTTTGTTTAAATAATTTAAATCAAAAGCAATATTTATAATAACATTCATTTATAAAAGATATTGTACAATTATTTAGAAATTGAAACTGATAATGAAATACATCCACGGCCTATATGAAACAAATTTACAATCTATTTTATTATATGTGACATGTATAATTTAGCATTGAATCATGATTTTTTTAAGTATACACTCTCATAACTGCAGCAGTGTGTGCATACAAATTTTATGAAAATGTGTATGCACACACCGCTGCAGTTATGAGAGTGTATACTTAAAAAAATCATGATTTAATGCTTATATTTACATTTTTGAACTCCTTGCCTTGTCTGCAAATGTGATTCATACTTTAAAATTCCTATCTTATCCTAAGGGTAAGTTAATATGAAGGGAAGAGCCACAGTAACAGCCACAAGCGTGAACTTTGATTTTCGCTTGTGACGTTGCAGTTTACAGCGTTCAACGTTTGTGACGTCATAATAAAACTCGTCAATTTGACCTTTGACTACTTGTTGCATTAAGAGGCATTTGAATATCACAGAATTTAATGGAAACACACAGTAGAATGTAAATATTTAAATTTATTCCATACGACTATAAAAAAAGAAATATTGTTGAATTTTAGTATTAGCTGCACACCTATTCTTAAAATTAAATATACCCATTACGACTATTTAAATGATATATTTCAATAAAGATAATTATAATGAAATACATTGAAATGAAATGCAAAATAATTTAATGAGGTTTGTATTACAATAGTGGTTGCAAAAAAATTCTCAGAAATAAACTTCACAACCAACGACTATTGAAGTAATTTATTTTAATAATTCATCTCAATAGTGATATTCATAATAAAAGTATCTATAAATACATTTTTAATATAAAGGGGTTTAAATATATTGTGTGAGAATTTACAAGGTTTTCACTCTTGTATAAATTATTCACAATTTTCTAAGAATGTGATATATCTATGGAAAGAAAAAGGTAAAACGAAATATGAGATATTTCTGCAAAACAGTGAATATCTTAGCATAAGTACAATAATTTCATAGTCACAATTATCATTTCCGTAAAATACTTAAGTATTTAGTACCTTAATTGTGTATTTGAAATTGTTAGTTAAGAAAACACAATTATCTATGCATGGAATTCTGCGAGAATTGGTTGTTTATTTTTGCATATCAGTGAAAATCGTAACATGTTTTCATTTATTTTTTAGTCTCGGTAATAATCACTGTAAAATACGAAAGTCTATAATCTAAATTGTGTATTTAAAATTGTATTTTTAAGATAAAGTGGTTCTTTTCAAAATAATTTGCAAAAATAATATACATTTTCGTTCTTTCTTAATGTATTACATCAATGATTACAAAGTAATATTTATGAAGACATTTATTTCAATCTACGATTGAAAAATACTAATTTAATTGTAGTTGTTCTTCCTGATATCTGTAAAGTAATTCTTATCGTGAAATACATCCTCAACTACTATTGAAATAGTTACTACAATAGTAATTGTATTTCAATAGTATTTACAAAGTGATTCGTCTAATGAAAAACATCCCCAACCACTTTTGAACTAGTTTATTTCAATTGTGGTTTTATTCCAATAGTAGTTGCAAAGTGTTTCTTCTAAGAAAATACGTTCCCTACCACTATGAAATAATTTATTTTAATAGTGGTTTTATTTCAATAGTGGTTGCAACACATCGCAAGTTCACCTCACAAAATGTGATTGCAGGGGAACAAGCTCGTTTTCAAGAATAATGGAAACATATACATGGAAAAAGTATTTGCTTTCCGAGCGGAAGACATAATCTATTATGATGAAGAGGAATGTCAAAAGCCTCAACAGTTTCTAGCGGTCGTCAATGACGAAAACGGAACGCGGCGCTACAATCAAAACAAATGGCGAGGTCCGTAACCTGTACAAAAATATGTTCCCTACCTAAACATGCACAAGCGAATCATCGCATCCTTGTATATCGCTTCCGGGATAAGGAAGGAAAGCTAAACGAAGGTTCAATGGATGATAAAGAATTCAACGCGGGAATGAACTAATTAACTTATCCATCTGGAAGAATTGGGTTATGAAAACATCGCATGCGTAAATAGAAGGTGGTACGGTGGTGAACACCTCGGAACAACACGCTTCGGCCAGATTAGGGAGGTTGTAGATCAGGTGTCGTAGAAATGCTGGATAAAATCGATACATGTAACTATTTCGGTACTATAAATTCTGTTCATGATGCGCGTACCGATTTTAGAATTATGGTGTTAAAAGTAACTTCCGGTAACGTTGTAAGTTTGTGACGTTTGTCCTATTTACACCGGGTTGGTGAAATTCTCGCGAAACATTTTTTTGTCGATAAGGTTTAGAATAAATAATGATTCTCATAATAATGTTTTTTGATCTCTGTGAACTCTGATATCATTTCAATTGTTTTCAGTATAGCATAGTCTATACTTGTATTGTAATCCACCTGCATAAACTCTCTCTCACTCTCTCTTTCTCTCTTTCTCTCTCTCTTTCTCTCCCTCTTTCTCTCTCAAAATCAGCTTCACTTCATATGAAATATACAAAATTGTACTATTAAGTAGAAATTTAATTTAATAAGTATTTTATTCAATTATATAAATACATTGAAATGGATTGAACAGCAGGCACAATGCCTATTTATGTTCTCTCCTGTAGTCAAGGTATAATATGAGTAATTATATAATTTTATATAATATATATATATATATATATATATATATATATATATATATATATATGTATATATATATATATATATATATATATATATATATATATATAATATATATATATATATATTGCAATGGAATTGTGTATAATAGAATAATATTATAAATAGCATTGGAAGGTGGTACAGTGCAAAAACAAAAAAAAAATTAACAAAACAAATAGCTTATGATAGAAAAATGAAAATAAAAAAAAATATAAAAATAATGGTTAATTGCTAAGGTTAAAAATAAAAAAAATATATATAGTGTAGGGAAAAAATGAGAAAGAAAAGAAAAAAACATGTAATAAAAACAAAACAAACATTAATAACAGAGTAGAAAAAAATGGAAAGTTTGGGGGGATCGGGTGGGAGGGGGAGGGGGAGAACAAATAAGCAATAAACAATGAAAAGAAAGGAGTGTAAGGAAAGTCAGTGGTACCCATTTTGATACATCTTTTATACAATGTGTACATTTTTACCTATACATTTACTTAAATCTGTTTGTACTTTTTATGTAAAAATGAATTTTATCAAATAATAGTAAGTCATTTTGAAATTTTAGTTTATCACTTCCAAAAAGTAGATTCTTAATTGTGATTGGTATGGAATTGTCGTTCATATAATCAAATAGAGATTTTCTTTGGGAGACATTTGATGGACAGTGTAAGAAATAATGTTTAGAGTCTTCCACTTCAAGAAAGCACTTCTGACATAGTGGAGAAGCAATAAGGTGGTGTGAGTAAAGGTCAGCATTTAAGTTACTACTGTTATTTCTCAACTGACAATGCCAAATATTTTCTAATATGTTTCCATGGTTAAATAAGTTATGCATATACAGTTTTTTACTATTAATATTTTTGAGGCTGTTCTTAAATGCTGAAACTGTAGTTATATTTTTTAGTATTTTGAGGTAGATTGTTCCACAATATAATTGTAGATGGTATAAAACTATTGAAGTAAGATGGTTTTTTTGCAACAGGAGTGCGATAGATGAAATTGTTTCGAAGATTGTAGGTATTATGTGGGGGGAAACATTCACCAACAATATTAGATAAGTATTCAGGGGTATAATTGTTTAATATTTTGAACAATAATATTAATTTATGATTATTTCTACGTTTCTTAAGTGTTTCCCAGCCTAATTCCTGATATAGGCATTGTTTAGATGAGTTTCGTCTAAGATCAGTACTTATTCGTGCAGCTTCAATCTGTATACTTTCCAATAAATTATTTTGTTCATCTGTACAATTGTCCCAAACTACATCACCATACTCTAACACAGGGTGAAAAAATGCAAAGTAAATTTTAATCAATGATTCCCTATCTCTCTCACTCTCTCTCTCTTTCTCTCCCTCTTTCTCTCTCAAAATCAGCTTCACTTCATATGAAATATACAAAATTGTACTATTAAGTAGAAATAGTCTAAAGACTACGTAATATGTTTATATAAAAGTTCCAATCACCATGTACATATGTTGTGAAATAAAAAAGCCAATTAAAAAAGAAAAAAAAGGTTTAGAATAAAAGCATGTTCAGTGTTTTATTTTTGTTTTATGCTGTCTTTGCATGAGTCTGAGAGTGATTGATTGCAAATGACTTGCACGTAACCTATTTGTGTCATTGTAAATGTACATTGTTTGCCGTTCTCGGTCGAATATACTTTGTTACTGTTTCTTGTACGAGCGATATAGTTAACTTAAGACCACTTTCTTATGAATGTGTCTCAGCTATCTTGCAACTGTAGACTGGGGTCTTCAGGTTTAGAAAAGAGAAGGGATGCTTTGAACTTGTGAAAACAGAAACAAAAAGTCGATTTACTTTTTACAAGATATACATTTCACTGAGGATGATGTTAATACAGTTAGATCAATGTGGGGATGTTGTCTACTACCAAAACACTAGGAATTATATTAAATACCAAAATAAGACAAATGCATTAATAATGCAGAAATGTAATGTTGGGGGACTGCAAATGGTACACTTAGAATCATATATCAAATCATCCAAAAAATATTAGGTTCAGAAGAATTTTACAGTCTACAGATAATTTACTGAATACTCATTATGGTGTAATTACAAAAAGTACAGTCTCAGAATTTCTGCGATGGGATCTGATTACCCCAGATATATTTTGAAGCATAAAAAAAAAATATTCATAACTTATTTTAGAAAGAAACACTACCAGCATTTAGTGAATGCAAAAATGACAATAACAAACCGTTAACCATCTCAAAAATCCATCAAACGAAATTCAAATTCACAGCAGAGCAATATGGACCTCCAAAAAGATAGAGGTGGGATCAAAGGCCATGGAGGAGTGAGCATCCTCTGCTAACGGGTCACATCCGCCGTGTGCTCTTTGTCGTAATCAAAAAAGCCGGAAAAGCCCGTAGACAATTGGATTATTAATTATGGTCTAACAGTTAGTATGAAAAACGTCAGTCATCGTGCGACCCAGTGGAAGATTTGTATTTGCTGACTAGTTTGTTGTATCGACTATAGAACTTACGAAAAGATGACGTCAAATGAGACTGTTGATAGTCCTGTTTTATCAACTTGTTTGTCAGTAGCTTGCCTCGCCTGTTCAGACGAAGAGCATGACTTTGCGTATCGAATTAACTGAGAGACAAAAACACCATATGCGGGTGATGAAGGTTAATTGCTACATATGAAAGGAAAGTTGACTATAAATAATTTAAAGTCACCGCGTTTATCATAAAGTGTTGCTGTTAGGTTACCATCAATGTCCATTTCCAGTAAAATATCCAAATATGAAACAGAAGACGCAGACCCTGTGGTATCTTTTGTTTCAAGTTCACTTGGATATATCTAGTCGACGTAAGAATGAAAATAACAATTGTTAATTGATAATACGTCGTCGATATACCCGAATGTTGAGTTGAATGCCACATCGAGTGATTTATTCTTTTCACGTACACGTTTTTAAATAAATTCTGCTACATAAGAATACAAAAATAGGTCTACTTACAATGGGGCACAATTGATGCCCATGGAAACTCCAACAAATTCGCGGGGAAGTTAAGGCAACTCCGAGTTTAATGACCGTCAAAATTATGATCAGTTTAAAAACTGTTTATTTTTATGCAAACAGTGCGGAATATTTATACCAAGTGAATGTGTTCACCAAGATGTTATTTTTCTACTTCGGAATAGACTTGATCTTTGAAACTGCCATGCCATGGTATCACGTGACAGTTAAAAATAGATCACGTTTTTACCTTATCAAAAATTAAAAAAGTGTAACACTACCCCGAAGTTCATTTGAATGTTTGTAATTCGGTTGGCAATTAGTTCATATTTATTAGTATAACTGCTAGAATCCTATTGTAAATCGCATAAAATAAATATTGTCAATATTTATCGGAAACCCTCTCAACTTCTATAATTTCATTGAAAATACTATGTATATTTCATTTAAAAGAACGAAGCACAGGATTCTAGCAGCACTTTTCAAGTAGTTTAGGTCATTTAGATATTTACCACAGTCATCTTTCATAATATCCGGGGTAGTGTTACACTTTTGCCTTTTTTTGTACACACTGACAGAAGAAAGGCTGGTCAAGCAAAATAAATGTCGATCTTTTTACCTTATAACACTCGCTGATTAAACAAAATATCCATTCCTTTATTATCCTGATAATATCCTAACTGACACGCATCTAAATCTTAGGTATCTGTATTTAATGAGTCTTATTTCGGCATTGTTTACACTGCATTCCGATGATTTGTCTCCCGACATGATCCTCTCTATTAAACATGCTTGTGACGTCATCAATGAAAATTATACGTAATACAGAGAAATCAAAGATATATTCAGTTAGAAGAGTTTCTAGTGATATTTTATGCCTGTAGTTTTTATAATTTAAACCAGAGACAAAGTTAAAATCGACATGTTTCTGGGTTAAATATGACCTCATGCTGCTTATTGTGACGTCATATCAATTAGAGGAATTTGATCGTTGAGAGTTGCCTTATCATACCCGCGTTGTTGGAATACTTGATTTCCCAAAAATTCATAGATGTTGTCTATCAGAAACTGAAGCATCTTTTTATGTCAACTTCAGAATACTTGTGTGTGCAATCAGAATGGGTTTTAACAAAAAAATGTTTTAGATTTCCAATGGCAAGGAAAGCATTTTTAAGACTTTCATTTTTATTGAAGAAAAAACTGTCGATGAAATAAAAAGCCGAGATTTTGATTTGTCATGGTTAACGGTTGTATATTTATCGTTGAAAAATCGTACGTTTTGATGCTATTGCTTTTGTGACTTCAAAGTTTCTAATAATTCTTTAGAGTTTTTTTAATATCCACATAAGACATTGACATATTATAAAAATCTTCAAATATGCATCAGACCCCAGAATGGTTTATCACCCAGAAAGAAATGGAAAGAAACTCAAATTTGTTGACGTATTGTATAAAAAGGGGTTTATATATGTATCTGACTTTTTCCATGAAGATGAAGAGTTCATCAAGCTCAATAATTTCAATGTGAATTTACCATTCACCATTATACTTGGACTAAAAAGAGTTCTTTGTTTATTTGTTAACAATGTTAATAAATGGGATAAAATGTTGCCTATTTTAGCAAGTTCCATTACCAATCTTGTGTTTATAAATAGCTGTAAAACATGTACTCGTGTCAAAGACGAAAAAAAAAATTGGAAAACTCGACCTAACCTTTATAATTCATTCTTGGAAAGCGACATATAATGCACTTTTAAATGCACAAAAGGCAGTAAACTGCTAGGGCTGAAATATTAATTACTTTACCAAATTTTAGGTACAAACATGTATTTGATCAACTGGTATAAACTATCTACAACAAATGTAATTTATGCACAACTGAGTCCCAGCCAATTTAACATTATTCTTTTATAGTTTTTTTTACTGTAATACGAATACACAACTATGGATGCAGTTGGAATACTTAAGATCAGTCTATTGTCACCCCAATGTCCATTTTTCCTTGGTGAAATCATCTTCGGTGATACAAAAAAAAATATTTTTAATTCAATGATTTTGTTAACAAATAAATGCATATTCTACAAATCAAGAGAAAGCATGGGCCTTTTTATCAGTGAACTTAAAAAGTCCATATCTTTATTCAATTTAATGGAGAAAAGAGCATATGATACTAAAAAGATGTTAGATAAATTTACAATAAAATGAAGTATGCTTCATAACTTCATTACATCACCGGAAGTATCTATTGGTCTTTATTTCATTTTTTTTTCAATTTTTCTTCTTAATTTCTCATTCAAACACAACTAACACGTATGTATAACTAAGAATGGAATAGAAATATTATCAAACGATAATTACTTGACTATGATTTTCTAGTCTTTGTAATTTTGAATGAGCGTGTTAGTGAATGAGTGTGTGTTTGTTCGTCTTTGTTTCTTCAGTCGTTGTTCAATAATTAATAAAATGTGAAACAAAACTACACCAATGCTCCCACAAAAATGTACCATGACTCATTTGTCTTGAAACCTTTGTTTGTAACAGTGTAAAGTGACTTGTGCGATGCATTTCTTCGGATGAAGATGAAGCTACAAAGCTACGTCTTTGACGAAGATAAGAAAAAAACCGCAACGACCGACGATACTCCACCAGCACATGATTCGTTCTCATACATTTCAATAATTTCTCCGACCAACTACAACCTAAAATAAATCAACTGAAAAATCTGGATTGTGCTAATGAAAGCAAACGTGAATCGGTATTTTGGAACAATCTAAGAACTCGCTCTCTTTAGATGGACACAGCGTTATAAGTATAATAAGACACACAGAACAGACTGATATGTCGATTTTTTGGGAATTTACAAACATCGTCGTTTTTAAATTCTTGATTAAGTCCAAATACAATTTCATCTTCTACGTATGAACTTTCATGAACCTTTTTATATCTGAATATATGATGAATATAATTTGTGGGTATACAGTATGTGTTTGTAAATACGTTTTAATCTATGTGACTGTAATCCATATGTTGGTTAGTGTTGAAATTAAACGATGCAACACTATACAGTATTCATTCATCCAGTTTTTTATAATTATATCATAATTACACTGTATATATTTTTAATGTTCATTAGTTTTACGCAAGAATTAAATCTTCAAATTTGTAGGTATAAGGTATCCCTTGAGATCGCAAGGACTCGCCGTCGGTTCTACTGTATACTCTATATATAAAGAAGGGGGTTGCTTGGAGGACGACAATTTCTATGGAAGCTTTACAGGATAATACAGGATATAAGACCGGGTTGTTTAATCAACTTTCGCAATAGAAGCACTATTCATTGGCTAAGATTTTATCCAAATCAAACAACAATTTAAAAACAAAATTGAATCTACGTTTGTAATAAAATGAAATATAAATAAATATACTTACTTCTTATCATGACGAAGCTGACAAACAGTATACATAGAAGGCAGGTAGGAATAGATACTCCTAAAGTGATTGCAATCGTCTTAACGTTATTTTGATTCTCTCTTTGTGGAGGTTGTCTGCAATTGAATTTTAAAAAAGTTACTTACGCAAACATGTTCTACAATTTACAACAAAATATAATTGTTCAAAATTTGATGAATTACCGATAGACAATTAGTTGATGTTATCACCATTGCCATAGCAAGCACCATCATTTTGATTACCGACTAGTAAAAGATGTTAAACTGTAGATCATTCTTAGATAAATAATAAAAGACTGTTTTCACAAATAAACAATAATTAACGATCAATATCAATTTAGATCAGTAGCTCGTGGGTTTACTGCTTCAGCGAAAACCTATCATGAAAATTTGTCCACGTGATCCATAGGTTTCAGAGTTTTATTTCTAAAATTTATTTGAAATTTGTCTGCGCGGTAATAATGTTATTGTGTTTCAAACACAGTGTCGCTGATAAAATTAAGCAACGCCATTTCAATGAAATAAATAGTTAAATGCACGTCTTTGTCGAGAAACGCATTTCAAAACAATGCTCATAACTTTGAAGCAATATAGACGAAATTAATTATACTCAACACAATAACAGAGGAGATATTTTTGAATCAATTGAAAAAAAAAATCAATATGTGTTCTATGCAATTTTTTTTTGTTCTTTTGCAAGACATATACATTTGCAGGACAAATTTAATATAAAGATTTTAAAGATTTCAAAAAATCTTATATTTTCATTATGACGCTAGCACGACATCGTCATTTTTTTACGTCTGAGAACCCAAATGACATTGTCATGAATGTTATCGAACGCACAAATGCAATTAATGTAATGTTGTGAAAAGAAGAGAAGAAAATGGATATTTTTTCCATGTAACTCTAAGTCATTCAATGCAAAAATAATTGCCATACAACTAATGACATAATATGTTTCTAATCGTATAAGTTAAATAGCTTAAGCCAAGATAATTTAAAAACCTAGATTTTCAGTTAAAAATAATGAATTTATTATTGTAAAAGAAGTGAATTCAATGCATGTGGTTTTATTGATTTACTTATCTAAACGTTATTTTAAATGGAATAATTCCAACGCACACTCATACCTTACAGAACAAAATGTGACAATTTAAGATAATTATAAATATAAATGTTTAAATAAACTACATTCAAGCTTTTTGAAATATTTCCTTTTATGTTTCAAAAGATCGTTTGCCATTTTTAAAAAAAAATGTATAAGATTGCTATGACGGTCAACTCTTTACAGAGCTCACAATTCTTTGTTATATCGTAGGTCATGTTGTTGTTAACACTTTAAATGTTTATGTAAAAATTCCTCTTTTAAACCTAAAATGAATGTGACAAACGCTGGGGACTATTCATTTATGCTTAAAACGAGAAAGCAGATAGCAAATGCAGCATAAAACAGAACTTTTACTAGCAAATTGAGCCAATGTACACAAAAAAGGACAAGAGCCTTGTTTACATGAAAACAGAAAAGGAGCTTTGTATCTTACTTATAACTTTATATTTGGCACTTAAAATTTATTAAATCATTAAAAATATATTATTATAGCATTGTATGAAAAATAAACAGGAATTAAAATTTGACCAAAATCGTGACCATGCCTCTTTTATATGAAAGTTTTGTTTTCTAAACTATAGAATTTATATTTGTATAGATTAAACAATAAAGAAGTAAGTTTGCTGATGTTTATGGCTATTATTCGGTGCCATATCATCAATATCATTAATTTAGCGTCCTACCTTTTACACGATGGTTCGGCAACGAAACACCCATTTTTAACATGGATACAACTAGGATCTGTAAATAAGATTATTTTTATGACATTTTTCCCATCTCTTTGTGATATGATGATGAATGAAAATTATGAGTTTGAAAATTCTAAAACTATTGCTTCATACCATAAACCATTTAAAAAGGGAATGAAATGATGAATAAATGATACATATAATACAAATTATATGGAAATATGATGATTATTATCTTACAAATACTTGTATCGTTATTTAGCACGTTATGCATCATTATATGCACGTGAAAAAGGTACGAAATCGTGCATTGTTACTATTTATCAATTTGATTGTTGCCTGATGGGTTTTCACACTTCCTTGTAGTTATATATATATATATATATATATATATATATATATATATATATATATATATATATATATATATATATATATATATATCTCATACGTGTGGTGTATATTATCCGTGTGATAAATCTTTGCTATATCACACGGGTAATGTTATATCAAATACTTCCGGTCGGAACTACTTTTGACACAGCCCCTCGCTTCAACGCTTCAGTGACCTATTTTCGAAGATTTGCTAGTACTTTCAACATAACTATATCAACTACAAAAGTGATATTAAATGGATTTTGTCAAAGACTTCAATTACTTACAAATATGAAGGAAAACACATAACTGCGTAGCATAGGCGTCGGACCCCGGGCTAATAAGGGGGGGGGGGGGGTGCTTAGCCCCCCCCCAACTCTTTTTACAAAGTTATACATAACTGTAACCAAGAGACCTTTTATTCTTGTTTGTCAAGATTTTTGATAAGTTTACTCCCATTTAAACTTTCAATTTGCTTTGTGTAGTTTATAAAACTGCAAATTACGTTAACTATCAACGAGTTCATCCTGACGACGCGATGGAAACAGAGCGTTGGCTACTGGTTGTGCAAATTGTGTTTATATACAAGACCTTACCGAAGTAATGTTTCATAAGACTTTGATTCCACCACCAGTAAGCATCCTTATTCACTATTTCAATCCCTAATCATTAGGCTGGTGTTTGTGTTATAAAACATCAACAACTGCTCCTTGTACGAGTCAATTCAAACTAACGTGCATTCGCAACTTTGTGTATGTCAACAAACTTAATAATTCAAGTCTTCTGATCAGTATTTCCATTTAATCAAATGAATAAGCTCTAAGAAAAACTATTTAGAGCTAAAAATCCATTTCAAGGTTTATTTCAGTGATACTTTACATTAAAACAGTTAGATTTATCTCAGAAATGACGTACTAAATTGTATTGCGCAAGGTCACATAACACAACGTTGCATCATCGTTTTTAATCTTTGAAAAAATTCGGGTCATATAAGGGACTGTCTCAAAAGCTTTATAATATAAATCAAATTGTATGAGATAAATAGAACATCTATATTGTGTGATTTTATATTTGCTTTATCCAACTCGTTCAAATGGTTATATTCGCTCGGCAAGCCTCGCGAATATATACACCATTTCAACTCGTTGAATAAAGCAAATATAAAATCACACAATATAGATATCCTCTATATATTTTTGCAAGGCCTTTAGCGATATATTTGCTTTACTTGAAGTTTTGTTTCTCTAAAACACTCAAAAATATGCATGCAATACGTTAGTAAATTGAAATTTTTATACCTAGTTTTACATGCACGTGCTAGATTTTTTAGGAAAGGCTCGAAATGTTTTTTTTCTTCTTTTTTTAAAATTGTAGTAACTTTATGAAAATTAATTCGCTTACATTCATATATTTTGGAAGAGTAAAAGTGATATGAAGGGCATCCATATTCAAAATTCTGACAGGCGTAAACATTCACATCGTTGTGGGGTCCGCTGAAATATAAGCAGGTGTCTGAAATGATAAATAAACTGTGTCTTTAGATGAATCACACATGCACTCACAAACACCCATACACTCACACACGCAACCCCACATGCAGTTTACCTTGAACAATTAACATTCTAGGACCTTTATAACAGAATTCTAGCAAGTTGGTGAATTTTTCATTTGGCACACACATGTAACTATTAGTTTCGTTACAATTCCTGTCAGATGACCTTTTGTCCCATTCAGTTTGGTTCCTTGGACAAAATTCAGTTGGATAGACTTGAAACGTGCAGACCTTTTGTTTTTCCTGAAAATTTTAACAGAGATGTGTTTGATGAAGAACAAACAATGCCTAAAATTTTGCCAAGGTTAGAAGTAAAACAAATATGTCTATGTATGTTTATCATATATTTATATTGTGTGATTGTATTTTTTCCTTTCTTCTCGATCGATTAAATTGCTGTATTATTTGCGTGTTTTTCTGAGCAAAGATGTTTACCATTCAACTAGTTAGATACATCAAATATGTAATTACACAACATATAGATGTTGTGTTCTTTGTCTCCTGAGGTAATTTAATCAAATTTAATATGTTCCATATTGGCGACAATTGATTATTTCCTTAACAATAATGCAGTACGGGGAAAACCCGTTGTTGTATCATTTTGCAAATTTAAATAGTTCTTATTAGAGTAATTTTTTTGAAAGATACAGTACCGATCAGACCCAACCTAACACCAGAGTAAACCCCAACTAAACCCCGGGTTTACTATCTGGGTTTACTTAGGGTTTACTCTGGGTTTACTTTTTGAAAATTTGGGTCCACTCGGGGTTTTCTTTGGGTTTACTTTGAAATTGCTTTTGAGGTCAACTGTATGCACTGGAGTGTGAAGCAGACTAGTATTTTATCTTACCATCTTACTGCCTGTAATTCCTACCCTTTGTATATTCCGAATACACAGTTAGCGTCTGCTTTCAGGGGTATACTTCTGTCTGGGTTTACTCTCTGTGTCCACTCTGGGTTTACTTTGGGTTTACTCTGGGTTTACTCTGGGTCCACTCTAGTAAACCCGAAGTAAACCCAGAGTAAACCCAGAAAGTAAACCCAGGGTTTAATTGGAGTTTACTTTCTGTTAAGTTGGGTCTGATCGGTACTGTATATTAAAAATGTATCACATCTTAAATAAACATTGTTTTGATTTATATTTCTCTCACATTCTGTATTAAGGTACCTCACTACACCTAGGTTATACTTTTTTAGACACTACGCCACAAGATGGCGATTTAGATGTTTTTTTATTAAAGTGTTTATATCATTCGTTTGGACTATATATCGTCGTAGCTCAGGGGTTTAAAAATTGGGCTTCTGAACTGCAGATTATGAGTTCGAATCCACCTATAGCTTTTGTTCATGTTTACTGGATCACTTAAAATTGCACATTTTTTGCCTTTTTGACCTAAATACTTCTTATCAATTATGATATCCATCATAATCAAGTAATTTTCTGCTGATTTGAGAAAATATGTAGTGAACCACCTTAAGCTTTAACATTATCAAAACAAAAACAATGTTGCTATTTAGATTAAATAAGTTAGCTTGCAGATTACTCAAGTGCGTGAATTACTACGGGCTCTGTTATAATTGAATTCCTATAAAGTTTAATTACTTGAGTGTTATAATAACACACAATGTATTTATGAATCGTGCTGAGGGTCTGAGACAAAATTTCTATCAAAACTACATAAGGAAAGACAAACTCCCATTTTGCATAAAACGATAAATATATCAATATTAATTCAATTCATAAATGCAAAGCTGGTGTATGTAATTGAATAAATGTTGATATATCTATCGTTTTATGCAAAATGGGAGTTTGACTTTCATTATGTAGTTTTACTTTGTAGCTTGTCCTAAAGAACGACGATTCATTATTTGAATGTTCTTTGACAGAGATTTTATCTCAGACCCTCTACACGATATAGCATGCACCAGCTTTGCATCCATCAGTCCGTAAACACATATTAAAAAAAACAACAACAACATGGTTTTACCCTTAAATAAGCGAAGCACAAATTTAAACAAAACTGGATTTATTTCTATCATGTTAAATGACTATATCAATGGAAAAAACAATGTGAAAAAATTGATACAAATAAGGTTTTAATTTTTTTCAAATTATCTTTTCTTTACATAAAATATGTACCTTATGTAAGCAGCACTACAATTATTCAATTTATAAATGAAATATGCACCAAGTGCAAAGCCGCACTACCAGAAGCGTGTCGCAACAAGAAGCTGCGCTAGGTCCAGTAAAGGGTGGATCTAAATGATGTATCAATTTTACTAACTTAAATCTACCATCATAAGAAGCTTTGTCAAGGCATCAAAACTAATCAGCAACACTTAATAGGGAGCAGATAGATGAGTTGATTGCCGCCATGTCTGATACGGCAGAGATCTTAAAGCCTAATGACACATCAGGGGAGTATCCATATACAGCCATTCAACACTAAACTAGACATAAAATAAAAATCATATGTGTCTAGTGTAACCATAATGACCATGCTATAAGCACTGTTTCATTAATCGTAACGGTATACTATAACAAATTTGGTAAAATTCTATTTTCTTTTCTTTTTTTCTTTTTTGTGGTTTGGTTAAGAATGCTTAAGTACTACATTTCTATTTGTCAAACAAAATTCAAGCGTCAGTTGTAGAGTTATAAGAAAGTTACAAAGCTCACGAATCAGTGCAATGCAAACAAGGTTCGTGCTATGCTTTTGTGACATTGGTTCAATGCACCGTTAAAAGTGTTTTCCAGTCTTAATGACTAGATGATCGGGAGATTGAACGTGCACAAATGCAATAGGACTTGCAGCCCTCGTTATTTATCTCCCTTTTACCACAACATTGTTGGGGCGAATTCAAAACGAGCTAAAATCGTACGTAAAAGTGAAAATGGCACTGGGTAAAAATAACCATGTATTCAGTATATACTAGTAGCAAAGCATGATGACTGAAACCGATAAATATTGCAATGTTGCAAGATTACATGAGAAACGTTGAGCAACAGTCTTATGGTCGCACAACAGACGCATAAACAAACTGCATATATTTATATCGCATTCGGTCGCGTTAGAATAGTGTGCATGTCAAGTATTTTGAGGAGACTTGATGCAACCACAAAAACGGATGCAACGAATGCGAGAGCTCGTGCAACGTATGCAATAGCTCGAGCGAAGCCAAAAAAGTCCGATCGCAAAGTCCGATCGCAAAGTGTTGTAAATTGCACATGAGCCAAATGAGAAAGGGGCTCAAAGTAAAAGTTTTTCTAGGCGAAGTTGTTTTAAGACGATTTTTTTTTTATTTTTCCAGAATAATCTAATGTAAATTGTTGTCCCTGCCCATGTTGTGGCATAAAACCCCCCTTGGGGTCATGAATTTTACAGCTGTGAATCTAACCTACATGAGTTTTATCTTTTCTGGTTGATATGTTTCTGAGAAGAAGATTTTTAAAGACTTACTTTATATATTCCTAAGTAGAAATTCGACCCCTCAACAACTTGGCCCCGCCCTACCCCTGGATATCATGCTTTGAACAAACTCGAATCTACACTACCTAATGATGTTTTCATCGAATTTCAGCTTTCCTGGCGAGAAAGTTTCTGAGAAGAAGGATTTAAAACATTAACTTTATATATTCCTATGTAAAAATTCAACCCCCGCCAACTGTGGTCCCACTTTACAACTAGGGTCACGATTTTGACAACTTTGAATCTACAATAGATAAGAATACTTCCATGTATTGTTCAGTTTTTCTGGCCAAATGGTTCTTGGGAAGATTTTTCAATGATTTCTAATTATCTTCCTTTGAAAAAGGGCGTGCTCTGTTAACTAAAAATTAAAGGTTTAATTCCGACGGACGGATGGAAAAACGGAAAAACGACATACAAAATATGATCAGAAAAGCTTACGTTAGCTTTCAGCTAACAAGTCATCTTGAGAAAAAAAATGTGAGAAGATCTAATGACGATACAAAATATTTTTTTATGCAAGGTGGCAATATGACCTTGTCATCGAAGTACAAACCCAGGATTATTAAAGATATTCAGGTATGGATTTATGCATTTAATTTTACACCCCAACATATGTCCTGTCACACCCTGATGCAGTACAGCCCTATTGAAAAAAATACACACTATCATACTAGGGCCAAGTCGTGCAGAAACCCTCGACTAGAGAGATTATGATATATGACACACGATTACGATTAAATGAAGAATCAAATCCAATATGTAATTTACTGTTGTTGACCACGAATTGGGTCTTTGTATAAAAACTGCCCTCGAGGTTTTCAAGGGTCTGTGAAACGATGTTATAATTTTAATTATAAAGGTCAATGAAACAATTTAAAGTTTATGTCAATACAAACATGAGTACATTTTGTTCTTTAAATCATACCAATAGCATGTGTAAATGCAGTTGAGGTTTTGATACAACTTCCAGGTCAAACACTGTTTCAACATCCTTGAGCTTACAATTATCTAGAATGCAGAAAACTTAAGTCGCTTTTGTTAGACTTATCTACACTTAAGTCCCAGAGCACCAAGCAACCAAACAATTTAGACGTTTCAGCATTCGTAATTCTCCAGAAAATGTTCTTAATTAATATTCGGATCATTTAGCAGCTTTTAAATTGTAACAGGGTTTCACAAATGGATTTAAGCTTTCTTGCTAATGTGAAAAGGTAGTGTCATATGTTATAAACCTTTAATTCTAGTACAGTTTGCAGCGGTAGCTATGCAGGCCGTCAATAAGAAAATAACTTTGGAAAGGGTTGCAAGCCCTTTTGCATTTACTTATTCCTAATATTATGTTGTCACCAGTAGGAGGGGTACCTAGTGAATATTTGGATTTTTTACTGCTAATTCACAGGTCTGACTTTGATTTGTTAGGTATCAAGTTACATTGCATGGTTTTTATTGATATGTGTAAATTATTTGGCAGCTCTGTCAATTGTGCTAAGGTTTAGAAATGTTTCACATTTTTAGAGTGGACAAGTTAGATTGTGTCAGCGTAGTGCATTAATTAGATCATTTTGTAATGGCATAAAAGCGGGCTTGCAAGGTTTTGTCTTTTTTATAAGTGTTTCATGAAAATCTGTATACATATTTCCAGTACGTAAGATTAACGCAGTTATCGCACTTAGACGGAACGTTGCGCTATCGTCGACCGCCATTACGGTGCTGACGATGTACATTCAATTGATACAATGCCGTACGAGAAAGGAGGTGGAAGACACTGTGTTGTCTTCAAATGTACCAACAATCAGAAAAAGTTGTATAGATGGAAGATGGAGGAATGCTCTGAGCACGGGAAAAGACACGAAGATTGTCCTTGCCAAGCGCTTTTCAAGATGTTTTGCATTCCAGCGCAAGTGGATACCAAATTGCGATGGATCAAAACTATTAATAGAAAGGATTATGAACCTGGCCAAAAAGACCAAGTATATCTATCATGTTGAAATTTATCAGTTATAGTTTTTTTTAATTTTTAAATTGATCTTGTTGATTTTATATCTGAATTACATCGTCGATAATAACAGATGAATATGGAATATATGCTGACCATATATATCTACACATGTATACACATGTATAGATACCTCATGTTTTCCTTTATATATGTTGACGTGTACAGTATTCATTAACATACATGTTTATGTATAAATCTGATATATGTGCATCTTCACAGTTTTCATCAGGGTTAATTTTGATTATCTTTTAATGCTAACAGGTCTGTTCAATTCATTTCCTTGATGGGTGTCCATCCAAACTGAACCCTGACCCTAAATTACATATAGTATATCACAAAAAAGTAAGGGTGCGAAAAATTACATGTTTGTCATAAAATTTAGAATTTAGAATTTTGTTTAATTCTACTTTCAGAATGAGATACTTGCAGTTAATGTGATTCACATATTACTATGATTATTATTAGAATAGTTTAGTATTTTCAAACTGTAAAATTTAATAGCAGTTTGAACTTACATGAAGCTATTTTGAGTGGTCATACTTTTACTAGTGATTGCCTGCTGGCGGGTACAATGACTGTGTGATTGAAGTTAACTATGAATGCATGATCATCCTCGGGTATGTTAAAACACACTATACGTTCAGAAATGTATGATGATATATTACTATGTATGATTTCATATAGATAAAGAAAGGTAGGGGAAAACTGGTGAGGAATATATCTAATCAGGAAGATGAGCAGGAGCAGAATGAAGAAAGTGGCCTTATATGCATAGGAGGAGATGAAGCAGCAGCAGAACAACAGACATGGAAATCAATACTCCCTCAGCAGCAACAGCTTCTACCCAGACACCACCTGTTACTATTCATCAGTATGGGGTGTCTTGTGTTACCTACTGACCAAAATCAGATGCAACAACTCAGACAATTGATTCATTGCATGACCATTTATATTGTCTACAATTAACATCTAATACTCTAGGTACTCAAACAACACGTGAACTTTCATCTTTCAAAATTTTGACAGAGAAAGATTCAGTGTTTTATACAGGGTTGTCACTGACAGTATACTCTGCTTTAGCAGATATAATGAGGGTACATGGCAACGATTTACCTTATTTATTGTCCATTGATGAACAAGTTTTGTTAACGTCAGTTAGATTACGTTTAGGGTTACAGTTTTAAGACTTGGGGAAAATATTCGAAATTTCCTATTAGCTTGCTAGTAAAATTTTAATTCATGGATAAATATCCTAGCTATTTCGTTGAAAGATTTGATAATGTGGTTGCCAAAGGACACTATTCACAGATCGCTACCAACTTCTTTTAGGAACATATATCTTAAATCTACATGTATCATAGTTTATACAGAAGTGTACCTTCAGTGGTCATTGTCCCTGAAAGCCAGGACTGCAACTTACAGCAGTTACAATTAAAATTCCTTGGTTGTATCGCACCATGTATGAATACATCATGTGTTTGTCAAATTGACATGTTGGGCTTAACATTCCTTCATTTTACGAGGTAGAAAGCAGCTTAGTGAAAAAGAAGTTGTCGAATCTCGTAGAATAGCATCAGTGCGCATTCATGTTGAAAGGGCAATTCGTAGAATAAAATCTTGTAGAATTTCAAACAGCATTATTTCAATAAAGTCAATCAAAAAATGAACAAAGTAGTGAAAGTAGTGGGTGCTCTTTGTAATTTTAGACCTCAGCTGATTAAAGATTAGAGGTGCTCATGCAGTGCATTAGAAACTATTGATGAAAATGACCGCATAGTGTCGAATTTTTACATTGTACTTTTTTGCTACTTCATTGCTCTTTCCTGAGAATAACAAGAAATTATATACAAATGTAAAAACTGTTTATTATTGTTTTCACAAAGTTGAACATACTTTTTCATACTTCTTACTGAAAACGAATCTGCCTTGTGAAAAATCATCAACAATTCTAACAATTAGATGATTGAAATAAAATGCTCTGATTCTTGGTAAAAATATTTGACACAAAAGTTCTGTTATATTGTACATCAATGCACACTGAATCCCCATTTTTTCAAACCATGTAACAAATTTGCACGTTGATTTTCTTGTACAAAAAAGTTGCATTTGTATTTGTGTATAATATTCATTTCTGCCTGACTTGATAGTATGATTGTATTATCTTATTTAATATGAAATAAAATGGGACTGATCCCTCAAATTAGCTCTTTTAGATCACATCTGCTTTTCCTTAAATGTTTCTTTGATGAAGATAAAAGGCAATGTCATTTCCTCTTCTAAAAATCGGATGGGAGACCTCCTCGTTACTCGCAACGAGATCTTGTCTTTTTTTTAAATTTATTTTTTTGTGAGTAACGGTGCTACGATCAGCTAGCAATTGACTGTAAGACCGGTTTTCGGGCGCGAGTTAGATCTGGCCGGGTCGTCGATAATAGAAGGTGTGTCCTTAAGTAAAAACCTTCCTGGTGTTCGACAAAATGTCTTAGGACCTGTATGGCCTATGTCTATATCTCTGTGAGATGAAATCCTGTGCGGGGAGTTTAAAAAGAATTTCTGTGTTGTAAAAGTACGATAAACTGTGTTGGAAAAGAACAGAAGTGAAAAGTATTTCTTTATTAACATTTCAATTTAGAATACGCTAACTTAAGAGTATACGTATTTTTGTCTTTTTAATATGTGTTTTATGATGTTTTTGTTTGTTTGCTTAAGAATATAAAGTATGGTAGCCTGACGGTTGAATACAATGTATTATTTGAACAGTGTAGTTATGTAATTTTCACCGAGGATTTTCACTACACAGGACCCATAGTCGACCAAGGAAAAGAGACGCACGTGGACGCACAGGCAAATGGTGACGCTGGTGATATGGTCCAGTTAATCCGTTGTAAAAGGTTCATACTACAGGACAGTTTGTCTACGCAAGTGTACCTGGACATGCTTTTTATATGTACGGATGCAATATACCTTATCGCCATAAATGATGGTTCCAAATATTCATGTACTTGCTGCATGTGCAACCTCCCATATAATTTTGAACAGAGCGTACCAAAAGCAAAACATTGTCCTGACTAAGATTATATTAGTGTAATCAGCCAAAGTCGGGTTAATTTTTCTGTTTATATGATTGTTGGGGTATTTGGGGGGTTATTTTCTTTTTGTGAATGTGTATGTTGTGTAATTTGTCAGTTATTTGCATGTGTGAATTGCGTGTATTGAGTGTTTGAAAGTCTTTGTGTATAGAGTGTTACATGCAGTAGCCATATTTTTTCTTTAAACTGTAAAGGGAAAGGTTATTTTCTCGGTTCTGCCTCTTTATTTCTGCAAAGTTCAGTTTATAAACGAAGTAATTTCATGGCCTTTTAACACAAATTGTGACAGTCTCTAGCCGTGCCCTTTTAATATGTTGTATACGCAAGCGATGCATCATACTCATATGAGAGATCAAAAGCCGCATTCCAATACTTTTTGATTGACAGTTCTGATAGTTTTGTTGCTGTATTTGAAAGCAAACCATAACTACAATTTAAACAATAAATATTCACCCATGATCATTGTAGATTGGCCGAACTATAAAAACTCTCAATGATAAGTAAAATGGTATATAATCCCCTGCAAAAGGATGTAAGGTAATAATCTTAACTTTATTTTTGATTTTGGGTTTTGATTCATCTTAAAATAATACTGTTATATTTGATTTTGTAACAATAAAATCTATACGATCACGCTTTTTAATAGAGTGCTTGTGAAACTACTATTGGACTATGTGGTTCCTAAGTTTGCACTTCAATGTGATTAAGAAGATGAACGTCTTAAATATGCCATTGGATATGACAACTTGTATTGTAGATTTCATATCATCGATTAATTTAAGAAAAGAAATAATAAAATAGCATTACTTTTCATGTATTTGAAGTCTGGAAAAACTACGTCAAAGTTTGCGATCTTGAGTGTATTCATCAAGCAAGTGATAAGGTTATAAAAGTCACGCCAGGCCCCAGAATCATGAAGCAAACTTAGAATTAAGTCAAAACGTGTACACTACCCTAATTTCCCTTGATTGAAATCAATGTCAAAATTGGAATGACATTAAAGGTGTCTTGATATGATGTTTTTAATGACAGATTTAAATTGTCATATCAAGATAAACAAAAATAATTTATTTTATAACTTTTGACAAGTCTGAAATTCCTACTTGATCCTGAGGCCAGATTAATAACGAGCGCAGCTCGCCGGCGCGCAGCGCCGGCGCGAAGCGAGCTCTACCGGCAAGGCGTGTGTGAATAGAAAATTCGGACTAGTTGCACATTCATTCAACGGATTTTTTTGGCGTCAGTAATCGGACCAGTAATGCCTTGTTTTAATCGTTCCAGTAATTCCCTATAAATATGGTTTCCCATTTCACACTCTCACGAGAACAAGATAAAAGACTATGTACATAATGCATTGTAAATAAAATAATTCCATTACGTAAGACTAACAGAGTTGTCGTTCCTTCGAGTGACGTCACAATGGATTTCTTGCACATTGATCCCACAGAATTTTTCGGAGTCAGTAAATTTCGACCCACAATGCAATTTATCAATGTCGGACGATCTCACTAGACTTGATTCCTTCTCGCGAGAATCAAAGTTAAACTTTTGAGAAACAGATAAATTGTGTAATTTCAAGAATATCATGCTTTTTAAGTAAACAAAACAGTATATTTCACTTAGTTTTTTTTTCAGGGTTTTTTTCAGAGACAGACGACACTTGACCGACGTGAACTTTGACGTCACAATAAGGGGAAATTACTCTATGTAGTTATTGTAAATCTGCTGAAATATAAATACCAAAATCTTCTCAAAATCTTGCAAAGCTAGCGAATTGGGACATTTTTTTTTTTAAATAGGAAATAAAACAGTTGTAACTTGCTCTCATTTGGATGAATGCTCACATTTATTGTATTCACTATATATTTACAGTATTTTCCAGGAACGTTTTTTAAAAGGGGCGCGGCAGCATCATTCAAAAAATATTTACAAGCAAAATGAAAAAGAAATTCTCAAAATCAGGGAAATTCTAATCCGGGTAAGGAATGGTGAGTGCGTAGTATGCATTTAGCTCTTTTACTGCTCAACGGTATCTTTGTTTTCACATTTATTACATCCTCCCCCGGGGGGGGGGGGTCCAAAACCGTTTTTCTTATATGATCAGCTATTTTTTTTATACGTAAATTACATTTTTTTTAAACGGGGGGGGGGGGGGGACTCTATGATAAGTCAATTTATTTATATGTACTAAGTTTAAGAAAAATGTCTGCTACAAGAAAAGAGGAAATAAACTGCAATAAACATTATGTTAAAATCTCTATTATTCAACAAAATTGTATCTGAGATAAATTATATTTAAATAAATAAACAATCTTATAAATTCTGAATAATGAAAATTTACTAGAAAAAAAGGCATGTTGATATTTTATTTTGCATTCAAATTCAGTTACGTTGATACTTTTATTTTTATTGATTTATCATAATTCATTATTTGATCACATGCTGCGCTCGCCCCAACGGTCGCACCGTAAAACATATTAATTGTTGTTAAGCAATTAATTTTTTGAATGTTTTAATTTGAGCGATTTGGCGCATTGAGGAACAATTTTATTCTTCACATCTATAGGATGTTTTTATGTTCCTCTGTATGTTGACATTTGCAAGCCGCTAAGAAATCGTGTACCATTGGTATAACGCATGACAAACATATTAGTACAGTATACAAAACACTCACTGAATTCAAATGTGTATTACCTTAAGTCGACAATGAGAAAATGTTCATCTAATTTGCGTAAACGTTAAAGTTTTTTTTATGATTTAAAATCAAACAGAAAAGGCACCACGTAAGGGTCAATCATGATAAACAAACGGTCTGGTACGGGAGCTGTGACTCAATGCTACTAAACAATAATTAAAGATATTCAAGGAATATCTATACTAATATATTGAAATAACAGGCTCGAATTTTGGGGCTTTGATACCGAGAAATCGGAGCAGTACTGTCTTTTGTTTTATAAATTGAATACATCATTGGTACTTGAAGATTACCAATTTGTTTTTTTTTTGTTTTTCTCTTAATCACGCTTCGCTTTTTAACAACCAGCGAAAATTCATTCAATAAATCCTTAAATCATCTGGATTTTTTTGGATTTTACATTCTTGCACATGCGCATTACAATCACGCTTATTACGAGAGGCTTTTTATTTAATGTTTCCAGAATATCACATTTGCATGGATAAACTATTAATACGTGTAAATGTTCATTACAAAGCTGATATATATACTGTTCATCAATGAAAATACGGGAGAAAACCCAAACTCACTGCATTCATTATAACTAACCCCGAGAGTTCCGAATGTAAACATGGTGTGTAAATTTGAAGCGAGTAAAAAAAGGTGGTGAAAAAGTGTTGAATTCTTCATGATTATGGATAAAATTTATAGATGAAAGGTATTTAAAGCCTAAAAATTGTTTGATATGAATAACTTTACTGTTATCATCAATGCAATTTTCTAAAAATGGTTTCGGAGAGATTCTGCAATTTTTTTGCTACATTATGGGTTCATGGGAGGAATTTTAACTGTTGTGAAGGCTTGTTCCGAGACAATGCCATATTATTCTAACTAAGCAGAGAGCAGTGAAATTTAAAGTATTATTGTAGGATTATAGTTCGTAAATTTCCGATATCATTTGCAATGTCAACCCGTGCACACACGGGTCTATGTCTAGTTTGGTCTATGTATGAAAAAGTGAAAATTTAATCTGTTATGCTTATGCAGAATATAACTGTATGAACTACGTCAATATTATTATCTTTTTTTTTGGAACGATTTCATTCATTAAACTTGGGGAGAATAAATTTTGAATCGCTGCCATGTAAAAAATAAACTGGGGCAGAGCGAAAATATAGGGAATTGGAAGTTAACAGTGTACCCCGACCAAAAGTTTAGTTTTATATCTTGCATAGAATTTTCTTATTTTCAGTAAAAATGTAATTCCTTAAAGGTACAATGTCAAAGATTAAGTGTATGCAAAAACAAGTGTAAAATTCAAATACTTTACAATTTTTTTTTATTCTATCGAGGGTCCAAATATAAAGTAATTGTTGCCCAGGCGATTTCGCCCCATCTAACTCTTGTTATTATTTGCAATGCTTTAAAAATTCTTTCTAATGATCGAATGAAATGTGAAAATCATTAATTTTGTAGAGTTATATGCAAGTTATGGGCTTGCAATTCTATGTCATGTTAAGAAGGCTCGTGCCCTTTTTTGTTTACAAAAGTTCAATATACCAGTATACAGGGGTTTTTTTCAAGCTAATTTTCTATCTGTTTATTCATTTTAAGCTTTCATAAACGGTTCCTAATGTTTTACACATCCAACTCAGGTCTAAAACTTGCATTTGTACTTCAACATTAAAACTGTAAACAAAAGCTTTGTTTGCATAGCAAATAATTGTAAACTCTTTAGCTTGCTTATAACTGAACAAATAACACTCAGATTTCGGTTGCCTTATTTGCCTTTAGTTACTAAGCATTGTAAACATTAAAATCTGAAAAAAATAGTTGTTTACCAATGTCATGACTATCCCCTTTAATTGAAAAAGTGAATTGTTTGCATAACAAAAAACTTACTATGATTGCCGATTTAAGTGTTTCAAATTGATAATAATGAAATTAGTATCATTTTGTCTAATGTTACACTATGTAAGCATTATACATTATGTAGTTGTAAAAAAATCATTTTCATTGGGTAAATTTTAATCTTCCGAGAAAAATGAAAAATAACAAACACCTTGATTGAACAAATACGTGTATCCTAAAATGCTCTCTTAAAATATTGTTATAGTAATTATAATACTTACACACTCGTGAAGCATAGGTAAAGAGGACAAGAATGTTCCAAACAACAGAAAACACAATGTATCATACAGAGCCATAGCTTGTCTTCACGATAATGGCAGCTACACCTGTGCGATGTTCTATGCATGAACAAGCCAAGTAGCAACGAACCTGCTCTTATATATGCGCAGTTGTAACCGAACACGATTTAAATGAATAGACACAACTTAAGATTTGCCAGCCGATTTCTAAAAAAAAAAAAACACCAGCATTGTAAATAAACGAACTTTTAAATTTTTGTGTATAATATTTAACCATAAATTTGGTGGAGTATTTAAACTAAAATAGTGCAAGTCCATTGCACTTAGAATATTTAAATCTTGGTAAATAACTATGTAATGTCTAGAGGTGATGTTATGGAATAAGTCCATAACTATACACTTCAATTACATTTTATGGTCATTTGATTATTGACTAAAACATACTATGTATAATATCTTTCTTTTACAAACAACTATTTACCTTGATACGCGTCCCCCCCCCCCCCCCCTATAAAAACACAATAAATGAACACGGTATTCATGGTAAGTAAAATTGGATTAATATGTGAGGGATATATCTAACATAAAAGAGAAATAACTTAACATTGTGCATATTGGATAATAAAATATATTTATGAAATATACAGCTTTTGCTGAATATGAGAAGAGAAATAAAAATAAAAAAGTGAGTTAAAAAGTAAAAATAAGCAAGGTAAGATTTATAGTCTTGCTCGCAAATAAATTTCCTCGCACGACTTCTTCATGTTATACTCCCTGATACCTGTACAATTCATAGTATCCTTAAATCACTGGGATGCATACGGGCAGAATTGTCAAACTACGGCGCTCATGCTTTTTCATTTACATTTCCAATTTCTAACTCTCGTGTAATAGGTACCAATTCTAAACCCTCAGTGGAGAGATTGCGCATGTAGAGTAAAATAAATTACCCAAGGTCACAATGATACCGCGATTGCAAAAGGGAATCAAACCAGACTTGAACCCGGGGCTATCGCGTCTTAATCAGTCGACGCTATCAAATGCACCAACACCTTTATGTCCGAATGTAACTCTAAAGTTAGCATTGTATGGCTATAATTTGCCTCTATCTTTGAATCATTTAATAAATGATCCATAGAGTTAGGAAAATTATACAAATCAGTATTATTGTTGATTAAAAGCAGATGAACCAGTTACTTGTTCGTTTATGTGAAGGTTAACACGGTAACTATAGTAAACTGAATACAGTGTTATTTTCGCCCCGTGTTATATTCACCTTTCTTTACTTGAAAACGCTTTCGCCTCCATCTTGAATTCAACTAGTCATTGTTATGTTTACACTACTGGCTCTAAAATTCCCTGTCCGTATGAAAATCCCCTGTCTTTCTGCGTCATCTCCAGTGCAGCCCCTGTCAGCCCCTGTACATAACCACTGTACACCCTGTATTCCCCTGTCAGCCACTGTACACATCCCATGTGTGCCACTGTAAGCCCCTGTCACCCCCCGTAAGCCACTGTATTTCCCTGCACATGCCCCTACACCCCTGTACGGTTTTTAACTGTTTATAACAGTATTTTCTGTTATTTAATATCAATATTTTTTCTC
The DNA here is from genome assembly GCF_963853765.1 of Magallana gigas. Lineage (NCBI taxonomy): Eukaryota > Metazoa > Mollusca > Bivalvia > Ostreida > Ostreidae > Magallana > Magallana gigas. The sequence goes on along the minus strand of NC_088860.1, from coordinate 50,294,614 downwards.
GTAGTTCAATTATTTAACTCTGATGTGTATAGTTTGAGCTATAAATCAATTTTTGCACTCAACAGAGCGCCGACTCAGAAGACACACGGTGTTCGTAATTTTAGAAATAATATGTTTTCATTATTAATTTATTGATACTAAAATACTCATGCTAACAACTAAAGGCTCAAAAGATTCACCGGGTGTTCAATCTCAGGTGAGTGCAGGGATTATTTTCGGCAGGTGTTAAAGCCTTCGGGGCATTTAGTACTTTAGCGTTCGGGAACATCACTACTCCGTAATGTTTGAAAAAATGCTGTGAGTTATTTCTACAAAGATCAAACGCAGCAGATGGTGTTTGTGCATCTAAACAAATATTTGCACACTAAAACCAGAAAATTAGTCAGAATGTAGAATGTGCATGTATAAGCAGCCATGTTACGATAGAGCACGTCTTTCTTTTTTTTATAACCAAGTTCCTGATTGTAGCTTTATTATTTTCCAGTTAATAGCAAAGTAAAGCTTGAATAGCTTATAAGTACGTTTGTTTAATATGTGTTTCTGTGCGGTTTATTGGACCCTTGAAATGAATTTAAACTGATGATTAACTCTCCTAACAATTTGATAATTTCTAAAATCTAATTTTCATTTCCCTTTATACTGCGAAGTGGAAGATATCAAACATGATGTTATATATTTCCGGTGAATAGAAACCAGCCGCCCTGGTTACAGAGAGAGAGAGAGAGAGAGAGAGAGAGAGAGAGAGAGAGAGAGAGAGAGAGAGAGAGAGAGAGAGAGAGAAGAGATAGTGTGTGTGTGTGTGTGTATGTGTGTTTGCTTTAAATTTGAATTGAAATTTATAAAAAGTTTACCCGGGAATAAATTCCTAATAAGTTACCATGCAATCCTTATTTCATTCCCAATTCTTTATCACTTTTAGACTAACTCAAAGCGATTATACTATTTGTAATCCACCAATGTTTGATTTTACACCATATCAAATTGATCAAAGAATTTATTGAAGTTACAGTTTTGAAAGAAGAGAATGTTGACATTATTTTTTTCACTCGGTCAGTGGTTATATACTAGCTTCTGTACACAGCCCTTCTTGACAATTTGCAGTGCACGGTAGCGAGGTTGGGAACAATGAGGTGACAGACACTCGTGTACTTGTATATACACACACTTTTTAAGATCTGAATGCACGGTAATGTTTAGTAATTATGTATTGTGTTGTTTAAACGCCACTTATGACATTCTTTCCATGTTTGTCAAGTAAAGAAAACAGAAATTTATAATTGTGATTTATCAGTTTTAAGAATATCAAACATGAAAAGAAAGAGCTTAACATTCGGAACATCATTTGACACAGCCATATGAATTAGACCGCATTGCTCTCAATTTTTTTCATTTTTCAAATTCTGAATTTGAATAATGAAATGAATTCGACCAATCGCGAAATAAAACAAACAAAATAAGCAGCAAAAGTTCTTTAAAAAATCATTTAACGATGTAAACACTATCAATAATATCTACTTATATAAAACTTTACATAAAACATCTAAACAGAACATCTAAACAGAATTTGTTTATGCCATTTGCATGTATGCGTCGATTGCAAACAATTTCCGTACGAAAAACGAGGGTACATACTTAGTGGATGTAAATATAATCAAATAACAATAATACATAAAGTATGAAAGCACTTCTCTAGAGAGATAAGAAAAAAAATAAAAGAATTTTCACAATGCGTTATATACGTCGTCATTAATTCAGTGCAAGGTGTAGTTTTTCACAAAATCTGTAGATATATCAATTTTATTAAAGGTTTGTTTTCGGTTATGCGCAGCTGGAATTAAAAGACAACACTTCCATGGACTTGTTTTTATATTATAGACGATTGTTTTAAATATTCTAAAAAAAAATTGATATCAATAAATCAAAAAAAAAAAAGGAAATTATCAATTACATTTATTTATAAATTTTAAATAGTACCCTTCAATCTTTACGTTTTAAATAATAATGCGTATACATGTATATACATGTACAGACCATACACTGTTAAAATAGAAAAAATCACAAGAATGTTCCCAAGACAGAAAGTACATTTGTAACTTTAATGTTTCAATGCATTTTTGTAAAGAAAATGCGCAGGTGTTTTTTGAATAGAACATAAAATTAGAGACATAATCTTAAAAAACACCAAACAAAACAAAAAAAAAATCGGTTTAAAATTCTGTCCAGTGATTTAAAATTTCATTTTATAGTTTCTTCTATACAAAATGATGAATAATATCACATCAAATTTCACAAATGATATGATTTTTACAGCACAAATGGTTTTGAACTGAAAAGTCGACTGTCACTAATGCCATCAGATATGCCTAGCTGTTTAAAGGTCGAAAAATATTCTCAAGAATATCAAATAAGCGGAGGTCACATACTTTGGAAGAGAGAACAGTCTCCATGTTGTTTACTGATATCTATACCTAGAGGTGGACTTAGAATTTAAATTCATTATTCTCATCAGAATTGTCAAATTTTAATTAAGCAGACATACTTTAATTACATTTTTCAACGTCATTTGAGTATTTAAAAAAAAACAACAAATATTGTTTATCAAATATTCCCATTGGAAAAACACAACGAATGAACACGGCATACATGGTAAAGAATATTTGACAAGGACGTGAGAGGTAAATCTAACATAAATGCGTTCTTTCAGTAAAGTTCGTAAATTCAGTTCGTGCTTGCACTCAATGCGACTTTAATATAGGTGAAACAAGAAATAAATCAAACAAAGTAAGTAGTAAAATATTAAAAGAAGTCTTTTAACAATTTTAAAACTATCAATTGTATATACGTACGTTAAAGTTGACATTAAAAAGCTAAACGATGCCTCTAAAACAGTTTTTAAAAGTGACAAGAGTAACGACCCCGTATTGTTAGAACTTCCCATTAAGCACGTATAACATGTAATAATTTTATCAATGTTTAACTTCAAAAGTTCTAGTAACATCCTGTGCTCTGTGTTGCTTTGATGCAATATACGGTTTTCCGTACAAACTGTATACAAATTTAAATGATTTCTTTGAGAACAGGACACATATTTAAATAATTTAGGGGTTATAAAATTCTAACAGTAATTTGTATAGAAATAAGACGCTTTATCTTTGCTTTATATGCTTATTGTTTTGTGTTGTTCAATACATGTTATGTATATGGAATATATGTAAGCTAGTTATTATCAATACTGGCTCTTTAAAACCCCGTCCGTATGAAAATCCCCTGTCTTCCCCTGTCACCCCCTGTGTTTTCACTGTCATCCCCTGTACATCCCCTGTGTGCCACTGTACAGAGCCCCTGAGTACCCTGTCATCCCCTGTGCGCCCCTGTACAAATCCCCCTGTGTGCCACTGTTCGCCCCTGTCACCCCCTGTAAGCCACTGTCATCCCACGTAAGCCACTGTATACCCCTGTGCATGCCCCTGACATCCCCTGTATGGCTTTTGACTGGTTTTTTTTTTCAATATCATAGTCTTAATTCAACTATTGAAATCACATCTGTTATATTTTGAGCTATAAGTCAATATTTGCACTCAACAGCGCCGAATCACAAGACACATTGTTATCGTAATTTTAGAAATCACATGTATTGGTTGATAATTTATTGATACTTCAATAATCATGCTAACAACTAAAGATTTGAGAATCAACGGGTGGTAAACCTCAGGTGAGGGCGGGAATTATTTTTTATTAGGTGTGCAAGCCCTCAGGGCATGTAGTCCTTTAGAGCTCGGGAACATCGCTACTCCCTTATGTTTGAAAAACAGACATAAAAATGCAAAATAGAGTGAATTATTCTTTTTTTTTAAATTGTCTATAGATATATGTACACTTTACTTATGAATATCTTAAGCCTATGAATCATATGATTCTTGGCAATTAACAACACACTAGAAACTAAGATCAAGCGCGGCACATGGTTTTTAATTGTGTATATATCTAAACATATAGGAGCGCACTAAAACCAATAAATCAGTCAGAATTTAAAATTCATAATCAGTTATGTAACGATAGAGTACACCCTTCTTCTTTTTTCTAACCAAGTTCTTGGTTATTAAATACCTTTATCAATTTCCCGTGAATAGCAAAATATAGCTTCAATAGCTTAAATAAGTTTGCCTAAGAAATTATTTTAGTATGTTTGTTCAATACGTTTCTGACCGGCTTATTGGAATTTGAATTAAATTTAAACTGGTATTTTAATCTCATAATCAATTTCATTATTTTTCAAAATCTAATTATCATCCCTCTTTTTACTGCAAAGTGGAAGATATCAAAGATGATTTAATTAATTGTCAGTGAACATAAATCTGCCGCCAAGGTCAGAACATGTTAATGTGTTTTCTATACAATGTCATGTAGGAGATTTTATAGATATTGAAAAATTTAACAATTTTGAATTAAATTTATTGATTATATAGTTTATCCGGGAATTTATTTCCTAATACGTAAACATGCAATCCTAATTTTTAATACCTATTCTTTATCATTCCGCATCCCTGGTCAGAACATACACAACATACATGTAAATGTAGAACTAGTGTTTTCTATACATGTAGCCTAAGGAGTGTATACAGAGAGAGAGAGAGAGAGAGAGAGAGAGAGAGAGAGAGAGAGAGAGAGAGAGAGATATTGCATTGATTTTTAATTAAAAGTTACTAATAGTTTAGCCGGGAATTAATATCCTAATAAGTAAACACGCAATCCTTATTAACTATCATAACCATTTTTCTTTAATTTTTTAGATTAACTTAGAGCTGTCAAATTGATGTTTAATTCATCGATGTTTTATACTACACCAGATCAATTAATCAAAAAACTTGAAGACACATAATTAACAACTAGCTGATTGAAGCTACAGTTTTCAAAAGAGAGGAGGTTGTTGACATTATTTCACTCGGTCAGTGATTATTTAATAGCTACTGTACACAGCCCTTCTTGACAATTTGCAGTTCACGGTAGCGAGATTGGGACCAATGAGGTGACAGACACACGTGTACACGTATATATACACACACTTCCTCAGATCTGAATGGTCGGTCAGTGATTATATAATAGCTATATACTGTATACAACCCTTCTTGACAATTTGCAATGCAAGGTAGCGAGATTAAGAACAATGAGGTGACAGACACACGTGTACTTGTATATACACACACGTCCTCAGGTCTGAATTCCCGGTAATGGTACACAATAATGCAATATGTTGTTTAGACACCCCTTATGACCTTTTTCCCAGTCTGTCAAGTAAAGAAACAAGAAATTGAAAATTTCAATTTTTCAGTTCTGAGAATTTCAAACCTGAAAAAATTGAAGAGCTTTAAATTCAGAACATTATTTGGCACAGTGATATGAATTAAAACTGTATAATTATGCTCTTTTATATTTTTCATTATTCAAATGAAATAAAATTTATATAAATGCCTAATATTTTTCTGATTCGAAACCCGGACCATTGTTTTAGATAATGCATGTGTGTATAATTAAATGTTACCCCGTTACCGGCATTTGCATACAGTCATGCATTAAATCATTCATTAACGGTATCATTGCTCTACAGTGTATATGCATGTGGGCAATTCTATACATTAATGCATATAAATAACTAAACTGGAAAATGAACACTAGCTGAGAGAAGTTAAAAGTGTCAATGGACCGGTCTAATCCCCCTTTCCGAAAAAAGCAACTCTCTCTCTCTCTCTCATAATTTATAAAAAAAACCAATACTGACAGCAATTATCAGCGATTTACATGAACTATATAAAGGCTGTTTAATTCTATGGATCATTACACTGGTCAAAACAATCAAAATATAGGTGATCATTTCATCAATTCGATCGGTGGTTATCTGCACGTGCTGATCATGTTGTAATATTATCTCAGTCAGGTTACATGGCACAGAACATTCCAGATTTCACGCACTCCTCCACTTATTTTTCTTTCTTTTTTTTTTTTTTTTTTTTTTTTTTTACAAATTACAGAACACGTTCAATTGTTTAAATGCATGTATAATAAAAATTGCGGTTTATCGGTATACAAGTATATCTTGATTTGTGTCAATGTTGAGTCAAAATTATTCACGTTTGAAATAAAATTGCCCTCTATGAAATGAAAAGAAAAACAAGCACCGTCTAAAACATTAATGCTAAATATAAATTTTTAAAAATCCGATTTAATTAAAAGCTATTTATTTACTTAGCGAGCAGTTAAAGACCGTAATGGGGATGTCAGGGGCATGCACAGGGGTATACATTGGCTTACAGGGGATGGAAGGGGCGTACAGAGGGTGACAGGGGCTTACAGTGGCACACAGGGGATGTGTACAGGGGCGCACAGGGGATGACAGGGTAGACAGGGGCTCTGTACAGTGGCACACAGGGGATGTACGGGGGATGACAGTGAAAACACAGGGGTTGACAGGGGAAGACAGGGATTTTCATACGGACGGGGTTTTAAGAGCCAGTAGTGATATAGTGAACATTCACCGAGGTGGAAGTGTAATGTAGTAATGTACTACCCGACTTTATTGAATTGACATCTATATAAAGGGAAGTACTAATTTTTGGTCTGATTGGAATTATCAATTTAATTTTACGATGTTGTGTATCGCAATCAAAAATATCTTTGCTAGCCAAGGACTTCTAATCCCAGCCGCTCCTCAAGAACTCTTAGCATATTATGCTATTAAAAGTCAAAAATGTTCCCTTGATTTTGATTGGGGTTTACTTAACCTTACGACCAACTAAAAAGGCAATAAATATCCGATCTACTGCACACTGTTTTTGTACTGTTTATTCACGAGTGTCTCTAAAGCGAGTAGCTCAGAAACCTTATATTTCTAGTTTTTGAACCTCCATGATACATCTAACATACAATGGTGCAATAACAAGTACACATGATTGTGTCTCAACGTAGAAAAAAATAGATTAAGCATTGACCGTTCCCTGTCTAATACATACAAACGCACTCGACCAATATTTTACTTTTTATCGAATACATTGGGCATTACAACGTTATTTTAACTTGTCAATATCGATGTCTGTTGAGATTGTCATTAGTGTACCAGTGAGGTTAAAGCTATTACGGCATCTTTCATCATTCGGCTAATTTCAAAATAGGCTGAGAGATCACGTGACGATAAAAATCCTGTTGATACCATAATTGGCTTTCGAAGATGAGTCAAAATAGAACGCTACATCTATGCATATAAATTAAAACATTTTGCTAATATGAACTAAGAAATGCCTGTTCCAGAGTAACAGCTTACATTTTCGGTGTTTATCACGTGGTAGTTGATGTCCGTAAGCTATAATTGAACAATACCCGACATTTAGTAATTATTGAGAAATGAATTAAAAACCTATTTTCATTTACGATAAACTTGCCTAAAATAGAAAAAGAAGTAAGTGATGGCAGACACGCTTTGGCGAATCCAAGTCAGTGGGAATTTGTATCAAAGTATATGCTTGCACTGCAATAATACTGAATGGTTACGTAAAGAGTGCATCTCTTTACTGGGAACTTATTCAGAATTAACATAGACATTTAGATATGACATTTTTGAATAAATGAAATGACACAATTCGGGTTTTTTTTTAATGCATTATTTTATTTTCGATGGATCGAACTTTCCAGAATGGGGTAACGAAGAACGCAGGTTAACTAATTACCATCATTGCGGGAATTGTAGCGCGAGTTCATCAAAGGGCAGTTACCGTGGGTCTGACAACTTTGATTTTATGATATAAATATGCAAAATATGTATATATACTAGCGTTTTTAAAATACAAATAAAAAATTTCATACCACTACAAATTGGTATTAAACCTTTTGTACATTTATTTGTAAACCATGAACAGCTAGTGTAAACAACTCTACATCTGTATGACAAGATGATGTACGCCTAGACGGGGATGTTGAATAGGCGGAGATTGAGGATGACATTCATATTTTTCATTATAAATGTTAAATTTGTAACAGTGACAATAGCTTTATTGAGATTTTACATAAGGAACAACATTTTGAAAAGAGACATGACGCAATATACAACCACTCCCTAACTTGAAAAAAAGTCTTTCAGTAAGATGCACCAAAAAGAATAAAAGGCATGTACATTTACATGGAGCATAGTTGTACATTAATGTATAAAGCAGCAAAAATACCACACCTGGACGGGTACCATCTAGTTACTTAGATGCTAGGCATATGCCAACCGACCTGCGTTTACAAAACGTAATTTAGCTGCCACGAATGAGTGCAGCAAAAATGTTCCCAAGACAGAAAAAACATGGTTGTGTTAATGTTTCAAGGGTTTTTGTCATCAAAATATGAAGGTGTTTTTTAAATAGGACATAAAACCTTTAAAAAACCCAATTCCGTTTAGATGTGCGTCTTGGGATAGAAAGACGATGTCTTTACAATGAAAAAAAATGACAATAATATACCGTTAACTATCTTAAAAAATCCATAAAACGAAATACAAATTCAAAGCAGAGCAACACAGACCTCCAAAAAGAGGTTGGATCAGGTGCCTAGGAGGGGTGAGCATCCTCTGCAGAGATATATTTTAAGATTATATGAGGTTTTTTATAACCCTTCTATAGAATAATAATGGATAGTAACAAATCAACTTTCACAAACGATATGGATTTTGCAACACCAGTGGTTTTAAGCTATATAGATACTATAGATATCAGATATGCCTAGCTGTTTAAAGGTCGAATAATATTCTCAAGAATGTCAAATAGGCGGAGGTCAAACACCTCCGGGGAGACAACTATGCTGGGACTTTATATTTGTAGAGATGGTAATTGTATTCAAACTAATTATTCTCAGCAAAATTATCAATAACTTAATTAAGCAGGAACAATTTTTCTGCCGATTGAACGAAAAAAAATACCCCATTTCGCACATTTGAGAAGACAAATTTTACCTTCACTCCGAAGGAGTGTCTGTCTGCCTGTCGGTCTGTTTGCCTGCTTCTTGCTTTCCTGCCTGCATGTTTGTCCTCCTGTCTGTTTGTCCGTTTTCGTGTCTGTGTGTCTGTCAGTAACAAATTGAGACAAAGTCTTTGATAGACATACTATTAATATTATCTGATAATACTTTAGATATCTTGTTCAGATTAAAAACTTGTATGCGTGAATTGATGCACATACTTTATATTCATTTTAAGTGTAAGAAGGTTAAATCTCTAATAAGGGGATATTTTGAAACCTTTCCCACCATTGTTCTCTATCTTTTTCAAGTGATAGATCCCAATCGGTTGGTACAAGTAGTTTTATGTTCATTTCATGCTAAAAAAAGTAGCACATTTGAACGGTTTGATAAAGTGTGTGGTCAATTTTATGTTAAATTACATTTTGTTTATACAGTACTCTGTCCAAGTACTGTGTCCGTCATTTTTGAAAAAAATATAACGAAATTACACATACCTTTAAATGAGGTAGAATTGAAATCGTATAAGGGAAAAACCAGAGATTTATTTTTAGACGGTGGCTATAAATAGCCACGGTCTATTGCTACGGTCCTGACCGGAAGAGTATTTCTCACGGGGACCCTAGCGGATAAGGAACGATAACTCTGTTAGGTACATGTATGCAGTGTTACAGGCAATGTTTTATATATGTGTCGATTTCAGGATAAGATAGATTTTCAACTTATCAGATATTTTAAGCTTTATAGCTGCTAATTATTCTGTACATACATTTATATAATGTATGAAATTAACATGTGTTTTATTCTAAATGAGCCGTTACCCTGTCTGCTTACGCAGTATTAATAATTTAAGCACCAACTGTCAGTTGTGATGTTTAACTCTGTATCAGGACTGCATTTAAACTATATCACTGCGATAATTTGTCAAGAGATCTCAAAATAATTACTTCTTGTATTTTTTAATGATGTTAACAATTGTCAGAAACACTATTTAAACTGGTTTGCCATTTCATATTTCAGCGATTATGCTTCATCGATAAATTCAGTCATTTTCAACGCACTAGTTTTAGTTGAGGCATAATATTTATTTTGTTGTTGCTTATTCCAAAGAATTCACAACAGATACTGACAATAAATATTACATAAATATTACATAAATTACATTTTATTGAACTTCAACCGATCAATGGCACACTTTCTTTTACAAGTGTGCATGTGTTTTCAAACACACAAAAAACTTAAAATTTACGATACAAATGTGTTTAATTTTGGACTAACCTGTGATTTACAATGTACCTTATTTGTACCTCACTCAGTCTGTAGAAACATTATTTTTATTACAGGTACTTCAATATTCATCAGAAAATATTTACTACTGATGTTGACGCTTTACTTGTTGCTGACTTTCTCTCAAACACGCTAATCGACGTCGGATTGTAAAATTCACGTGCAAATCGAGTCGCCATTTTACATGTATATAAACTACATTTTACGATGTTTCAAAGATTTTCAGTTCAGATTTTTGTAAGCAAATAAGGGCTTAAAGAAATTTGCTGTAAAACGTCTTATGGACTTCACAGCGTGTCATTGATCGGCTCACGTATCTCTAATTTGCAGCAAACGCTAGAGTTTTTGTGAGAAAAAAGAATCGGTTCAACTCATGCGATATTCTATATACACTTATGGTACATTGTGAACGATAATGTAAGATATGATAATTTTGTTAACTAAACAGTTTTTGTCGAATTTTTTCAAAATGATTTGAATAACGCAATTCGATGAGCGAAGTACAAATAGTGACTTGAATTCATATGCGCCCGTCCCTGCTAAATGTATTAGGGTTTTGGGGGCATTTTTTCACTAACAGATTACAGTATTTACATATGTACGTAAACATCGCCCCGTTTGTTCTCAAATAATTTTTAACTCGCGAATACAACTGTACTATGAACTTTCTTCGACATTTGTTTCCAAGTGTTAGCATTTTGTCAACATGCATTTACAAATAATGCGCCAGTTTGTTGTCGACTCGCAATTGAAATACACACCGGTTAGAAAGTGTCCTCACTTAACACAATGCTACATCGGCCGTAGCGTATACATCCATGCTATATTTGCAATAAATAATGAATCATGAAGGCAAAAAAAAAAATGTGCTTCATAGATGACTGTAGAATTCTGCTGAGCTACAGAACTATAGCTTTCCGAAAATATTGCAGGGATTTGCGAACCCTATATCTATTGTCTAGTACATGGATAGAATAAAATCAGAGAAGGTGGGTGAATAAGGCGTGTAAAATGCCTATACGAGGAATGATTAGATACGGCAAAATTAAAATATCATAAACTCTGATACTTTTTTTAAAAATAATTAAAAACAATGTATATTTAACGTAACATCGGGTTGTAACCTTAAAATATTTTAAATACTTGCAATATATTGATTTAAACTGGTATAATGTACTTTTTATAACTTCAATGCCGTTTCCTCATAGAGTTGGTCTGAACTCCATTTATTTTGTCACAGTCTAAATGTGGTTTAATGGAATTTAAACCGATTTTTCTCAACAAAAATGTGGAGAGATGACCCACTACAGTTCAAAAATGTCATTTTGTAGCTCAACAGTTGAACGTTTTAGAAAAGTCCGTAAATTCGTGGTCAACTTCTCATATAGCATTTAAACAAATCACTTTGTTGTGAATGAAATGGCTCAGTGGTAAGAACACCTGCCATTAGGACACTTTATAGAACTTGGGTTTTGGGGTTGTGGGTTCGATACCACCAAAACTTAAAGATTTATTATTTTTTTTCTTATCTTTTTTTTTTTTTAATTTTTCAAACTGAATATAGTTAGAAATAACCATTTTATAAACTTGTATTATAACATATCAAATATATTTAATTGAAAAAAGTTATTCTGGGGCAATCAAAATACATAGTATTACCGAAAACAGGTTGTCAACTGATATAGATACTAACATATAGATACAAAATATAGATAAAAACGTCTATACTACAAAGGCTACTGTGATAAATCTTTGGGTTTTCCCCAAAAGATGACGGCTAAGAGACACAGCATTTGTAAAGTGTGGATTGAGATCACATCTACGATTTCCACAGAATCATCCATGTAGGAAACTCACGACCAGTTGTGCGAGTAAGCGATTATGTATTAGTACATGTATACGATACTGGCCGCGGTTTTCGACAACAATAATTATCATACATCACTCATTTTTACATGTAATATGCCACTTTCAAACGAAGCCACCGTCTAACAGTACTTTCAGAACTTTGATTTACACTTCATCGATTGGTACCCTGAAATATAAAAATAACAAAAACAAATTTCGTACGGACATTTATAATATAAAATATTTTCATCTTTAATCCGGTAGCGTTTATTTTAATGCACGTTATTAGCTCATATTTTTTTATTTGCTGTTTAAGTTCTAAAGGAAGCACCATAGTAAACAATTTAACCGTCAGAACGTCTACCTTGTTTTTTTAATGCTTTTGTTTGGCCATAAATCAATGTTTACTAATAATGTGTTTTGGCTTTTAAGTTCATTATTTTCCTGTATCAATTATATAAAAGAGCTGGGAAATGTAGCCTAAAATTGATACTAGATTTCTCCTGCACTCTTAAGGACATGAACAGTAGAGCCCTTTTATTTTTCTCTTTGCATTGTCTTAATATTAGAACATTGCCTCAACAGTTCGCTATAATTTAACAATATATATTTGCCCTTTTTAAATATTTCGTCGTTAATCGCTGCAGAATACGTTATATTATCCTTCTGTATTAAGTTTGTGCTGTTATAGTGTACAGGGATCGACAAAAAAAAACCACAGCAATTAATACCTTTTTATTATAATTCATTCAACTTGGTGTTTCTAAAAAAATATATATATTTGTTATGTTTGCCTGTACATAGTATATTTTGTTTTCAGGACTTTGGACAATTTTTCATCAGTTTGTGGAATACTGTCAAGATGTAGTATCACAGAAATTATATTTCTATAATTGTAGTGGCTAGTGATAATATTTTTATCCGAGGTGCAGCTCTTAGGATGATCGATTCGTTTTCCGTTAATTTCAATTTCGATAAGACCTATTTTTTTAATTCTTGTAAACGTTTATCTCTTCTTTTATTGTCGCTTGTTATGATAAACAATCCTCTTGCTAGGCTGTATGAAATTACAACAATTCATAACAACAAGTCATAAAGTTGTTTTAAAGGTTGTTTAATAATTTGAACTGCTCTTTATTTTAATATTAATTACGATATGTGTTTCACGCAAGACATCTTGGTCGATTGGTTGCAGGTGCTCGCCAAAATCTGTGTTGCAGGTAGTAGAAAGTTTAGCAAGCACTCGCAAGCATCAGCTCTATTGTCTACTTCTTTTGCTCATTCATATATTTTTTTCATACATATTTTGACTGGTATTATTGATGGAGTTATTACCAGGTTACATTATAACGTCATGATTTCACATGTAAACATTCTGGATATTTACAGGAGGAAAAAGATTTTTCAAAATACCCCAAAACATAGGATATCATCCACGATCGATGTAGACAAATATGTTGTTATTGATGTTGAAATTATGTACATAATTCCTTTTTTTAACATGACTTTATCGTTAAAGGATGTACTATAATATTTAAAGAAAGAGAGTATTACAACTCTGCATTTTAGTGAATCATTTACCACCACCAACCTTGGATATATTCATTAGTATCTCATAAAACTTGTATTCAAATAAGGAAGTATTCTACGAAGTTCATGACGCTTTAAAATAGAAACAATGCTAAAATAAATTATTCGTGCGTTGGAATTTAGCATTTATAAATGAAATTGCAATCAATATGCCAAGACGGATTTCAAAGGCGCAAAATACACAAGGATGTATCTATCAAGTGTTAGTCATTTGCACAGCTCTTATTCAAAAGTTCGTATTTTTTAATTTTTATATTATTTTAATTATGTGCTTAAATAATTAACAAATATAATTATGAATGATTTAAGTACCATCTGTTTAAAGCATAGTTTCGAGTTTTTATGTATACAGTGTTGTTTCAATCGATATATTATCTAGCGTGGACAACGCTATCAATGAAGACTGTCCTATCAATAAATTTATGGATGGATATGTTTGCAAAGGTATTTGAATAAAAAAAAAACAAGACCAATTCAAAGGATGCATTTAGTAATATTAATTTGTTATTTTCCCAATAAGATATTTTAATCTTCATTGACCGAATTTGTTTTGGTAAAGACAATTGCATGTATCGTGTCTATTCTTATTCATAGAATGTCCTATTGGATATTTTGGAAGAAATTGCGCTGACAAATGTCCCCCACCTCTCTTCGGACGTCTGTGTGGTCAGGAATGTCCACATAACTGTAAATCATGCCATTACATATTTGGTTGCACTATAATAAAAGAAACAAAGGGTAAAGTATCTCAAATTAATTTATTTATATTTTTTTCTTTTTCATACGTCAGCATCGAAGCTTATATTTCATGTTTACTTTACTTTAATTTCTTTTTTAAAGCAAAACAGATTTTGTTTACGCATTTCTGATGGCAAACATTACATGACAGCAGCTGACTCAACAAACATGCTTTGTTTCTTTCTTGGATTTATTTCAAATATTGTTTATTTTTCTATTTGAATTCAGAGACAACGTCAAAAATAATAGAACATTTGACGTCAGAATTACCTGTATCACATGCTGTGAACAACACAACTAATATAAAAATCATCAGTAAGAACTTATTTTCCATTTAAGTATATTAATGTTCCAGGTTTTTTTTTATTATTATTACTTCAGAAACCAACATGTTCTAATTTAGTTATTTGAAAGCGACAGTGGATAAAAAAAGAGCGACCGAGTTAAAAATCTTGATGTATTTAAATTGAGTTAAGAATGTCAGTAAAGTCCGCCAGACAACACAGTGCATAGTATACTGCATATACTTGGCAAATACTTGTTTAAGCATCAACTAACGAAATTCTTCTAGAAATTGACTGCATTACCGAAAATAAGTTTCATTACTTTCAGTATCGTCATCAATTAAAAGATTCACATTGAAAAATAAAGGAGTGGCAAAAAAAATTACGATTCCGAGTACATCTTATGGTAAGTGACGTAAGAGATCAACAATTTGAAAATTTGCAAGCAATGTCTAGCAAAGAAAACAAATGTTATAGATTAACGTACAGTGGTTAATGAATAACATATAGTAGTTTGTTTTTTCTTTTGTTTAGTTTAATGCCTTTATATTTTTTTGAATATTTTGTTGTCATTGTTTCTTTCCAACTCCAAGTAGAGTTACAGAATGTCAGAGAATTGTGTTTCAGCTAACTTAATGTCGTTTGTTTCATGAATTGGATCTACATAAAATTTGCCAAGCCCTGTCATCAGTCGCATCTTCAGACTTTTCAGTGATCATTCAGTTAACTGACAGGCAGAGCTTGTATTTAAGTTTTTCTTTTAACATAAATTCAGAAACTTACATACAATACTTTAATTTCATGAATTCGATTATAGACACAAAAAAGCAACCTTGATTAAAGATTTTAATTTGATGGCATATTGCATAGCAAATTCAACTAATTTGAAACAAAACATATTCATTGGAACTGTACATTGTAACCCTACTTTATGTATTTAGTTACTGTTATTTACTTGACAAAAATGTGCAAATGACCCAATTAACAGGCTTGTAACTATTGATATTAAATCAAACCAAAAATAAACGGGGAATGGTCATTTTCAAGTCAAAATATACTACAAATTTTGAAAATACTTGCTAACAAATGTCTACATTGATTCAATATCGTAAACGCATATCATTTCTTTCAGCTTTGTCATTGGTTAAACAAATCACTGTGACAAATAAACGGGTGACCAATTTTACTGCAATTCCAAATCCGACGTCAATAAAGTGTAAGTAACGCATGCTATTTGTAAATAGAAAGCTTGCAAGCAGTTTCAAGCAAAGAAATATAAATGCTATGAATGTATACATATTTTTTTTTTCATTATAACCGTGGAATTGCGGGATATTAAAAAATGACCCAATACCTTTTATTGAGGATTGCGATGCACAAACAAGTCAAACAAATTAAGATTCGTCGTTAAATTGGAACCCGAAAAGACGTCATCCAAAACGATTCATAAAACGTATAACACTCAATTCAATTACAATCTTCTGTAAAAACAAGAATAAAATTTAAAAAAAAAAAACAACAACGACAATAGAAATCGATTGAATAGTCATTCTAAAATTGATTGAATAGTGTTTGAGAAATCGCCTGAAGAAAAATTTACCGAAAACAAAAATACCTGGATGCATAAAAAAGTAATCTACTTCAACTTTAACGATTATCTGTAAAATAAATCGGTTGCATAGTTTTTGAGAAATCGACAGACTTAAATTTTACAGACAAAAATGATAAAAAGAAGAAAAAAACAGCCTTAAAATAAAGCCTCTTTTCGGAAACGGTATAATCAATAACACAGACGACGCGTTAATTTTTATCGCTTTGATTTAAGAATTAATGACAGAAGCAATGTGAGTATTTCTTTAATAGTAGTAAGTAAAATATCATGGTCTTCTCAAGTTGTTACAAATGATAATTTCTATGAAAATCGTATTTCACAAAACGTACATATTTAAGCAAAACTTTTGGTATTTCAGATCAGCTGCTTGAAAAGAAAGCATCGACAAAGAACAACATTTCGCTGACATATGCAAATATACATAAATGAGGACATTTTTATGTGAAAATGATGCTAGAACTTTACAACAATATTTCCAACGTTTGAGTATGTGAATAATTGATGATAAAAAAAGGCGGACAATGGCCAAATTTATAGGCGTTATAGAACCATGAGGATCGAACTAAATTGTTGCAACTAGCATTGTTTTGAATATCTGAATCTATCTACATGTGTCTATCTAATATACATGTATCTGTATATACAGCATCAGGACACCCAGCTCCTACTTCATGACACCACAAGAAACATTACCAAAAACAATAACAGAAACAGCAATCTACTTTATTTTGCTTATCACGGAAAAATTTCTTAATCCAAAAAAGGTATATTTATGAGAAATCTTGACTTTGTTTAACAAAAAAGTATTTCGACTTACCACCAAAATGATGGGTGCGTATTAATAGCAAACTAATCAAGGTTTTATTTTTTTTTATTAAATGTAAAATTTAATTATAAAAATCAAATAGTTGCAAATGAATTGTTTTATTCTAAATGTGTTGATTCAATGTACCATGATGCTTGACATATACGACTATTACTTCTGCAATTATGATTTTAACTGTACAAATCAAAAAGTAGGTCATAGTTTCGGTAACATAATAATCTGTTGGTTCGCTTTTTACAAGGAAACTTTTAAAACGGATGCTACGGAAGGATATTAATTAGTAAAAACGCAAAAATGTTAAGGAAGCATATAAAATCTATATTGATTGTATTTCCGCGAAAAAATAATCATAGTTTTTACAAATACTTTCAACTCCTCAAACATTGAATTTAGAACCAACAACTAATAAAAAGATATCATAGACTCATTATCTAATTATCTAAACGTAGATTTACACACTGATGATTCATGTCTGAAGGTGACATGTCGTCTTAATTTGACCGAAAAGCATTTTGAATAGAATCAATATACCAGGGTTGTTAGAAAAATTTGCGGACCACTTCGATTGTGAGCGGACAATTTGCAAGATAACAGCAAAACTTTTCAGATTTAAGCTTGACGTATTTTCTATTAGAATATAAAGATTTGTATTTTCTAAATGCACCATAAAATATAGATTATTTATTTTGATAAAAGTTGCTTCACTGAGCATGTCTGATTTTGATTTGTTTACATTGTGTACGCATTTGTCCGTATTAAGAAAATGTACCGTTTCAGCGTTTTAGTTCAATTGAAAAAAATATGACGGTTTTATCGCCGAATATGTACGACAAACACTCAAAAAATGAGTCACAAACGTTGACGTCAACGGACATCTTGGAGCACCGGGCCTTCATTTAATGTTGTGTATACGCAGGAAAATCTCCGATGGAGACCAAAAGGTTCTTAGATCCTGATATTTTTTAAAACAAAGGTTTACACTTAGAAGAATCACGGTCGTTTAAAGAGAGAAAAACTGATATTTTGGGCTCTTGCAGCACCCGAACCTCCCATACAGCCCGGATCTTTCAATTATGGATTTCGCTTTTTTTCCTTAAGTCGAGACTATGTGGCAAAATATTTTTGGACTTTAATGATCTACGATTTGCAATAACAGACACGATTCAAAAACTTGACAAACAATGGCAAGAACGTGCATTTTATAAATGGGTTAAATGACTTTAAAAGTGTGTGGATCTGAAAGGTGTTTACTTTGAAAAAGAGTAACAGGTTTGACTTTCAGTTGTTTGACGTCACATGACGTCGTGGAAATATGAAATGGTACTCCATAAATCTAATTCATGCAAAGTAATAACCGCTGTATCTTTTTATAGAAAAATTCCAATTTATATGATTTTTTGCATATTTATTTTCAATTGACAGCCATTCATAAAATAGTAATTTTGCCGCAATTCACTTTGTCCGCAAACTTTTCTAACAACCCTCGTCCGTGAAATCTTATTATTCAAATTATTTTTTTTATTTCGCTTAGAATTAAAAAATGAAAATAATGTAACACGTAACCTTCATAAAACATTCGCTTAAAGGTATGTTCTCAAATTTTTTTTCCGCAGCCTATATTTTCCTTTGTTGTTGTTGCGATATAAAAAAAGACTAAAACAACACTACCTCGAATACTAGAAAAATAAATATGTATCAATAGTTTTAACATTGCCTTGTATGAAAGTCACTTTTAGAATCATGTTTTCTTTATTACTTTGGTGTGTTCTACCGTTATTTGTCAAACATGCAAAAAAGAGAGGTTTTGTTTAGACATGGTCAGATAACTGTTTTATTAGGTAGATAATAAGATTTAAGCAGCATATGTCTAAAATTTAGATTTTGTTTCAATAATCTGAATTTCAGTAAAGTCGCTTGTTCTGAGTTATATACTAGTATACTGTTATTGAAAACGTCATTATCATTATAATAATGACGTTTTCTATATTAGCATATATAATTCAGGACACCGCAGCACTTCTAAAACTTTCAATGAAATTATCAACGGATTTAAACGTTCGAAAACCGATACATCTGCTATTACAAAATACTTATGTAAATTTCTTTATCATGATGTTAATGTAAAATAAAATGAAACAGTATTGTAATTGCTAATGTGTCTGCCTCTTAGTGGGACCCTCTAAATTAATAATCACGTGGCATGTGTTGATAATTATCCCAAATTGAGGTTATAAAGAAATGTCAATATTACAAGGGCTTACCCTTATTTAAATTAAAGAATTAAATGATTTTTAAATTATATTTCCTTGTAGATTCTGAAAAGTGCTACTGCTTTGTATAGATTTCTTCTTTTTAAAGAACAAATATCAACGTAATAAGCTCTGGTTGGAATTTATATGACCTTCTCTTACTATTTTACGTATCTATTAAATTATTTTATAGATTTCATCAAAGCAGAATCACTTTTTAGTGAATTAAACATTCCCTTATTTTATAACCAAAAGATCGCAACGCTCTGTTTAGGGTAAAAAGCGGATCTAAATAGGGTTCCCGATGTCAAATAATACACGCTCTAAAAAAAACGCATGCTGAA
The DNA here is from genome assembly GCF_963853765.1 of Magallana gigas. NCBI lineage: Eukaryota > Metazoa > Mollusca > Bivalvia > Ostreida > Ostreidae > Magallana > Magallana gigas. The sequence continues at coordinate 50,274,854 of NC_088860.1, read as the reverse complement.
TAAAAAAAGCATAATAGATAGTATTTAATGGTATGGTAATTGTTTAAAGATTATTTTCTGTTTATTTATAAAATGCATTTTTCCATGTTAAAAAAAGATCAATCCGCCTCTCTCTATACAAAATATGCGTCAAAATTTACAGAACGACGTCACATAGATAAGTTCACCGCGACCATTCAGTTTTTTATATTTATCGTTGTTGGACTTATTTGACTACAAAGTCACAAGCATAGGTAATTTTAAATATAGTTTAATGTTTTCGTACTCATAACAAAAGGGCATTCATTTAATAACATTTCTAACGACTTGTTGTTTTGTATGATGTCATAGTTAACATTTCCTGTGCCTTTTGGTCGACGCGACCACAAAGTAAACCTTAACAGTGCTGCAACGCACATTTACTGAAATTCAAATTATTTAAACAAATTGTACTTTTTTGAAATAGTAACATAGCATTCATTGAATATGGATAACAATAAACAAAAAAATACAAAACAGAAGCAGATAAAACACGGATCTCTATTACAGTTAGACGCAGGATCAGGTACCATGGAGGGTTGAACATCCTCTGCTGACCGCTCACAACCTCTGTGTGCTCTTTGTCGTAATCAAAAAAAAAAACCGGAAAAGATCGTATACAATTAGGTGATTAATTATGGTCTAACAAAAAGTATGAAAAGCGCCAAAATGCAACACAGTGAAAGATTGTATTTGCTGACAAGGCTCATGCTTATTGTAATTTAAAAGAAAACGTCATCTGAAACGTTAGCTATTTTATGTTGATTTTATAAAATAAATACTCCAGAAAGACTTGTGTATAAAAAATGACGATGCAATTGTTTTGCATGCAATATATATATATATATATATATATATATATATATATATATATATATATATATATATATATATATATATATATATATATATATGACGCATTAATTGCTATCAATGCACCCGTTCTCGGTGTCTTTATGACACGCTTGTCCAAACCTGTTAAACAGGACTAAGGCTATTGTTTCTAGCTTGATTGACAAGCGGTAGATTATTGATCTCAATCAGGGTAAAAATTTAGGGGAGGTGGCTTAAAATTGGGTCTTTAAGGAAAATATTCGTTGATGTATTTCAGTCAATTTTGATTTTGATTGCTTGGGTCACTTTTTATGAGGAAACTTTAAAAAAAATGTTACGGAAGAAAATTCATTTGTAAAAATGTGTATGCAATCAAAATTAATTAAAAAAATATAGCTACTGAAACGTCTTTTAATATATCTACATATTTCTAATTTCTTTAAAAATACTCATGATAATCTGGAAATCAACCGTTCATTCAGTTGTTTCTTTTTTTGTTTTTTGGTTTTTTGTAAATGATATCGGTAATTTCTTAACACGGTCAGCAAAGTGAATAACAATATGCATTTTCCATAGGCGATAATGTTAACGTTAGGGTTTATAGCTCTGGCCCTAATTTTCGTGCAGCAACAAGTGACCCCTTGAATGAAAGCTCATCACATTGTCTTTTTCTGTTAAAATTTCGTGGTGTGAAGTCAGATTTGTTTTCTGGCAAAATGCGTCTGTATTGAAAAGCTCTGAAAATGAATGTAAAAGTAGGGAATTTCACAAATTTGGAACAGGTGTACATCAAACAGTTTCAATTCTTTTCTTCAAATGGTAATTAAATGTTAACACTTGCTATTAAATTTGCAAATCCTCTATTCTGACATGTGTCAAGCATATTGATTTAAAATGTCCCAATAAATGTATATACACTCTGCAAGTATAGGAACTATTTTGCTTAAATGCACTACTTTGTTGTCCTACCGATTCTAAAAATATTTAGAGGGATATACCCAATTACACACTTCTTTAAAATAAGTCACGCACCTACAATGTTTGATATACATAATGCATCAATTTATATATAAGAAAACACATTCCAAGTGACTATATTGAAACTTAATTTATTCATAAACGACATATTATTCTCAAAATTGGTGTGTAAATGTGTTAGAGAGTAGATAATAAATAAAAAGCGTTAAATAACAAGATTCAAAACTGATGTTCATGTGAACGATGTGGCCATTCTCTAACATCTTTCAGGTGAGAAAAAACGTGAACGCAGTGCCTTTGACATACTTAACAATGTTAGCGTGCCAACTTCACCAATTACCAGTATTTACAACTATAAAACGCAGTGTTTTATGAAAAAGCGAAAGCTGACTAGGCAGATATTACAATAAATAGTTTCAAACTTGCATCTTTCTTTATTTTTCAGAGTTGCTATTGTTACTATGGTTATTGAATTAAGCTCTATTAAAGGAAATTCAAGATACGTTAAAGAAACCGGCATTTGATGTGTCAACAAAAATAGCTAAAAAGAAAACAAAATCCCGTAGCCTGAACTAATGATTCGAGTTAAAGAATATCTAAACGTTTAATAGTCTAGTGGATATCAGAATGTACCAATAAACCTGTGACTCATCTACAAACGAAAGAAAAACAGCTTTTCACAAATCGTGGCTAAGAGCAGACTTGTTACAGTCTCTATCTTTAATAATCAGTTTTCTCTTTTATACTTTTTTTATTGATTCCAAACATAGACGTCTGGCGACATTTATATATAATATAGAGCAACATGATTAATGTTTAAAACAAAATGAAATTGGACAAATGATATTCAACAGAGAAACATGAGGACGTCTAGGACCAGAGATTCAATTTTTCTGTATACACAATGTTAATGCTATATACATTATAATAAAAATTAACATCGAAAAAAATAATAAACTGAAGATTAAAAATAAGATTTTTCTCCAAGATTAATGGAACAGTGGCGTACAGTGGCGTACAGTGGGGTGCAGTGGCGTACAGTGGGGTGGTGTACAGTGGGTACAGTGGAAGTCAGTAAAATGTACAGTAGTTGTCAGACACTATCAGTCATTTTTGTTTTTTGAATATCAGTTGATTTTGAATTTACACTACTCGCTTTAAAAACCCCTGTCCGTATGAAAATCCCCTGTCTTCCCCTGTCACCCCCTGTGTTTTCACTGTCATCCCCTGTACATCCCCTGTGTGCCACTGTACAGAGCCCCTGTATACCATGTCATCCCCTGTGCGCCCCTGAACACAACCCCTGTGTGCTACTGTAAGCCCCTGTCACCCCTTGTACGCCACTGTCATCCCCTGTAAGCCACTGTATACCCCTGTGCATTCCCCTGACTTCCATTGTACGGCTTTTGACTGGTTTTTTTTTCAATGTTTATTTATTTACTTAATTCAACTTTTGAAATCACATGTTATATTTTGAGCTTTAAGTCAATATTTGCACTCAACAGTGCCGAATCCCAAGACACACTGTTATCGTAATTTTAGAAATCGCATATTTTAGTTGATAATTTATTGATACTTAAATGATCATGCTAACAACTAAAAATTTGAGATTCACCGGGTGGTAAACCTCAGGTAAGGGGTGAGGATTATATCTAATATAAGTGTGAAAGCCCTCAGGGCATATAGTCCTTTAGAGCTTGGAAACATCGCTACTCCCTTATGTTGGAAAAACAGACGAAAAATACAACATAGAGTGAATTATTTATATTTTTTAATAGTCTACATATATATATATATATATATATATATATATATATATATATATATATATATATATATATATATATATATATATATATATATATATATATATATATATATATATATATATATACCCTTTACTGTTGAATATCTTAAACCTACGAATCTTGATAATAAACAATACAATATAAACTAAGATAAAGCGGGGCACATTGTTTTTAAATCGTGTATATATCTAAACATATAGGTGCGCACTAAAACCAATGAATCAGTCAAAATATAGAATTTATAATCAGCCATGTAATGACAGCGTACACCTTTCTTCTTTTTTTTTAAATCAAGCTCTTGGTTATATCTTTATTAATTTCCCGTGAATATCAAAATAAAGCTTCAATAGCTTATATATAAGTTTGCCTAAGAATTGTTTTTAGTTTGTTTGTTTAGTATGTTTCTGACCGTTTTTTTGGACTCTTGAATTGAATTTCAACTGATGATTTATTCTCATAATCAATTCCATTAATTTCTAAAATCTTATTTTCATATTTCTTTTTACTGCAACTAATGTTAATTAATTGCCAGTGAACAGAAGTGTGCCGCCAAGGTCAGAACATGTAAATATGTGTTCTATACATGTACATGTAGGAGGTTATTTAGATATTGAGAAATGTAAAAAAAAACAGCTAATTAATCATGAGAGAGAGAGAGAGAGAGAGAGAGAGAGAGAAAGATTTTGAATTAAATTTATGAATTGTATAGTTTACCGGGGAATTAATTTCATAATAAGTTAACATGCAATCCTAATTTCATCACTTATTCTTTATCATTTCGCGGCCCTGGTCATAACATACACAACATACATGCCATTGTAGAACTAGTGTTTTCTATATACATGTAGCCTAAGGAGTTTGTAAAGATACTGAGAGAGAGAGAGAGAGTGAGAGAGAGAATGAGGATATATTGCATTGATCTTAAATTAAAAGTTACTAATAGTTTATACCCGGGAATTAATTTCCTAATAAGTAAACACGCAATCCTAACTGATCTTCATAACCAATTCTCTATAATTATTTAGATTAACTTAGAGCTGACAAATTGATTTTTAATTCATCAATGTTTTATTCTACACCAGATCAATTGATCAAAAAACTTGAAGACACATGATTAACAACTAGCTGATTCAAGCTACAGTTCTACAAGAAGAAGATGTTGACATTTTTTTCACTCGGTCAGTGATTATATAATAGCTACTGTACACAGCCCTTCTTGACAATTTGCAGTGGACGGTAGCAAGATCGGGAAAAAGAGATGAAAGACATACGTGTACATGTATATATACACACACTTCCTAAGATCTGACTGGTCGGTCAGTGATGATATAATAGTTATATACTGTATACAGCCTTAATTGACAATTTGCTGTGCACGGTAGCGAGATTGGAAACAATGAGGTGACAGACACACGTGTACTTGTATATACACACACGTCCTTAGGTCTGAATTCTCGGTAATGGTACACAATGATGCAATATGTTGTTTAAAGACCCTAAGGCTTGTGACTTTTTTCACAATTTGTTAAAGGTATACAAACAAGAAATTGAACATTTCGATTTTTCAGTTCTGAGAATTTCAAACATGAAAAGATTGAAGAGCTTTTAATTCAGAACATTATTTTGCACAGTGATATGAATTAAAACTGTATATTGCTTTTTTTTTTCGAATGAAATCAAATTTAAATAAATGTATGATACAATGTATTTTTCTAATCCGAAACCCGGAACATTGTTTAAGATAATGCATGTGTGAATACATGTTACCCCGTTACCGGCATTTGCATGAGGGCAATTCTATACAGTAATGCATATAAATAATTAAATTGAAAATTGCACACTAATAAAAGTTAAAAGTGTCAATGGACCGGTCTAATTCTCTCTCTCTCTCTCTCTCTCTCTCTCTCTCTCTCTCTCTCTCTCTCTCTCTCTCTCTCTCTCATATGATATATATAAAAAAGCTGACAGCAAATACCAGCGATTTACTTGAACTATGCATCATTACACGGGCTCTTAGCATCGTTTTTGAAAGGGGGGGGGGCATACTCATCCAGAAAATCATGACAAGCAAAAGGGAAAAAGGAAAATATCAATTTTTCAAAATCCTAATCCAGGGTGGGGGGGGGGGGGAGGGACTTGCGTCGTATGTCGTAAATCTAGAATTTAAATATCACCCCTAATTTCCTTTTTTTTATATTAATCTTTTAAATGTTCCCCAAAAAGTGGGGCGGGCAACTCCATGATAATTCTATTTTTTATATGTACATTTAAAAAAAAAACTAGTTGCTGCAAGAAAAAGTAGGTGGGGGGGGGGGGGGCAGGCCTTCCTGGCCCACTCCCCCTGATGCTTTGTGCCTGTTACACTGGACAAAACAGTCAAGATATAGGTGATCATTTCAACATTTCGATCTCTGTGTGGTTATCTGCACGCGTTGATCATGTTGTGTTATTATGCGCTTTAGCTCAGGCAGGTTACATGGCACAGAACATTGCATATTTCACATAATCCTCTACTTCCTTTTTTTAATACAAACTACAGAGCACGGTTATTTTTTGAAAATGCATGTAATAAAATAAGCGGTTTATTGGTATACAAGTATAGAATTATCTTGATTTGTGTCAATATTGAGTCAAAATTATTCACATTTGTAGTAATATTGTCCTGTATGAAATGCAAAGAAAAACAAACACCGTCTAAAACATGAATGCCAAATATAATTTTTTTTTAAAATCTGAATTAATTAAAAGCTATTTATTTACTTAGCGAGCAGTTAAAGACCGTACAGGGGATGTCGGGGGCATGCACAGGGGTATACAGTGGCTTACAGGGGATGACAGTGGCGTACAGGGGGTGACAGGGGCTTACAGTAGCACACAGGGGTTGTGTACAGGGGCGCACAGGGGATGACAGGGTATACAGGGGCTCTGTACAGTGGCACACAGGGGATGTACATGGGATGACAGTGAAAACACAGGGGGTGACAGGGGAAGACAGGGGATTTACACACGGACAGGGGTTTTTAGAGCCAGTAGTGTTAGTAGTTCAATCGGCCAGAAATAGTTGTGTAGACGCATTTTCAGGAAGGGTAGATTCCAGTTTGTTCAAATCATTATCACCGGGGGTAGGGTGGGGCCACAATGGGCGGATCATTTTTTTTACATAGAAATATATAGAGAAAAATCTTCTCAAATACCAAGCAGCCAGAAAATTTGTATATAATTTAGTAATAAGTTTTATTTTATTTTAATTTTTGGCATGGCTACAATAGAAAAAAACTTGCTACTAAACATAGGGTCATAACTGGAAAGTTATTCTTCATTTTTATAATTTTGTTTAGTGTCAAGTCAAATGCATTCAAAGAAATAAGAAAAGGGGACAGCTTATCTACAAACCAGTACTGCTTTATCGTTTTTGGAGATGATACTCTCAATATATTCCAACCAGCCAAAAGTTTAAAAAATTCACTGGTCAACATTTTGGTCGATATTTTTCTGAGAAGCTTACATTTGAATTATAATTGACTGTTTGTCTATTTACATGTAGAGCTACATTTGTATATGTATAGTAAAAATATACTACATAATGCAAGAAATTTAAGCCTTTCATGTATGCATAATACTTGTTGCAGCACTAATACAATGAAGGTCAGAATTAATATTAAATATGATATATTGATGATTAATTTGTTACACGGTGGCATTGACATTTAACCTTTTAAAATGTTTTTTTTTCTTTTGTGCATATCTAGTCCCAAGAGAAAACTAGAAGATGAGCAAGAACTTTCCTTATTATGTATTAAATTTTGTTAAACAGGCCGAATTTCCCTCATTACCCAAATAGCTGCAGCATGAGGAGAAAATCATTTGCACTGTTTTGTCAAAACAAAACTTCCAATTTCTTCCTCTGCATCTGAAGTGACAGATGTAACAGTGAATGATTAATTGTAAAATGGTCCAAAGAGGCAAACCTGTTCAGTCCAGCATTTTTTCCTGTGCTTTAGAGTACTTCATTGAAGGAAATTGTGCCATCCTTACTAGGCATAGCATCAAGTCTTATGACTGCTATGTCTTAGCCAACATCATGGAAGCAGTTGAAAAGATGGGTGTTTTTTTAAAATATGTTGCAGGATTTGTTGATAGGGAGCTTTTATTGATGTCACAATTCCCAGGGTTTCCTTTGTATAACCAAACAGAATTTAGTTGTATCCTCTTGCATTGTGTCTATGCTGCTCATGATGATTTACAAGATGTCACATTCCTTCAAAGACTTGTATAGTCAGTCAATGTTGATTTACAGAATAGTTGGAAGACATAGTTCTTTCTGCTAAGTGCAACTGTTTCACATGAACATTTATTTTGTCAATAAAAAAAAATCACGAAGTGTCTGGATAGAATAATAGCTACCAGTGCCTTGAATTATGCAGCTGTAAAGCTAGCATTTCATAGGAAAGAGGAAGAGGGCATGCGACAAGTTTTGTCCAAAAAAAATGTGTGGAAGTGGAGCAAGAGTAAAAAGTCATACAAAATTTAATATTCCGTAGTTAAACATTTTAAAAATACTTGTATAAGTGATAATTGAAGCCCATTATGTCATAAGTGTATAAACTGACCTTGATTTTCCTCGAATTTCATTTTTCCTGAACTAGTTATTAGTTCCAGTATGATGTAACACAACACAACACCCCCCCCCCCCAAAAAAAAAAAAGAAAGGATCCTGATGTAGTAAATTCTACTGTTAATATATTTTTACCACCCATTGCTGAAAATTGTTCTATTTATGTCTAGTCTGGCCTATGTTTTCTCTATCTAGATGGAATGATTTTGTCATTCAAAGACTTTTTATAAAACAAATGTTTTTCATCGGATCAGATTAAGTAACGCGCAGCTTCCAATATCAATAGACAAGACAGTATTGTAATGCAACCATGTATTTATGCGTGGTAATTTACAATACAGCCATACAGTTCAGAAGAAATATATCATGCGTGTATTGTCTAAACGTTCAATATATGCTCTGATCGAGTTCGCATATATACTAGTTAAAACTTTTGATCAGACATGAATTCTAAAGTTGCATTTTTTTCATTCCATTGCATTGCTTTCATTTCTTGAGCAGCTCAGTCAATCGAAATCTATGCATCTAGCTGCTTTGTTTTCAGAGAAAAATATCAAATGAATTTTTATTTTCATTATAATTACATCATTTTAAAAAAAATTGATGAATTATAACATATGTTGTTCGTCCGTCGGTGGCGACAATAGCCACTCTCTCTTCGTGGGGGAGGAGGTTGACCTGGATGGTGGGTGCAGTGGTGACTTCGCACGGAATAGTCTCAGACAGTGAGGACAGGGGATGGTGGCAGCTGCCGGGTCCTTGGCGCTGTCTTTCCTGGCCTGCCTGCGTTGTTCTGCTGCAGGCGTCCTGTTTGCTTCACAGCTCTAGGCGCCCTTTTGGACCTGCGCCCCCCCCCCACCCCCACCCACACCTGTCTTGTGCTGCAACTTTTAATGAGTACGGTTGATACTGAATGCCTTAAGGTTGTCCTTGAATCGCTTTTTGGGGCATGACGGGCATTTGTCCACTTCATTTAGCCATGGGTTGTTGATGGTGATGTTTGGCTCAACACACGGTTTGCCTGATGCTAGCTAATGCATGACTTCGGTATTCTTTGTGATGATAGTTAGCTAAAGGTGTCGCAGAAATACCTTACGTTATTCACACCAAGGTCAGAACCGCACCCAGACGATGGTTTATTAACACTGTTTTATAACTATTTTGAAGTTCAATTGGTTGTATGTCTACTATATGTCTACTTTACTTCTTTGATTATTTTTTCACAAAATTACAATTGCTATTGAAGATACTAACACCAATTCAAAAATTCGGGTAAATTAAAGTTTATCTTTTGCTGCAACTATGGCTTATTTTGATTTAAAAAAAATGCTTCAACTAAAAAGGGGATAGGGATATAACCAATTTTGTTTGCAGACAAAATCCTACTTTAAATACCTTCAATTGAAACCATAAAATGTAAAAAAAAATATTTTCACATAAAGTTCAATTCAAGAAACCTGTCTATATTTGGTTTATATACCATATTTTCAACGAAAATGATGCTCCAATTTTACTTGGCTATAACTTATCAAAACAGTTATTTCGTGGTGTTAGTTTTGTCTCAAAATAAGGTCTGAGATATTTTCAAGTAAACAAAACTGAAAATGTCTAACATCTAATTATAGGGAATTTCTGGCCAAATTGCAATTTCTTGTAGAATGTCTATGCTCCATTTTTGGCCCATGTTTACAGGTTTTCCTAACTGAAACTGTCACCTTTTTCTTGTTTTTAATTAATTCCTTAGGAATTGTACTTTTAAGAAATCAAAAGCATCTGAAAAGTTCAATATAGGTTTTTATTCGTGAATGAGCATAATACACCTTTCAGACTATTTTTAATCAATCTAGAAATAAAAGTTTAAGATAACGTTAACAAAATACACTAAATATATCATTGTGCACATTTTTCCAACTGCAGGGGCCTGTTTGTATTATTTCAAGGACATGGCCATGCACATTACGAATCGTAACTGAAAAAATCCAACCTTAAGTTTTTTAAATAGACAAAAGGAGTGTCAATGTATGACACGCTGCTACCAATTATATACAAAAGGTTTTGTGTTTAGCACAATTCTTTTTAAAGGAAACATATCAAATATCTCTGCATTTTTGTCCAGATCCCAAACATGTATTAATAAAAGGTTTTGCCAAGGGGAATTTCGTTGGGAATTCCCACATCGATTATCCAAATTCACATCAATAGATCAACAATTTAAATTGTCAAATACATGTCTATACAATATCAAAACATCCCAGTTTACAAAACGTTCGTAATTGAACTCAATTTCAAAATTTGATCTGTAACCTAAACTATATACTAGGTGATCATCGATCAGGTAAACGTATCGAGTGGAGAACATGTTTATTGCGTTTTGATAATTGTTTCAACATGAGAATAAGATCAACATAATGGAGTGTTCTGCTTTAACACGCCAGTTTTACCGCTATTGTAAACTTAAATTATAATTAATATTTTTAAAATATTTTAAACTTTTGAAATTATTTACCGGGAAACATGTCAATACCATGTATATTACTTGCCTATTTGATATATTGAATTTCGTAGTATTGTGGGGCATTATACAATAACACTTATTCAAGTTAAAACCTCGTGTGTTCCATCTGGTTAAAAATGGACTTTAAGACTTGATGAAAGTCGAATTTTAAAGTTTTAAACATTTCTGGTAAGGGTTCAGAAAACTGTATATAATATAACAAACATGAATCAAATGTAGATATCGTTCTTTCATTACATTTGTATGTAGGATTTTTGCGAGACAGACTAATGTATTAAACCATTTGAAATGAGTATCTATTAGTTTTTGGGTTTTTTTTAATGGCGCCTGATCATGACGTTTCATTCAAGTCAGGAGTTGTTGTATAATCAATAAATCATGGAGGGTAAGAGGACAATTGTTACGATTTTCTTATGTTTTCATGTTCGAATCAAAATATATATTTCAATAGTGAGTAGGTGAATAACTAAAGTGTTGACTAATGCCGTTATCAGTGTTTTTTTAAGTTCATTAAAAGCATAAGTAACTTCATATTTTTGAAGCTCTTGACTAATATTTTGCATATATCAATTAAACATAATTATGAACCATGCATTCACTGGATTTATATTAAAAAACAAATATATCTAGGGGTGTCAATGTTTTAAAAAAAAAATCACCATAGGAATATCCTGCAGTCTGAAGTCGATAGCAGTTATGTTACATGTGAACTCGTAACGCATGGATAGCGATTAGAATGATTCCTTATGAATTGTAAATTCAAATAAATGTTTATTCAAATACCATGTTATGTGTAAAGGTGGACATGCTAAATTTGTTTGAGAGCAATATTTTTTTAATTTAAATCTACAACCATGACAGAGAATATGCTCCTTTCTAAAACATATTGTTCTGCTATCTGAAATGTTAAACTTCATTACCAATATTTGATGTTAAATTATGAAAATAAGAATTCAGAAAGGTATCAACGCCAATCAAAAATATCTTCTGAAGAAAATAGTTTTGTGAAGGATTTACAAACAAATCATTTATTATTGCAGTTACCATAACAATGCACACTATAGTGTTTACTTTCAAATTAATTGATAGATTTTATAGATTAAATATTGCTACATCTTATTTTAGGATTTATCATTAAATTATTTCTTAATCAATCTGTATAAGATGAAATAATTACGTTGGTGATGTTCCTTTGTTTCTGTTTTTCTTTTTTTTTTTCTGTTTTGTTTGTTTTGTTTTTGTTAAACAGTAGATTTAGGTACATGTATTTTGTAAACTATTTTTTTATTGTGAAAAAATAATTAAAAGTGCATTTTTGATACAGGGACTCATGCTCGGTTGATGGTGTGTCTCATCCTCCTTGTTGATATGTATATAATATCAGGAACAAAATAATCGTTTTTGACTTTTATTATTATTCCAAGGTAAACAAGCTAAAATAAAATAGTTCATTGTGCACATTTTAAATCTTAGTGTGCTTCTTTATATTATCTCACAGAATGGTGCTCAATACTTTGAAGTTCTCCACAAAAACCTTAAACTAAGTTATTTTAAAATAGATGTAAGGTATTGCCTTGTGTTCTGCAATAATTTACAAACAATAGAAAATAGAATTTCAGAAGTTTACTTGATGCGTAAGTCTTGTTTCAGAAGACTTTTTAAATATCTCGGCTTTTTGTCAACACCAGCAAAGAACGGTAAAATTTAAAGGTCCCTTCAAAGGACATTTTGTGGGGTATTTCAACACCGATTCTCGGAATTTAAATAAATATAGCTACCTTGAACCTTTAAAGTTTCTGCAGTATTAATAGAACATGTCATTAAAACTTACAATAACGGCCTCATCAGGGGTCCACTTTTTACACACGTTCAGCAGTCAAAAGGAAATAAATGAATAATGCAAGAAAAAATCCCTTTTAAGAGAACTATCATCTCAAAAAGCAAGAAAGAAATTATGATAGCAATAGCTACAAAAGTTTGTAATATCAAGTTCAGCCTATGCATTAAGGGCCTGGGAAAACTACGTATGAAATAATTGAATTACACGCAACACGACGAATTTAGTGAAGGCTTATTCACAATTATTCCCTTGGTTTCATACAATGAACAAAAAGATATAGTAGTATGTGACCGAATTTCTAATCTAAAATATAAAATAACTTAGGTTTTATAGATTGATTAACGTTTGAAGGCTGGCCCCTGATAAGGCGGGCCCCATCCTTAAAAGTAGCACATGCATGTACTTATATTAACACAAACACACTGGTAAATAGATGCTATGTAAATAATCGACCAAGTACTTCATTAAAGCTGACATGAATTCATAAAAGCATTTGATCGCCATATTACTTTCGATCGCTCCTCTTCTGCCACTGGGGTATATATACCGGTTGAGAAAGTTACGGTCGGTTGCTTTCCGATCGAGGCATTCAGGTTGCACGGACTTCTAAATGCATGAACTACACATTGTAGTAAAATGTTTGTAATAAAAGAATAAAGGAAACAACAATCAATGAAATACAAAAACTATTAATTCTTTGAAAGGATTTCGGTATTTATATTATTTTTGCACTGACAGTGCTGCCTTACTTCGAATGCACATCGAACACGTGTGTCGTTCATACAGAGTGCATAACGTCATCATCTTTTTGAAAACCCCGGAGGCACTACATCCAACACAGTAGCTAAATGATAGTAAATCGAAGAAAGTAACAACGTAACATCCGTTCTTACAAAAACGCTCCGTTTCTAAAAATTCATGTGATCATTGACATTGCTTGATCTGCCACAGTGTGTGGTTTGCGCATGTGCGTGTTATAACATACAAAGGAAAACGGTCCACCATAATTATTATCGAGGAATTTTGAAAGTATCTGCGCCTGGATTTCCGTCTGTCTTGTTTCGTCGTTTATTGGATACACTAGTATCTTGCCAATGCAGTGGTTGTCATATTATTGTTCTTCGCGTCAACATGTTCAGGTGTATCGGTGTATCAAATTCCTGAATGCAGTGAAGCATGAATAGTCCTCTCGGCCTTATATAGGGGGTGTGTAGTGCTGAACAGAACAATAGAAATCGACAACTAATATGGCGGTAGTAGGAGATAAAAGGGAAATCATGCGTATTTATGAATTTATGTCAGCTTTAAAGATGTCGGGTTATAGTGAGTACAAGATATGTATGGTTGTTGTCGTCCTTTAAGTGCACATATGTTGTTGGACCTTATCAACTTGATTCTCAGAATTTAATTAACTAAAGCTACTTCTAGTTAATTCAATGCAGTAAACCTAACACGAAAGACAATTATAAACTAATGGACGTTTTCATCTATCAAAATTATGAAAACTGTCAAGGATGATTATACAATACCAAAGGACGACATTGATATCTTTAAATATCTGCTCCACCATTTTAATCAGTACGGTATCAAAATCAAATCTTAATGAAACATTATACAGAGGATGTATATTACATAAATCTTGATACATGTATCAGTTATCTTTTCATAATAGCTGTTCATGATCATTTATGAGGTCGTTACAATGGGCTTATTCCGACTATTTCTGCAAGCAAATGAAAAATATTGTCATTTTTCCTTTATATTTTGGAAGAACAGAGCGCAGGTCTGCTCATGTACGATATTAACATATTCATATGTTCATAAAATCATACATATTACAGTTAAAAATGGCACTTTATCCAATATGTAAGCGAAAAACCGTTGTAAAACACCGATATTCTGCTCAAAAATATTAACCTATGGAAGTATGACAATTTTCATGACGTTATCTCTATATCATGACGTCGCTAGAGTAAAATCTTTTACAAACCTATATCAAATATGATTTCAACTATATTCAACCTTATTTTTAAAGATCTAATTTTAGGAGCAAAACATGCATGATGACTCATGTAGTCCTTTCATACATGCATGCATATAGGTATAAACAATATAAAACAAACTAATATTTTGCATATATCAATTAAACATGAACCATGCATTCACTGGATTTATATTAAAAACAATCTAGGGGTGTCAATGTTTAAAAAAAAAATCACCATAGGAATATCCTGCAGTCTGAAGTCGATAGCAGTTATGTTACATGTGAACTCATAACGCATGGACATCGATTAGAATGATTCCTTATGAATTGTAAATTCAAATAAATGTTTATTCAAATACCATGTTATGTGTAAAGGTGGACATGCTAAATTTGTTTGAGAGCAATATTGTTTTAATTCAAATCTACAACCATGACAGAGAATATGCTCTTTTCTAGAACATATTGTTCTGCTATCTGAAATTTTAAACTTCATTACCAATATTTGATGTTAAATTATGAAAATAAGAATTCAGAAAGGTATGAACGCCAATCAAAAATATCTTCTGAAGAAAATAGTTTTGTGAAGGATTTACAAACAAATCATTTATTATTGCAGTGACCATAACAGTGCACACTATAGTGTTTACTTTCAAATTAATTGATAGATTTTATAGATTAAATATCGCTACATCTTATTTTAGGATTTATCATTAAATTATTTCTTAATCAATCTGTATAAGATGAAATAATTACGTTGGCGATGTTCCTTTGTTTCTGTTTTTTTTTCACTGGATTTATATTAAAAACAATCTAGGGGTGTCAATGTTTAAAAAAAAAATCACCATAGGAATATCCTGCAGTCTGAAGTCGATAGCAGTTATGTTACATGTGAACTCATAACGCATGGACATCGATTAGAATGATTCCTTATGAATTGTAAATTCAAATAAATGTTTATTCAAATACCATGTTATGTGTAAAGGTGGACATGCTAAATTTGTTTGAGAGCAATATTGTTTTAATTCAAATCTACAACCATGACAGAGAATATGCTCTTTTCTAGAACATATTGTTCTGCTATCTGAAATTTTAAACTTCATTACCAATATTTGATGTTAAATTATGAAAATAAGAATTCAGAAAGGTATGAACGCCAATCAAAAATATCTTCTGAAGAAAATAGTTTTGTGAAGGATTTACAAACAAATCATTTATTATTGCAGTGACCATAACAGTGCACACTATAGTGTTTACTTTCAAATTAATTGATAGATTTTATAGATTAAATATCGCTACATCTTATTTTAGGATTTATCATTAAATTATTTCTTAATCAATCTGTATAAGATGAAATAATTACGTTGGCGATGTTCCTTTGTTTCTGTTTTTTTTTTTTTTTTCTGTTTTGTTTGTTTTGTTTTTGTTAAACAGTAGATTTAGGTACATGTATTTTGTAAACTATTTTTTTATTGTGAAAAAATAATTAAAAGTGCATTTTTGATACAGGGACTCATGCTTGGTTGATGGTGTGTCTCATCCTCCTTGTTGATATGTATATAATATCAGGAACAAAATAATCGTTTTTGACTTTTATTATTATTCCAAGGTAAACAAGCTAAAATAAAATAGTTCATTGTGCACATTTTAAATCTTAGTGTGCTTCTTTATATTATCTCACAGAATGGTGCTCAATACTTTGAAGTTCTCCACAAAAACCTTAAACTAAGTTATTTTAAAATAGATGTAAGGTATTGCCTTGTGTTCTGCAATAATTTACAAACAATAGAAAAAAGAATTTCAGAAGTTTACTTGATGCGTAAGTCTTGTTTCAGAAGACTTTTTAAATATTTCGGCTTTTTGTCAACACCAGCAAAGAACGGTAAAATTTAAAGGTCCTTTCAAAGGACATTTTGTGGGGTATTCCAACACCGATTCTCGGAATTTAAATAAATATAGCTACCTTGAACCTTTAAAGTTTCTGCAGTATTAATGGAACATGTCATTAAAACTTACAATAACGGCCTCATCAGGGGTCCACTTTTTACACACTTTCAGCAGTCAAAAGGAAATAAATGAATAATGCAAGAAAAAATCCCTTTTAAGAGAACTATCATCTCAAAAAGCAAGAAAGAAATTATGATAGCAATAGCTACAAAAGTTTGTAATATCAAGTTCAGCCTATGCATTAAGGGCCTGGGAAAACTACGTATGAAATAATTGAATTACACGCAACACGACGAATTTAGTGAAGGCTTATTCACAATTATTCCCTTGGTTTCATACAATGAACAAAAAGATATAGTAGTATGTGACCGAATTTCTAATCTAAAATATAAAATAACTTAGGTTTTATAGATTGATTAACGTTTGAAGGCTGGCCCCTGATAAGGCGGGCCCCATCCTTAAAAGTAGCACATGCATGTACTTATATTAACACAAACACACTGGTAAATAGATGCTATGTAAATAATCGACCAAGTACTTCATTAAAGCTGACATGAATTCATAAAAGCATTTGATCGCCATATTACTTTCGATCGCTCCTCTTCTGCCACTGGGGTATATATACCGGTTGAGAGAGTTACGGTCGGTTGCTTTCCGATCGAGGCATTCAGGTTGCACGGACTTCTAAATGCATGAACTACACATTGTAGTAAAATGTTTGTAATAAAAGAATAAAGGAAACAACAATCAATGAAATACAAAAACTATTAATTCTTTGAAAGGATTTCGGTATTTATATTATTTTTGCACTGACAGTGCTGCCTTACTTCGAATGCACATCGAACACGTGTGTCGTTCATACAGAGTGCATAACGTCATCATCTTTTTGAAAACCCCGGAGGCACTACATCCAACACAGTAGCTAAATGATAGTAAATCGAAGAAAGTAACAACGTAACATCCGTTCTTACAAAAACGCTCCGTTTCTAAAAATTCATGTGATCATTGACATTGCTTGATCTGCCACAGTGTGTGGTTTGCGCATGTGCGATGTTATAACATACAAAGGAAAACGGTCCACCATAATTATTATCGAGGAATTTTGAAAGTATCTGCGCCTGGATTTCCGTCTGTCTTGTTTCGTCGTTTATTGGATGCACTAGTATCTTGCCAATGCAGTGGTTGTCATATTATTGTTCTTCGCGTCAACATGTTCAGGTGTATCGGTGTATCAAATTCCTGAATGCAGTGAAGCATGAATAGTCCTCTCGGCCTTATATAGGGGGTGTGTAGTGCTGAACAGAACAATAGAAATCGACAACTAATATGGCGGTAGTAGGAGATAAAAGGGAAATCATGCGTATTTATGAATTTATGTCAGCTTTAAAGATGTCGGGTTATAGTGAGTACAAGATATGTATGGTTGTTGTCGTCCTTTAAGTGCACATATGTTGTTGGACATTATCAACTTGATTCTCAGAATTTAATTAACTAAAGCTACTTCTAGTTAATTCAATGCAGTAAACCTAACACGAAAGACAATTATTAACTAATGGACGTTTTCATCTATCAAAATTATGAAAACTGTCAAGGATAATTATACAATACCAAAGGACGACATTGATATCTTTAAATATCTGCTCCACCATTTTAATCAGTACGGTATCAAAATCAAATCTTAATGAAACATTATACAGAGGATGTATATTACATAAATCTTGATACATGTATCAGTTATCTTTTTATAATAGCTGTTCATGATCATTTATGAGGTCGTTACAATGGGCTTATTCCGACTATTTCTGCAAGCAAATGAAAAATATTGTCATTTTTCCTTTATATTTTGGAAGAACAGAGCGCAGGTCTGCTCATGTACGATATTAACATATTCATATGTTCATAAAATCATACATATTACAGTTAAAAATGGCATTTTCTCCAATATGTAAGCGAAAAACCGTTGTAAAACACCGATATTCTGCTCCAAAATATTAACCTATGGAAGTATGACAATTTTCATGACGTTATCTCTATATCATGACGTCGCTAGAGTAAAATCTTTTACAAACCTATATCAAATATGATTTCAACTAAATTCAACCTTATTTTTAAAGATCTAATTTTAGGAGCAAAACATGCATGATGACTCATGTAGTCCTTTCATACATGCATGCATATAGGTATAAACAATATAAAACATGCTCACAAACCCATTCGTACTTGATCTTATTTTCTTTAAAGCATAGTATGGTATGTTACTTAAAACAATTATTATATCAAGATTGATCAAGTTAGCTGATAACCTGAAATGTACCTTTGTTATCAAATTAACATAGAAGACAGATCGTCAATGCTTTAGACACGTATCAGGTTGCAGAATGCAACATTTCGTTCTAATTGTAAAAACGTCAAATTTCAATTTCATGTGACCGACCACCAGTTAGTGATACACACAAAATAGATCCCCACACCCCTCCCACTTTTTTGGGAGTAAGTAAAAACGGGAATTAAAATAAGGAAATTAAAAGTAAGAAGACACCCCCCCCCCACACACACACACACACATACACACAGATTAAGATTGTGTAATGATTTAAGGGAAGTTACCTTAATTTTTGGCCTGTCAAGATTTTTGGATAAGTCTGCCCAACCCCTCAATCCCCCATCCCCTAAACCCACACTTTTAAAAACGATGTCACGTGCCTGCAAATGTAACGATTTTATGATTTTTGACCAGTTAGAGTTATCGTCACTGACAAGCGATATGCCTTTGGTTAGCGGTATTGCACAGTCCGTCCTGCATACGGCGTTAACACATTGACTAGGTACGGACCCCTCAACACGTTACACAAACGATGAAACAATGCGACAAACCTATTGACATGCTTGACACTGAGACCTTGCGACGTAGGACGGATAATTTATATTTCGTTACAGATTGAGACCACGCAAGATGTCAAGGTCATTGGTACCTATGTGTACTATCATAACAGAAATTAATTCTAAAGAAACGGGTTAAGGTACATGCGTTATATAGATAGCGTATAATCAAATTCGTTCAAGGAAACATGTGTAATTAAGTCCTATGATGAACCTGCCTACGCCAAGTCAGAAATATTAACATAATGCTGCTACTGACCACAGTGCGTTAGATCATTAGTATGCACTTGATCGCATTTACTTTTAAGGACGAGGATGTTGTAGCGCAGTGTCCGTGCGTATAAAATGAGGATGCGGGAATCACAGGTCTCCAGTAGCTCTGTAAGCTGTCTTTCTGCCTCCTCTTTTTATATATACAGGTAAGATAAATAATTACACTTGCGCGCATTCTCAAAACTAAAGTTAAAAGACTCATGAGGTTCAACTAAAAGAGATTTTTGTAATGGATATTAATGTTGATAAATTTTATTGCAATTAACATTTATATATATATTTAAAATGTCATATTTAAATGTAATACTTTGAATAAAGAGTGGTCACCTCGAAGATGTCTTTTTGCCTCCTCTTTTTATTTCCGTTTCACTTGAATACTCTAGGATTTTCCTCTGATGGTAAAAATTGTTTTAAATTGTACGATATAATACAAATACTAATTTTTGATAAATGGATCTTCATTTAAATCGATATGGTTATATTGAGATTAAATAAAAAAAATCATTCACATTCAATAATACAGAAATACATTCATTCAATAATACAGAACATGTACTAACATGTATTTATCACAAAAAAATATTCATTATTTGGAGTCATGAAGGAAAATTAAAATTAAGATTAATCCGTAAATATAACAAAGAATGCAGAACAACGTAATAGATTATCAATAAATACAAGTATTAGAAATGAAATTCATATCAATACAATGGCAAACGCAAAGCAATATTTTCGGTGTTTTGTTTTTCAACATTGGGATTTGATTTGTAATGGCGAAAAGAAAATACTGTAAACGTACTATATTTAGCGTGTAAGATATTTGGCGGAATGTAGTTTTACAACAAGTTAGCGTGGATTTGTTTTAGCGCATTTCTGAATGTACCTATATATCTACTTTTATGTTTTACATTTGGCGATGTACTTGATTAAGCAGACACTGTTTTCCGTCAAAAACGCTAAATAAAATACACAGCCAAATGTAATACATTTCATCATATGGTTATATTATTTTACGCACAGTGATTTTGCGCTGGCTGTGGCGCTGTTTCGTTGCACCACACACCAACCCTACCAAACTTCCCCTATGCATAAAAAATACTGAAACGGCAACAGCGCCATGTTTAAGTGAAGCATATTCGTCATGACATTTTCGTGCCAGTTCATAGTGCGTAGGAATACAAGGTATACTGATAGTTGAGAGCATGTTGGTTTTAAGTGTTTTTGTGTCTTATATCGTTGAAAGAATTTACTGTTAATGTACTTTAGTATATCTTTGATAAAAGGAAGAAACAAATTGTCTCATATTGGAGTTTGAGTCTGACATATTCATAATTATTTCATGCAGTCAATGATTTTCCTTAAATCAATGGTGGTTTCAACCAATTGATAAAAGAGGCGTCTAGATTTTAATCATGTCTGTTTCGGTCACTAAGGTTCGACCAATCAATAAACAAGGCATGTTGATATAAGTCCTGTTAATTACTTTAGAGCTATGAATAAACTTTACTTTCAGTAGAACTATAAAAAAACCTAAAGTTTCCGTAAGGAATCGAGGGAATCATACTTGATACATATAAATATTGTCATATCAAACCCGTAAGCCATTATGTCCTTTCAGGCTTTTGATTTTGATATCTATTTATTTTTCAAGGTTTAAGATTATCTCTATATAATATGAATTATTCTTATACCCGTGTAAAACAGTTACTATATACCGGAAACTTCTCAGGTAACACAAAACGTTTTCATAACATTTTATTCTGGTTGTAAGGTTGATTTCCAAGAACGTTTTCATAAAAACATTTTTAGAACGTTTCAAAAACATTTTAGTTTTGTTGTAAGGATGTTATAAGAAAACATTATCAATACAACATTTTAAAAACATTTATGTTTAGTTTTGATAATAATTTAAAAACATTATGAACAATATTATGGTTATTTAGCATAAAAAAACATTTTTAAAATATGTTATAAAAATGTTCTATTGATGATTTTTATAACACTGTCAACTAGAAATGCCTGACCAAAATTGCTTTCATTGTATTGGTATTTCAAATGTATATTTCTTTATCGTCAGAAAACTGCTTATCATACAGAATGAAATGTTATAAGACAGCATAATAAAACATTCCCCGGCAATGTTTCGCAGTACAATTAAGGCGGTCAATAAAAATATGGGCACATTTTTGTGATGAAAACACGTATACTTTAGTTAAACTGGCATGTCCTTTTTAAAAACAATAACAGTCACTCAAATGCAATATATTTCTAAAATATGTATATAACAGTACACTATTTTATGTTCATAGTGGTCACGTGATATGGCAGTCGCATGGTACAAGCAGATGTATTTGTGGTTTTGAGGTCATTTAAAAAATTCAATATTGCAAGGGCATAATCATGTCAATTAGTAGAAACCGTAATTTATAATGCATATGTTGAATAATTTTGAAGGTCGCAGGGTTAATTTCATTAAAAAATAATTAATTTGTAAGATTTTACAAGGATCATAGAAGTTTTTAAGTTACATAGCATATTTCAAATTCACATGTAAAAGTTTGTCGGGATCAGGTAAGTGTATGCCCTTGCAATTAAGTGATTTATTTAGGTACTCAGATTTTAGATATACGATATTTTATACAAAACCGTGGTGGCTTCTTTATACGATGCATACTTTTAACAAAATGAAAATAAGACTATATAGGTAGCATTCTACTACTAATAATTTTAAACAAAATATTCATTTATACTTTTCCGTTAATGTATGATATTTATTTTTCTTTGCTATAAAACTGCACGATAGCCTTCAATGATTTAACTTAATGCGTCATTTTGAAGCATATGACGTCATATTTTGTAGTACAGCGAGAACGACATCTCGCTTATTTTTCAGTGTGTACGATATAACGGACATCAAAATTGTAAGTAATAGCATTTGTTGTTTTTAATTAAAAGATTAGTATAAGTTAATTTTACTAATAAATAGATTAATAAGTACTTTCGAGGTTTGTAATATACTGTGATGTCATAATGCACATTTCCCGTACTTTTTGTCTGAACGGAGTTTATTGACAGCCTTAACTGTGCTGCGTTGCAGAACGTTTTTAAAACATCTAAATAATCAAATTGTTTTTCTCTTTTAAATGCTAAAGATTGGCTTACCTCAGTTATGCATGCTACGGACAAAATATTTTCTCATATACATCAGCTTGCGATAGTTTAAGTTCTCGTCTTAGAATGTTGAAAGACTTAATTCTCTGCATACAACGTTCCAAATGAACTCTTGTCCTTGAGATGACTTTTGACTTTGGTAGCTCATTTGCGGTACGTTGTTGTCTGCTTGCACCCTTGAAAGAAGGAATTTACTTATTTGATATCACAAGGGAGATCTTCTTCAATCATAAAGACCATGTCCACCATAACTTTTTGTCCTGGTATATTAAGGGAGTCAAGAAAGTCCAGGCTTTCTTGTGTTATCTGTTTGTCTGACGTTGTCTGATGACTTTCCAGGATAAGCTGTAAAGATGTATGTCACAGCTCCTGCGGGAATGACCTCGACGAGAGGTTGTATTGTGGAGTGGTGTTTATTTTTGCTATGAGTCTGTTTATTGCACTTAACAATGGAAATTGTTTCACTGAACAGTTCTTGTACAGTCCAAAATTACTTTCAGGTTTGGAAATGGTTTAAAGCAACTTGCAAGTCTAACATCTTCGTCCGGCTCTGCATTCTAAGGTAAAGGATCAATTTCTATAGGTATGAGATTGATCCAAGTAGTAAAATTTCTTGAGAACTGACTGGAGCTCACACCAAAGCGAAGACTGCATTCTTCAAGTGAATGTTCTGTCTGTAAACGGTACAAAATACTGAAGAAGTCCCCTCGTAGACTGAGTTGTCTGATGACATCATGCTTTTTCTTCACACCCTAGCCATCCAGATTAAATAGTTGGACATATGTTGCTCTTTTATTATGGAAGTACTGCAAATAGGAAGCTTTTCGTTGTAGATATGTAAATCAAGAGTTAAAGATCATAGTCCCTGTAAAAATTAGACAACTGCTTATTTTGCTATATGACTTTAAAATTGAAGATCTTATTTTTTTAACACATTTCTTAGTAAAATTTAAGGGTTTCTTTGAACTGAATTGAAAAATTTAAAGGAATCTGGGTCACTTGGAGTTAAATCCTCGAAATTTTTGAAACTATGCTTGTCAGATAGTGTTCCTAAATAGTCATGGCCATTCATCTCTTGTGCCTGTTAAATAAATAGAGTCAGTTATTAATTCCATAAAATATTGTGGAATCATTAATATTCGTGGTGGCTCAATTTTCGTGGTATTCGATGGCAAGGGCTTACATCCTCAGCGGAAACTAATTATAAACGATTTAGTTTACAAACTGAAACTGAAAACTGACGCATCAATGCACGAAATTAAATGATTCCACAGTAACTGTCAAATATATATGGTTAGAGTAAATTAACAAACTGATACAGATACTGTATATTCTGCACATACTGTGAAATAATTTAATTCTGTGGGGGCCATGTTTTGGTGATTGTGGGATTTTGCTTATTCGTGGGAAAGTAATTTCGTGAATAGGTCGGTTTTTCAGTTTCAGTTGGAAAACTTAATCTTTTATAAATATGTTTCGTTGAGAATGTAAATTTGTGGCTGAGGGCTACTCACGAATGCCACAAAAATTAAGCCACCACGAATTTTAATGATCCCTTAGTTTATATATATTTTTAAAATCTAGTTTGTTTTTTCAAATTACAAATTTTAAAATAAAAAAAAAATGTATATACCTTAACAGTTAAAGATGACTCTTGGACAGATTCATGCTGATTGGCAGCTGTTGGATATTTTTCAATCTCTGATGCAGTGTCGTCTGAAACTGAAAATATGTAAAGCATTTATTTGCTAATTCCTTGGAATATGTATAATACTCTATTATCAGCAGCTCCTTTTTTTTAAAATTACAAATGTGACAATAAGATCTAACAAATTACTAACTCTTACTGTTGATTATGCAAAACTGATTACCTATGCTTTCAAAAAAGGAAGATTCAGTTGTTGATACTAGCTTATCATGTGATCTGATATGTTTATTTGGGGGCCTTCTGTTTGGTGTTCCTAATGCGAAAAACCAACAGAGAAAAATAGCAACATTTAAATATTTGAGTTCTTAATAATTGTATCGCACCGAGTTGTACGGCACTGACCATTAAAAGTCCATGCAGTATATAAGTTCAGAAACACTTATGATTCATGCAATTTTAGTGAGAACTGTAGCACCACCTATGCCATGGGCTATGTCAATACAGTTTTTATGGATTTTTCTTAAATGCATGTGACTAAAATTTTGTAAAAGTAAACATAAGTGCAAGATAACGTTTTAAAAAATCATGCACAAGCCTTTATCATGTTTGCATTCCTTGATTGTACATGCATATATATATAAAACCGACATATAATGACATATTTATTAATTTTGTGATTGCATACGTAAAAGTGTAGTGATTGTGGACTTATTCTATGCACGTCACCAACGGGAGAATTCCAGCACGAGCTGCTTTAACCGCCAGTTAGAAGTCTGCAGCCGGCGACTCGAGACACCGAAGGTGTGTAGGAAGAGACGACCGGCGAGTCCAGCGATACAGCACCCATGGATTATTGTGTTATTATAATAGTAAACAATAAATACTACACTGGCGTCTAACTCGAGGCCCTGGACTCGCCGGATAATCGGAGGAATTATTTTTCCCGTACAGTAAGCTGTAGACTTTTGTTAAAGGAGTTTGAAAAGTCGTATTGAGGCCGCCATATTGGAGGCCACCGCGAGGGGACTTGGCAAGAACTGAATTTTTCCTTCTCTCCATAGTTGATTCGCGATTAGACTAACAATCCAGTGTTGAGCTGTGGTAGATTTCATCGGATATAGTTGCATTTGTATTTCCACTGTTTTTCTGTATTGTCCACGTGCTATCAAGTGCGCCAATTTGAAATGAATACTTCGTTAGAAAACGTATTTGCGGCCTTATGGTTACAGACGACATGCTTACGTCCGAGGGGGAACCTTTTGCTCCAATAGGGCACGCGTCTCGCATGCATAGTAATTCAGAGTACCTTAACCCTACTGGTAGGCTTGGTGACGAGAAGACCGTGCACTTTGACACTCCTAACCCCTCTGGGAAGGCCCTTATGTACGAAGACCCTGACATTGATGAATAATGTTATCTCCATGTTGGTAGTAAGGGGTACCCTCAGGGTGGGACCAAGTTCCCCAGCAGTCATAAGAGGGGGTTAGCATTGCTCATGGTAGCCATTATATTAGAACAGCAGGTTGCAGGGCAGTCAGTCATTATACTCAGATGTTAGTCAGGGATTTGAGATGTAGCTCGCCAGTTGATGATCATGACTTTGTTCAACCCACTGAGGATTTTGGGGACCCCATAACACATGGTTCTTATGTGGTACCTTCCACTGGAAGACTCCCAACAGTTAAAAGTGCTAGTACTACATTTAAGTCCACCACCCCTAGAAAAATAACAGCTTTGTAAACATTAAGCATCAGATGATTTCGAACAAAAATAGGAGATGAAGTTCTCTTGTTGCCCTACTTTTATTCCCTGGAAGTTAACGCCTATTATCAAAAGGAAACAAATAATGGTGATCCGGTCCCAGCCATCGGAGAAAGATATGTATATGGAGTATATAGACATCACATAAACATAAATTTCAGCGTCATAAGACAGGCTCCGAACTGTAGTCCTTATCCTAAACCGTTCCACAAAGAACGACATCTCCTGAACATGTCACGTGTGTCTATAAGAGAGGAGGACAGGAATAGACGTTCCGTGGAGTCGTTCCTCAGTGTGCCGCCAGCCATGGAGTACATCAATAACGTCAGTACCAGGAAAGTGGTCTACTCCTCGGGGAAGTAGTGCTGTGTTTCAGACTATGTGATCATGGAAGGGAATAATGTCGTAATATTTAGTAGATCAGTTTTTAACAAAAAACTTCGTAAATTAATATTTACAAATTATGCACTAATCTTCAAGATTTCAAAATAAGAAAAAAATGCAAATTAAAATGAAATGCAGGAAATTTAATTATTTTACTTCCAAAAAATAATCATCATAATACCGTCTTCATCTTCATCCCCAATTTTTTTACTACATTTGTAGCTTATACTTTATTGTAAAGACCTACACACTTCTATACATTTTGTTATATGTGAAACATCAAGTTATTGTGGCGATTAAGCTTTGACCTTAACTTCTGGTGATTGCTTACATTTGTTTCTGCACGTGTGCACTCGGTGTACACTAATTACATTAAAGGATTCGCTTGTAGGACAGAGCCTGTCTCGTGGCGTATTAGTGTACACTGAGTGCACGAGTATTTAAGATTGAATGAGTAACCTACATCCTGAACCTTTAATGTAATTAGTGTACACTAAGTGCACGAGTATTTATGAATGAATGAGTAACCTACATCAGGAACCTTCAATGTAATTAGTGTACACTGACTGCACGAGTATTCAAGAGGGAATGGGACACCTCAACTCCAAGATCAACCCTGTTTATGTGAACAACAAAAAATAATGTATCTTTTTTCTCACAATCTAGATCTTTATAGGAAAATGGTTTGTATTTCAAATATCAGCTTCTTGTCTGCAAGCCATGACTTAAAAGCCCATAGGCTTTTAAAATTACTTTTATAAACAATGAATATTTCAGTAAAAAATTGTACTTGGTTATTTTATTTTGAGTTTTATATTATATCACTGCAAAACGGTTATTTAATGTAGAGTTAAGTAACTTTATCATCGACGTTTAGTTGAGCGGGATTTGCATTCCTATTTGAATATGCATAAAAAATCAATAATTTAATATCTAATCATGAAAATTGTATGAATAGCACATGTAGTATTAAAAATGAGTCTTGAAATATCATAAAGTGATCATTACTAATGGCGTCGGAAGTTATTGAAATGGAGGATGGGCTAGACTTATAAGAAGTATTGTTATGTCTGAATTTGCAAAAAAGTACATGTAGTGGGCTAAGCCCCCCCCCCCCCCCCCCCCCCCGGTTCTGACGCCTATGATTACGGTCGAGGGGTAATCAAGTCATAAATCAGGGTAGCAATATACAAAGTGTACATAATCAATTTTAATTATTCACATTAATACATGTAATTCGATGCTTGTTGGCATAATATAAATATTTCCCTAAATTACACAGTCCTTTAGTTTTAAAGGTAGATACTAACTGTATAACGTTATACACACTTGGTTTTTAATATACTTTTCTGTTAAACTACGAAACGATGGACAAATAAGTAAAAAGTGAAATTCATCTTCAATATCATTTAAGTTACAAAAGTCACATTTTCGACAATCACGTGTTAACTTATCATACATTCATGTTTAAATCTTTAAGTCATGTGAAGACAACCGTAATCGTGTAGTTAATATAGGATATTTTACATGAATTGATTTCTTTAGGTAAACTTGTAAACAAAAGTATTCAACAACATGTTTATACGATATATGACGCCTTGCTTATATCGTTAACAACTTTTTGTTTAAAGACATCACACATTCTATCATATACAATATCAAAAATAGCAGATTCTTTCATAGTACTATGATATAAATTGGCCAAGCCTAGGGTGCACAATTCTTTCATAACATTTGAAATCCATGTGTCATTATTTTTCACTATGTCTTTGTAGCATGCTTTTAAAATACAGTTTTTGCTGTTTCTTGATTTTAACCAGTATTTTAAAAAAAATTGTATCCTCAATATTTCTAGTGGAAATCTACCTAATTCATAGTATACTGTGCTGTTGCAAGTATTTTTTCTCACACCCAAAACCCTCTTACAAAAATGTGTATGCACTTTTTCTACATCTTGGCCTTAGCACACTTTTTACATAGGTATCAAAAACATTTAATTGAGTTTCAATATTAAAATTCAAATCTTTCATTTTACTGGATATGCTGAACATTGCTTCTTTCCCTGTGCTGCACTGTGCTTTTGTGTGGATAAAAATTTACCATTGTAATTAAACAACATACCAAGATAGTTAAATTGATTCTCTACTTCTATGTATTTGCTATTGTATTCCAATTTTTCATCATCTTTAACACGTTTTCCGTTTCTAAAAATTACAAGTTTGTTTTTTTTATACATTAACATAAAAGTTTCATTCATCAGTATATTTGTGCAATGTGTTCAGCATATCTTGTAGACCCTCGGGCGAGTCCGCCAAAAGTACAGTATCATCAGCATACATCATTAAAACAAATTAATCATTTGTAATTCAATTGATGTACAGTTACTATTTATAAAATATCTTTCAAAATCATTAAGGTTGAGAATAATAATGGAGACAATATTTCACCTTGTAGAATTCAAGATGAGATTCTAAATGTTTCTGTCAAAATATACCTTTGTGTTTGACACAAGCTCTTACATTCTTATAAAGAGACTTAATAATACGAAATAATTGGCTTTTCATATTATAAATAAACCCCCAAAACATTTGTGTTTCATGTCATTGTCCAGAAAACTAGGGTGTAGGCTTGCTTATTCTTTTTTATATGCTTAGAATAGTTACTATTCGATGGGACAGGACTCAATTACTATAATAAGGCGTTTAAGTTAAAGTAGATAAGTACCAAATAGGTTCGGAGAAAATATGCAGGCAAATCTGCATATAAACGGTAATATTAACGAACACTTGTATGCATGTTTCAAAGTAAGGGATTGCTTAATCATCGAGTTTCTGTTTTTGAAATGTAAACTATTAAGTATGCTTAGCATATCTTGTCATTTTACGGGACAGGGTGAAGGTGTAAAAAAGGCATATTAAAGAGGTTCAGGTGCAAATAAGTAGGCATATCTCTTGTGAACGTCATATGTTAACGGACATTAGTTTGTATGATTCAGAGTAAGGGAATGCTCAATTATCGAATTTCTGTTTTGAGATGTCACGTACTAATAAATGTACTAGTTTTAGTTTTCTAGTTCGTTTACAATGCTTTCCAATTGGTTATTACTGTATGATACGATCAAAATGTTTGCAATGATTGGCACGATAGAACCAGTGAAATATCAATCATCGACGTTCGAATCGAAGAAATACATGTGGTTGTTTATCTCGGAACTAAAAACTAATTCATAACATGAATATATGAAAAAAACCTGTTATCACTACTAATTGAAAACAAAATCATTTTTCTAATATTGTTTAATACTTCTTTAGTCCATGTTTGTTCACAAATTTACAAACAAAGGCATTATGAAAACACAAAACTGTCGTAAACAAGTTAGTTAAAAGCTACAAAGAAATTACATTAAAATCACAATAATCAGTTACAATGAGCTTCCAAAATCTTTCAAATTGCGTTACTAGTAATTGCGGGATCAAGTCAACGCACTTTGAAAGATTTTTTTTTTTTCAAAACAAGTGGATGTTTTCGATACCTGCGCACTTTGAAAAACAATTGTTGATGATTTTGTGGAGATTGGAGTGCTCCAAGATAAGTCTTTCAAATACACTTATACGTGTAACACGCTTGAACAAATTAAAGTGCGTATATTTGGTTTTAAGTTTTTTGTACTTTGAATTAGATTTTTCTTTTCAAAGTGCGTTGCTATGAGGTTTTTAAGGAAGAAGAGCTCTGTATATATTCAAATTTAACATTTTGTGTGAACAGCTTTGGGTCTGATCCCCTACTATGTTGTTTATATTTTTCTTTACTTTCGTCATTTTTAATAAATGACATATTTCATCATGCACAAGTGTTGAGTTCATTTATCAGACAGCAAAAACCGAGCTGCGGTGGGGTTGTGTAGCATGAGAAAACATAAAACAACAATTATGTTAATAATTGTATTTATGTGTTGAATGCTATAATTTTATTTGCTTATTTATTGTATTTGTCATGTATATGTTTGATTAGATAAGTTGCATTTTTTCCCAGGCCTTGTAGTGGTCGTTGGCCATATTATGTAATTTCCCTGCAGTGGTCACTGTCCATGTCTATTTTTAGCCCAAATTCTTAGTCTAAAAACCTCCAAGTGACCTATCATGTAATTGATAAAAATCCAATGGTGAAATTCTCCCCAAATTTAATTTAATAGCCAATCAAATTAAGCGATACGGTAACGTAGTTTGATGCGGTCAGTATCTGACCGGTGAGATTAGGGTCATTCTGTCTTCATCTCTGATAGTGTTAGCACGAGTAATGTTTTGATACACCCACCACCATCCCCGTTTCACCACTCCAATATTCGAAAGTTGCATACATGTACAAAATATTGTTCTTTTGCATATGGCATATTTTATTTTTGAGGTGCCATCTTTTTGCTGGTTTTGTATATATTGTATATAATTTTGAACAAAATATTGTTTTTCTGTATTTTAAGGGGATCAGCATATTGATAAGTTATTTAACATTTTGTGTGAACAGCTTTGGGTCTGATCCCCTACTATGTTGTTTATATTTTTCTTTACTTTCGTCATTTTTAATAAATGACATATTTCATCATGCACAAGTGTTGAGTTCATTTATCATTGAAAGGGGTTCATCTCCTGAGGTCGGCAATAAATTTTTTAAGTCAACAAATTCATTGTTCCAAATTTTAAGTTTCAGTTTTGAGGAAACTGATGCCCCTAGCGGCACACAATCTGATAAGTGAATTTGAGGGCTACTAGAGCATGCAAAACTACTACCAGTACTCCGCGATAAATTGCCTGCGGGCTCACCTGTGAACACATTATCCAGTAATGTTCCAAGTGCAGAGGCAGGAATTATGGCAGCCGCAGAGGCAGGAATTGTGGCAGCGGCCGGTATAGCTTCCCCAACTACTGGTGCAGTATCCTCAACAGAATTCACCATCGGAGGTTGCCCAACACTTTCACTGATGTTTTGTTTCTCACTATCGGCTTTTTGTTGGTTTACAATTTCTTTTGCCAGAAGTTCATAATCAATATTTGGTAGCACCTTGACAGTGTCATTCTCCAACTGTTTTCGGGTTCTTTTTGGCCCTTTTTTCCCCTTATTTACTTCAGTTGGTGGTGTTGTTGGTGGTAATCCTCCAGTTGCCACATCATCTCTCCTGGCTCTCTTTTTGGGTGGCATAATGGCTAAATATATAATAAGAATAATAGGTATGAATCCTATCCTTTCACATATATGATTAGCCTAACCCATAAAAAAAAATTTCATAATCAACTTTTGCATTAACAGATGATTTCAACCATGTACTTGGTATTTTGACCTGATCAGTTAAGCGCATACCAACAAGATTTTGATCTACATGTACCTGTTAACATAAAATTCATAATAATAGGAACATGTCCCACTGACCATATGGGTAACACAGACCCAATGTTCCTACATCATTATTAGTAATTCATAATTGTAAGGAACATGTCCCACTGACCATATGGGTAACACAGACCCAATGTTCCTACATCATTATTAGTAATTCATAATTGTAAGGAACATGTCCCACTGACCATATGGGTAACACAGACCCAATGTTCCTACATCATTATTAGTAATTCATAATTGTAAGGAACATGTCCCACTGACCATATGGGTAACACAGACCCAATGTTCCTACATCATTATTAGTACATGAAGATTCAAACATTATGTAACTAAATAGTCCCAACATGACTTTAATTACATAACATTATTAACATTAAATTCATAATTGTAAGGAACATGTCCCACTGACCATATGGGTATCACAGACCCAATGTTCCTTCATCATTAACAGTACATGTAGATCCAAACATTCATGTAACTAAAAATTCTCAACCTGATTTTTAATTACATGGTAACATTAAATTCATAATTGTAAGGAACATGTCCCACTGACCATATGGGTTACACAGACCCAATATTCCTTCATCATTCTTTAGTATGCAAACTCAACAAACATAAAATTTATCAGTTCCAGCCAAAACGCTTAATTAAAATGAAAGGTAGAATTTGAACTGATGCTCATCAACACGAAAAATCACACATTTAAATTTCAGGGACTTAATACATAAAGTGCCCCTACACTGTCTTAATTCAAACAAATAAAATGTAAATATATATAAATATGGATATATACATTCACATATTATTGAATATCATTATTCTAGAGTGATAGCACATAAGATCTAAAATCATACTGGCCTCAAAACTTTTGAGTGCAGGATCACCGCATTCCTAATGCTGCGGCGAAACTTCCTCATGGGCTGGTCCTCGGCAGGGGTACACAGCAGATGGACACCATCCGGGCCTAAATAATGAAAATCCTTCCAAAAACCCCGATGTCCCCAGAAATAAATTCCACCAAGTGGCTCAGCAAAACGTTTCAAATGTTCATTAGTCTGAACCACAAAGACGTTAAAATTTTGGCATGATGCAAACTAGCTGCATTCGGCGAATTAACTGGCCTATTATCACTACCTTTACTCCAACCCCATCTCTTAAATACTGTCCCACAGATATAATATCCCTAGCTAATTTCTCACTGTTTGTATTTTCACAGATATATTTTTCACCAATTCTGTAAAAACACCACATCGGGAATTGAGTCAATATGCAGAATCTCCGATCTGAAGACACGCTTGTTTAATCTCAACCCGCCTTTTCCTCTAAATGATACTTTAAACACTTCAGGGTCCAAATTTAGATTGTCTGTTTCTGTCTGCATACCATAATCTCTTAATCTTCTGATGTAAGAATGTCCAATCACGCACACATTTAAAATACTCATTGTTTACATATTGTACCCCAACCGGAACCAGCACAAATAATCATGCGATATCGCATACAACAAAAAACTAGAAACTGCGTTTCAAAACTTACTGTATCAAAACATTATTCGTGCTAACACTATCAGAGATGAAGACAGAATGACCCTAATCTCACCGGTCAGATACTGACAGCATCAAACCACGTTACCGTATCGCTTAATTTGATTGGCTATTAAATTAAATTTGGGGAGAATTTCACCATTGGATTTTTATCAATTACATGATAGGTCACTTGGAGGTTTTTAGACTAAGAATTTAGGCTAAAAATAGACATGGACAGTGACCACTGCAGGGAAATTACATAATATGGCCAACGACCACTACAAGGCCTGGGAAAAAAATGCAACTTATCTAATCAAACATATACATGAAAAATACAATAAATAAGCAAATAAAATTATAGCATTCAACACATAAATACAATTATTAACATAATTGTTGTTTAATGCTAAACATAGTATATATGAATATTGAGGGAATATCTGATGTTAGATTATTTACCACCCAACCTTCCAACAGGTAGAGACGAGTAAAAGAAGCAAATGTATTCTACATAGTTTACTGTAAACGTATTATATTTCTTTGGCGTGTACGATAATTGGCGGAAAATAGTTTTTGAACCAAATGGCGTGGATTTGAATTAGCATTTTCGTGAATGTGACTTTTCTTAAACGTACATATATATGCATTGCTTTTAGCAATGTACTGGATTTAGCGGAAGCCGCATTCCGCCAAACACGCTAAATAGAATACGCAGTCAAATGTAGTACGTGCATGACATATTTGATGAATGTTTTGTTTATACTAGATACTGGGAACACATGTTCTAAGGTTTGACGCAAGTTCCGTGTTACTAAGTGCTGACAATTGTGCGCAGGGAAAACTCTATGGAATTCAAAATGAAATCAAATGTAAAGCACGAATAATCCTCACATTAAATTTCTTGGGGGGGGGGGTGGTAATTTTTGTGGATTTTTTTTTTTTTAATTATTCTCGGGAATGTAATTTCGTGGATGCGTCAGTTTTAAGTATCAGAAGGTAAGCTAAATATTTTATAATTAGTTTTCGTTGAGAATGTAAATTCGTGTGCGAAGGCTGACCACAAATACCACGAAAATTGAGCAACAACGAATTCTAATGATTCCACAGTATTTGTTTTAAATGATTTCATTATTAGTCACTCCCACTTATTGACCGACTTAGATACTTTAATTTTGTGAAGCTTTAGCTGAGATTAAGGTATATAACAAATGTTTCATTTGTGGATCGGGGGGGGGGGCAGATGGCTAGGACGGGCTGGTCCGGAACCCCTGTGAAAAATTTAAATATCAATTTCTTAAATTTACATTGTAAAAGTATCAAATATAGTCCCTGGACCCCTCTTTCTGGCATAAAAAAATATTGTTCCGCGCCTTTAATTACTACGAAATTATTCAACTGAAGGTTTAACTTACCATATTCATATGATTTACCTTCATAAATCTTTCGTGTTGTTTGAAGCCAGAAATAAAGTAAAACTAGCGAAAGCAATTGTTTCATCTCCATGTATAATCCCTGTTCTATATTTTTTAAACAGATGAGACTCTACATGTGTCACTAGAATTTATCAGACTCTGTAAACATGTTCCTGTTTTTATTGATAAAGATATTCCTTAATTTGCTATATGTTTCTCTATTAATAAGACAAACTTACACATTGACATGCATGTCTATACATGTAAGGACACATTGACATGCATGTCTATACATGTAAGGACACATTGACATACATGTCTATACATGTAAGGACACATTGACATACATGTCTATACATGTAAGGACACATTGACATACATGTCTATACATGTAAGGATTAAAGTCGTTGCATTTTGTAAACTGACTTTTATTCGCGACAACTTCTTTTCACGATTTACCTGAAATAAATTGGTTCGTCTTTATACTCTCTTTACACTGCCTTTACACTGTCTTTAAGTGGCCTTTAAGTCAATATTGATCAAGCTGAACAATAAAAACATATATTAAATGCAAAAGCTCTTTTATAGAGATGGGAGGGGGTCATCCGAGTGATAATATAATTTCCAAGGAAGGGGGGGGGTGTTCCAGGCGGTTTTAATCGTCGCTCCATTAAACGCAGATCGCTATCATCAGCACCGCTCCGATGGACACAGATTGCCGTTATAAAATTCTTTATAATTTTTGGGGGGTTTCAAAATTATTGTAGGGATGAGCGCAGTCTCTGTATCTTAATATGTGCATAAAACTAATTAAAGTATGTTTGTTTTCTATTATAAATTAATCGGTGAAAAAAATCTCTCTCTCTCTCTCTCTTTCTCTCTCTCAGTTCATCCGGTTATTAAACAAAATAAAGATAATGAACCAAAAATGCATAATTTAATTTGTTAATCGGTTTAAGGTTTGTATTTTTTTTTTTTCAATTTTCATTATTTCTAACTCTAGATCTGCTAGATACATGTTAAAGATGAAAAGACTCTCAACTGCCTTTGTTATATCGGGCAGGATATTACTGCTTTGTTTGTCTAGACATAGTTTTGTTCGTTTGTGTATATCTATTTAGAGTCTATTGTTTGTCCAACTTAAGAAAACCCCTGGAATTAACACAGAATATACAAGATATACACAACAGTTGTGTCGTGTGCCCAGGTGCATGTTTGTGTATATCTAATTAAAGTCTATTGTTTGTCCAACTTAAGAAAACCCCTGGAACTAACACAGAATATACAAGATATACACAACAGGTGTGTCGTGTGCCCAGGTGCACGTCAGGGTTTCTAAAGGCGTTGAATCTTAGTATGTACGAGTATACGATAAGTCTAGTGAATAAAAGTTAATTTACATTTGTAATTCATTTTCAAAGTATTATTTCCTAGCTCTGGGTTTCAAAGATGTTACGTCTACAAATTAACGATACATGTATGTAAGAGTAAAATCTTGAGTCTCATTAATTAATGTACCGGTGATCATAAATAAGGGTTGATTATTTAAATATATGTATAAGGGTAAATATGTCAAATATACCCGGTGTAATGAAGAATAATGACCCCCGTAGAATAATGACCGGGGGTCATTTTTCTACGTAGAAAAATGACCCCCCGGTCATTATTCTACACAGAAAAATGACCCCCCGGTCATTATTCTACGTAGAAAAATGACCCCTTTGCCTGAAGAATAAGTGTCATTTTCATAAAAATGAGCACACTCCACATGAAGAAAAGTGACCCCTGTAGAATAATGACCCCCTTGTAGATATTTTATATATATATATATATATATATATATAAATATATATATATATATATATATATATATATATATATATATATATATATATATATATATATATATATATATATATATATATATATATATATATATATATATATATATATATTGTGAAATAGTCTTTACACTATTGTAATTTTTACTGCTGCAGTGTACAGAAAGTAACAGAAATTATAATTCATATTCAAATAAACTTAAAGTGAAAAAAGGGGTATATCTTAGAAAATAAAAATCCTTCCGTTATAACAAGATATTGACGTATTGCATCGGGGTATGGTTGTCATCTTAACAATTACATTTACATATATCTATGGTGTTCTGATAGGGCCACTTCGACCTAAGTTGCAAAGGCGATAGAGCGAAGGCGTAGGAGCAAAAGTGCGAAGATGCGACGACGAAGCGCGAAGATGTGACGCCTAAAGTGCGAAGTTGCGAAGGCGAAGGAGCGATACTACTATCTTCCTTTCCAACTTTGCACTCTGGCCTTCGCATCTTCGCACTTTTGCATTCGCCTTTTTTGATTGCATTCAGCAAGTCTCTGTCGATTACATAGAATTTAATACAGGCACCGTACTCGCCAAGGTTTTCCGATTAATCCAGGCTATTATTGGTACGAATGCGCTAGGCCATCGCGCTTACTATGAATGTTTA
Source organism: Magallana gigas (assembly GCF_963853765.1). Taxonomy (NCBI): domain Eukaryota; kingdom Metazoa; phylum Mollusca; class Bivalvia; order Ostreida; family Ostreidae; genus Magallana; species Magallana gigas. Next base: position 50,237,378 of record NC_088860.1, on the reverse strand, counting down.
TAAATATTTTAATGTGTACATGTAACATATATGTTCATTAATAATGGCTATGCCTAATCATTATCTACTCCACACAAAATTTAATGTCCGCCATAATGTGTACATATGCACTTCTAAACTTCTGTCACTTACCAGCCGTCTGTTAACCGTGGACCAAACACAGGAACATTCTAATTTCATTATGCGACACGCCTTGCTCATGCATGGATCTAGAGGGGGAGAGGGGGTCCCCCCCGGAAAAATCAATATTAATAATTTTACGCAGTAAATCGGGAGAGGGAGTCCGGATCCTATCCCCCTGGATAATTTAATTTTATTAATTTTATATTTTTTTCCCCAAAATATGCCTCGGAACCCTTTAAACGATGGAGAGCTCCGCAATTATAAAACATAGGTAATCACAGATTACAAAGCTCACCGAGACGAGGCATCACCTTTATGAAGCATCACCTTTATGAGACCACCTTTATCATATTATATGAAAACCATCCTTTATGATCTTGGATATTCATGGATTCTGTTTTGACACAATATTGAATATCATCTGTTAAAAAATTGGTTGATAATTATATGTTCATATGTTTATCAATACAATAATATATAATTAAAATTGCATCCTATCATACTTACAATATATATCATATACTACCATAAAATACCGTAAAAAATTGTGAGATATGATATTATAACGTAAGATATGACATTGTATTGTATTATACATTATAATTGTATTTGATCTAATAATAGAATATCATAAAACATAATACAATATAGTATTATATGAAACAATATCATATTGCAATAATACATCATAACATTGAAACATATGATGTTATATTGTTTAATTAAGCATTGAATCATTATTTTTCTTAAAGAAGTGGTCTCATAACTGCAACGGTGTGCATACAAATTGTATAACGCGCGCTAGCGCGTAATGAAAATTTGTTTGCACTCATCGTTACTCATATATTGCAATATCATATGTAATACTATCATGTGATTAAATAATAAATAAATAATACAATATAATATTATACAATATTGTATCATATTAATCAATACTTTACATAACAATATCGTGATACAATATCATCTCATAAAATATAAAAACAAGAGATGTTTGTAAAACACTTATGCCCACCTCCCTTGGAAACATCCACAAAGAAAATAAACTGCAAATAACTGGAATTTTTCTATGTTCAAGGGGTATAACTCTGTCGAAAATTGCTCGATCGTACCCAATATCGAACGTGACCTTGATAATGTAATGATAAACCTGTATACAAAATTGCATTCCAATATGTTGATCCTTTGCGAAGAAAATGAGCGGAAACTGCAAATAACTGGAATTTTTCTACGTCCAAGGGCCATACCTCTGTCGAAAATTGCTCGATCGTACCCAATTACGAACTTGACCTAGATATTATCATGATAAACCTGTATACCAAATTTCATTTCAATATGTTCATCCTCTGCGAAGAAAATGAACCGAAACTGTTAGTGGACAGACTGACAGACCGACAGCAGCAGAGCAATATGCCCTCCCTTCATCGAAGGGGGGCATAAAACTTGATATAATATTTTATCGCATCATATAACGTTTTACAATATAACATTTTGGTATTATATTGTATCCTATTAAACAATAGTGATTCAAATCATACAATACTATATCATAGGAATCATGTTACATCATTTAACAACAACCACATCCATCTATCAAGCAGGTTTGAGTGAGGTAGGAGATTTCTCTAGCATCCTTGATAATGGAGATCAGGCTCTGCATCTAAAGCAACCTCTGCGTTTCATTTATAATATAGTTACATCAACTATGCAAGCTATCATCTATAAACCATGTGACCTGTTCCATAAAACTAAACCACATCAAGAATCATAAACCTATGGCTCTGATTCAGCATTCAAGCCTGTCAGGTGCATCAGTATCATAGGGCGCACCATCCATACAAATTTAATGAAGTTAGGACCAGTAGTAACTAAGATATAATCATTAGAGGGCACCTGCAACAAAAACTTTAACCAGCTCTAAAAACCTTAACCTCCTCCAGGATCCAAAGCCTATTCAGCACTCAATCCTGTCTGGTGCATCAGTATCATAAGACACACCATCCATGCAAGTTTGGTGAAGTTAGGACCAGTAGTAACTTAGATATTGCTATTAAAGGGTACCTGCAACAAAAACTTTAATCTGCTCCAAAAATCTTAACCTCCTCCAGCACCTGAAAGTTAGGAACCAGATTTAATAGGTCCAGATGCATCATCCATGTAATTTTGGTGAAGAGAGGACAAGTAATTATAATAGCTTAGATACAGGAGCTGCAACTAAAACTTTAACCAGCTCCGGACGCCGACGCCGGGGGGATAACATATGCTCCCATTGACTTCGTCTGGGTGAGCTAAAAAGGCGAAAGAGCGAAGATTTGAAGGCGAGAGTGCGAAGTTGCAAAGGCGAAGAAGCGATAGTAGTATCACTTCTTCGCTTTCGCAACTTAGCACTTTCGTCTTCGCATCTTCGCGCTTCGCTGTCGCATCTTCTATATTCTTCACATTGTTCATGAATTATACTTGCATTGTGGATTTCCACAATACAAACTGCTGGGTACATACAAGTTCATCACTTAGAATTAATGATGAAAAGTTTACTTTATAACCAAGCTGAAGTTAGTAGGCAATGACAGCAGCAATTACGCAAGTAGAGGTTAGCGGCCAATAAGGAAAATCGTCAAAGTACTGAGAGTACTCGTACAAAAAATATATTTTACTTTATCCTCGGCATACTTTAGTAAGTTTAGTTAACATCAAGATGATTAATGCTTCAATAGTTTGTATGAGCATTGGTAACTTTTTATACAATAAAGATCGTGTGATCAAAATCAAGCAGGATATAAACCCCTAACATGGGCCCTAACCTCTTATCAACGCTTTTAGAAACAATCTTTTATTATAATCGATCAGTGTTTATTACATATATCTATTAAGATTTACTATACTCAGGTACTCTTCACAAATTTGCTCTAAAAGAATAAAGTTTATTCATAATCACAAAACAACATTACAACAAATGTTTAGAATATTGATGTTCATGTATTACGTAGAAGAAAACAAAACTAACGCAGAATAATTTTTAAAAAAAATCACTTTCCCCAAGAAATGTAAATAAGAAGTACTCATATTCCTACGTTACCTGCCCCTTAGTCTTTTCCCATTAAGATATATACATGTATCATTCTTCGATTGACAATTCATTCACCAATGAATATTGCTTATATCATTACAACAATTATTCTTTTATGATTATTGTTCGTTAATTATCTCACAATATCCTCATTTCCAAATTTTTCTTTATTTGCAACATTTCCCGCCGTATGTCGTTGAGAGAAGTAACGTAACTGTTAACAATCAATTTGTGGCAATGTCACAGTGTTTTGCGTGTGCTTGCTACGGATATATACAGCGATTTATCAACAAGTTCGGTGTTTATAACTTCAAAATCAGTTGAACAGAGTGAAATATTAAGTAATTTCAAAGTCATATCTTGGATACGGGGTAACCAATTTCTATTCATGTTTACGGGGGGGGGGTGTCATTTTTTTATGGGGGTCATTTTTCTTCATGTTTAACATGAAGAAAAATAACCCCTGGGTCTTTTTTCTTCAGAAAAATCCAATTATTCTTCAGCTAGGGGGGTCATTATTCTACGTAGAAAAATGACCCCCGGTCATTATTCTACGGGGGTCATTTTTCTTCATTACACCGGCCTGGCACATCATACAATTGTATGTACAAAGTCATTTGCAATTGCCACATGCAGTAAATACGTCACCGGTAATTGGTAATTTTGTTTGTTATAAAATTGATAGTTTATAAATCATGTACATACAATTACATGTAAATATTTAAACATATTGGAACGGCGGCGCGATCATGAAAACCGGGAAATTGCGGGAAATTGAACAAATACCCAAATAGTATCAATGCATTTAATAAAAGAAATGATTTCATTTTCTTTCTTACATTTTTATAGCTATAAATAAGATGAACGTATATCTACTCGGTTTAAATTTATTAACTACATGTATTAAAGAAAGCCTACTATAGTGAACCTAACGGTTTCCATTTAGGTATAATATATTTTTGTTCACTGAAGACCAAGTTCCGTATTTCATTCTAAATACATGCATGCATGTAATTTATAAATTAGATATAATTGATTGTTACAAACTGAATGGTTTGTCAAAATCTTTTCAAGTAAACACATTCAATACAGTGATTCAATATCCACTGATATATAGGATATAAAAACGCTCTTACATATGTAAGTTGCCGTGGCGCAGAGGATGTGTGCTGATGCTAGTAAACCAAGGGTCCCGGGTTCAATTCTCGCCTTGGCCGGTTTTTTTTTTTGGTGTTTTTTTTTTCATTTTTCTTTCTAGAACAAAAACTGTTTTAATACCTTTTCTTTCATAAAGTTAATACATTTTGTTGGAAATTAAGCACAATATTAAATTAATTTTTTTTTAATGGCTTAAAGGTGGCTTAAAGGTAGCTTAAAGGTGGCTTAAAGAAGTTTGGACATTAAGGACCTATAAGTTGTCCTTAAAGGTGGCTTAAAGATAGTCTTTAAGCTGCCTTTAAGCCATCTTTACGCTTTCTTTAAGCCACCTTTAAGCAATACATATAGCTTAAAGGTAGCTTAAAGGTGGCTTTAAGATCGTCTTTAAGCTACCTTTAAACACCTTTAAGCTATCTTTAAGGAGGACTTAAAGATGGTCATTCATCCTGTGATATTTATCTATCATTTTTCTTATCTCTTTGAAAACAGCTGACATAATTTTAAACAAACTGTTCAGAGAGTTGTCCTAATGATATGACCGAGTAGTATTGTTATCAATATAAATCCAACAAAAAGTTTATTAATTTGTTTTATACATGACGTCATGTCTTGTTTTAACAGCTGTTGACAAAGGAAAGACAAACCTGAGCGCCGTCACCAATAGCAACCCCGGTCAAGTGGTCGATGCTTACCTTAGCGCCGTGTGTTCGCGCTACCCCGCTCATAGATACGTGGTGGGACTGAGCGCCCAGGTCTTTTACCGGATCTTGTGGAATTTACCAGAGACCATTTCTGATTTTATATTGTGTTCAAAACGTCCGGTTCCTGAAAATTATTGGAAATCTTGACGGTTTCTGTTAGTCAGAATAATTTATGTAATGTTGAATGTTAGGCCATGTGTTAGAGGATTCAAATCATATCAGTTACTGTGATGACTCCTGTCCTACTTTTACAAACTTGTTTACGTTCTTATATTTTCTTAAAAAATAAATCAAACATCTTGATCTTTAAGTTTAATATATTGTGTAATTTGGTGATAAGTAGTGTATAGGAAGAGTGTTAGTCACTTTATTTAAAAACTAATACACATTGTTACTCAATATTGAGAGCTTGGTGCTTATCAATTGAGAATTAAACAAAATTATGTTGCTATTTGATATCAAATTGCAAGTTACATAAATTTGATTTCTTCAGAGCTCTTACCATTGGACCTAGGTATATGTTGAGCCCCGATTCGTGAACAAATTGAAAAATAAATAGTGTGCACTATATTTAGTTCATGTATATATTTTAATAACTTTATATCAAAGACACTACATCATTGAAACTTTTGACATTAAGATATAGGTTATTGGAACATTCGACACTCTTTGTTTTGACAGTTTCATTACACTATATAGTTAATCAGGGTAAAACGACTAAATTCATACCCGTTATACAATATTAATCAGAACAATTATCTAGTTTACCGATAGCAGCCGGACTGCGTAACAAACGCATTCCTTTACAGAGAAAGTGGGTTTAAATCTACTGTATTCCAAAATTAACCCTCGTATCGACAACAGAGGTCAATTATTTTTAATCTATGTAATCTGTAACATTTACATTCGAACGGAGACTTTTTAACTCAGAGGTCGACAATTTACAGTGTGTATTTATTGGATTTTGTCGCATGTATTTGAACAAGTAGTGTGTTTTCTCAATTCTGGATATATACTGTTAATGAAATATGTACAATAAATTTGGATTGAATTTGTGATATTTGATTTGAGAACATATCTGTTTTTGAAATTCAACATGCCGTCCAAAGTCCCGCCCTGGTTCAGTGAATACCGGAAGGTCAGTGACAGGCAACAGGAATATCTACGCAAGATCCACGACCTCCGGCGGAGCATCCAGAATCGGGACGAAAAGCTGATGATAATCACCATTAAAAAAAAAACAGCGGCTACTTAGAGGAGGCGTGAAAACCCGAAATAAATATACAGATCAATAGTGGGCCTCAGCCGTTTCCGAACGGACAATGTGAGAGGAAGTTCAATATTTGTCCTACCCCCGTTCACCGAAAGTTAGCGCCCATTATCAAAGGGTAGCAACTCATGGACGCTCGATCTGAGACGTCGGAAAAGGACCTTGATAAGGAGTCTATAGACATCATTGCCAAACGTAACCTGAATCTCAGCGTCATAAGACAAGTCTCTCCAAACTGTAGTCCTTCTAAACCGTTCCACAAAGAAAGACAACTCCTGAACATGTCACGTGTGCCAATCAGGGAGGAGGACAGGAGTAGACGTTCCGTGGAGTCGTTCCTCAGTGTGCCGCCAGCCATGGAGTACATCACTAACGTCAGTACCAGGAAAGTGGTCTACTCCCCGGGGAAGTAGTGGCCCGTTACTAACAATGTGATCATGATAGTGAATAATTTCGTATTCAGTTGAGTTGTTTTTATCTTTATAAATAAACTGTTTAAAGGTATGGAATAATTTTTCAGATTTTAAACTTTCCATGTTACATATGTACATCATTTTATTGTGGTAACTAACCACTAATCGAAATATCTGGAGTAGTTTTTTTTGTTTTGTTTCTGCACGTTTCAAAATAAAATAAAAATGCTTATAAAAATGAAGTGCTCAGGATGTGAATCATTTTAATTCGCTATTATCCCCATCTTTATTCTCATAATCTTTATTAGCATGTGCTTTTAAGTAAAATTAATTTAAACCACAACTTTACATTTTCTCGTGTTACCTCATGTTATTGTAGTAATTATATAACTAACCTGTGAACGAAATATCTGGAGTATTTTTATGTTTTGTTTATGTACGTGTGCACTCGGGGTACACAAATTACATTAAAGGATATAGCTATCATACAAACTGTATGGTAATGACCGCCATATTGATATTAAAGAAGGAATGTGACACTTTACATGTAACTCTAAAATTAATCCTTTTGAAATGAACAATAAATGTACTAAAATATAAATATCATTATTATCTTTTCTCTCTCAATTTAGTTCTTTATATGGCAATGATTTGTAAATTAGATATTTGGTACTGATTTTACAAGTCATGAGATAGAAGCTCGCTGGTTTTTAAAAGCTTTTCTGTTTATATTGCACATGTTGTAAAATATTGCACTTTGTAGAATTGTTCAAAAATCTTGTTTAAATGTTTGCCTGTTGTTTAGGCATGCTTAGCATATTTTGTTATTCTACGGGACACAATTCAAACACCAAGGTAAGTAATAATATAAAAGTAAAGCATATATCGGTCCAGGAGCGAACATACAGAAAAAATATACTATTAGCTTTATTAACGAACATCTATCTATAGTACTATATTAAAATAATAGACTCGAATTTAGGGGCTTTAATAACGAGAACACGGAAGAGTACTGTCTTTTGTTTTATTCATTTTTAACGCCATTGGTAGTTGAAGATTACCAATTTCTTTCTCAATTAAGCTTCGCTTATAAAGAATCAAGGAACATTCCTCAAAAGATCCCGAAATTTATCGGGATTTTTCGGATTTTACAATCTTGCGCGTGCGCAATACATTCACGCTAACAGGATCATTAGTTTATGTTTCCAAAATACTATATTTCCATGAATAATCTCAGAAACATACACATTCGTAAACATTTTGGATAATTGCTTTATATTCTGTTTAAATATATTTATGATTTCTTATGAGAGAAATTATAAAATAACAATTATACATATCAATTATACATATCAACTTAGTGCTTACTTTTGTCTTCGTGATGGCAAAAAAATAGTTCATTCCATGCAAAAAAAAAAAAAATCACATTGTATTTCTTAGGAGAGTGAAGATAGAATGTTTTATCGTTAAAATGATAATGTCCCACGGACCTGGTTCTACGATAGAATGCGTTCCGTGTATTGTCTCTGTAGCAAAGAATATACATGTACGTTGGTGAAAAGGTGTTGAATTCTTCGATTATATGGATTAAAATTTTAAATGAAAGGTATTTACAGTCTCAAAAGGTTATTATGATTAATTTGACTGTTATTTTCAATGCAACTTCAATTTCCTGTTACATTACGGGTATATGAAAGACATTCTAACTGTGGTAAGTACCTTTTCCGAGAGACAGATTATTCAAACTACGGAAAGTGTAGTGAAATTAATAGCGTTATTGTAAGTTAATAGCTTTGTTATGTAGATGTCAACGATAAGGGTGTTGATGTGTCTATTTCGTAAAATATGTCCGATATGCAATGTCAACCAATGCACGCATGGATCAAAGTCCAGTTTGTATAAATTTTTTAAAGAAAAAATTGCTTTATGATCGAATTTCTGTGTTGACATGACACATAACATTAAATGCATTAATTACAGTTATCTAGTTTTTTTTTCAAAGCTTTTTTATGGTTATTTTACTGAATCATGCGATCAAAATGTTTGAAAAAATTAGCACGATAAAACCTGTGCAATATCAATTATCGATAATGAATTAAATGTATGTGATTGTTTCCCTAAGAACTAAAAACTGATTCATAACATAACTATCTGATACACTTATAATCTCAGTTCTTGTTGAAAAAAAGAGAGAAAAGAAAAACCTTTTTATACTTAAACCAAAAGAAAATTATTGTAAAAATGTTTATTACTTCTTCAGTCCATGTTAGTTTACAAACTTAAAAACAACGAGCATTGAAACATATAAAGCTGTCTTTAACAGATACGAATTCAGGTACGAGTTACAAAGAAATTACAATTAAAACATTGTTAATATCTGTTTCAATGAACTTTCGAAAAAAATCAAATTGCGATACCTGCGAAATTAAATCGATACACTTTACAAAAAAAAAAAAATAAATCAAGTGGTTGTAGTCAATATAAGCGCACTTTGAAAAAAAACGTGGATGGTTGGATGAAAATATTTTAAACTTTAAAATATTATTTTTATACATGTAACACACTTTAACTAATAAAAGTGCGGAGATTTGGTCTGAGATTTGTTCTTGAATTATTTTTAAAGTGCGTTGCTACATGGTATTTAAGGGGGCGGAATGGTCGTGACCATTTTGGAGTACATTTATCTCCTATGAAGAAGAGCTGTCTATATTAAAATTCAAAAATCGAAATTTTTTGCTTATTGATAATCAAAGCATTTACTAGTAAAAATATTGAAGGAATATCAGATGTTAGTGTGTTTACTACCCAGACTTTCTTACTTATAGAGACAAGTTAAATAAGGATATATATTCTATAAAGTTTATTTCATATCAACAAAAAGACCATTCTACTACAGTTATTTCCGAGATCAAAGAAATGCCGCGCACATTATTCTCCAATATACATGTACCACGAACGTCATCAGTAAATTATTAGATCAGAAATACCTATTTGTCTCGCACTGATCATTGAAGTACAACTTCAAACCGTAAACAGTTTTACAACCATGTCAATTTCACGTGTTAGTTCCAGTCAAAACAATGTGTATTGACTCAGATTTTTATTTTTAAGAGATCAACGCAGCTGTTCCTAGGACCTCCCTAGCACATTTTCACTACGTGTTTTTACATAAAATATATAAGGTGTAGTAGTAATAATCGTATTAAATTGCCCTTAAGATATTAGGAATGTGAATCAAAGATAATTTATAAATAAGTGAAGAGTATTTAAATCCTAAGAAAAAATCTGTCGTCTGCATGTGATTCCTTTGATCGATACACATGTAAACATTACTAACAAAACCGTTGGGGTTACACGGAACAGCCGTCAAAATGACCTAGATCGTCTCTTTATAGGAGAAACGATCTGTAGAAATACTTGGCTGTTAGTAGAATAGAAATAAAGTTCTTGTTTTCGTGAATGTTGTAGGATAACCTCCTCGGTCTCGAAATGTTTTTTGAAATATTAAGCCTCGGCTAACGCCTCAGCTTTTATATTTTAAAACAACATTTCTCGACCTCGGAGGTTATTCTGCAACATTCACAAAATCTCGTACTTTATATCTTAAACAAACGATTGCTAATTCAAACGGTCTAATTTGATGCTGACCGGTCTGACGGTTCAACGATAAAATTTACATACTGCTACACCTTAAATAATTTATGTTTGTCCGATTTCAGATGTACTGAAATAACCGAATAACATATAATATTTTGCTCATATACCAGGTCAATTACTCTAAAACGCTTCCCAAAAAACGCAGTCAACATTTGTTTTGGTTTACGAACAAAAATCCAGAAAGAGTATTAAAAACTCACCATAATTTATTAGCTCGGCCATAGTAGAGTTCAATTTATGCAATGTCAATTTCCTAAACATTCTTGGCATCAAGCGGCCAATAGTGCAACAAAGTGCGTACAGTTGAAATACAACACAATTTAAAATTCATCATAATATTTAAATAGTTAGTGCAATTGTAATACAACTAAATTTGAAATATATCAAAATACTAAAATAGTGAGTACAATGAAATACGCTGTACAGTTGGGTATAAACTGGATCAAATATTACTCTTTGCAAAAATAAAAAATACAAAAGCGAATTTAATATAAACTAAATTATGTACAAGTTAATGTTTACTCAGACACTGTCCGCGTTTGATTTAATATTCCCGACACACACATTATTCTGTGACGTTGTTCATTAGAATTTTGATTTTGATTGGTTATTAATGTCTGATTGGATTTTTAGAAAGTCTGGTGAAAGAATTGTATTTGATGCCAAAAGTGTTATTTTTGGTGTTCCAGAAAAGAAATACTTAGCTATAAACCTAATTATCATGTTAGTTAAGAGACATATCTTTAGTCAATCCGGAAAATCTGCTATTATTGCATTTGAGAATATTGTGAAATATTTACAAAATTACTATTCTTTAGAGAAACTAATGTTGGAAAATAGATTTTACCAAAAGAAATGGTCAAGATGGGTATGCCTCTTTGACGTGGCATAATGTGTAGTAAGACTCTATCATTATTGTATTATTATTTTTATATTTACTTTCCCAATCTGTGTGGGAGTGGTGTGGTGTGAATGATGGTATAGATGTATTTGTATTGAAAATGAATAAAAAAAAAAAAAAAAAAAAAAAAAAGAATTTTGATTGTACAAATCAATCAATTTCCAATACTTATAGAGATTAATGATTTTTTAAATATATGTTTAAGCTTTGGTCTAAAACAACTGGAGAAATATCGCTTTATAATGCTGGATTAAATGGATCACATAAATTGATGTCTGCTGAATAACTTGGTAAAATTAGCACAGTGACTCCATGCCTTTTTGTTCGACTTTATGCAGATAAGTTTCTTGGAATAAATTACTTAAATTTACATTTGCTACCTTACTCAGTAAATATTGAAAAGCAATTGTTTTAGGTTTCTGTTTACTAGCTTTATAAATAGAAGTTTCTTAGTATTGATCACAAAAATTAATGTCTGCGTTTTGAATCATTCAAACTTCACAGTACTACCACGTTCCTTTTCACTGGCTTTATAAAATGAAGCTTGTCCTTCCTTAATACATCAATAGAAGTTGACTCCTTTACCAAATAAAAGTTGTCAGTGCTTTCGTGTCCCTCTCCACTGGCTATATCTAAAATAATTTGTCTTTTTATCAACACATGACGTAAGGTTTGCTGCTTTACTTATTAACAATAATTTGGTAATATGTATTTTCTTTTTGTTCTTGATCCAAGGAGAAGAGTTTTTCCGTCGTAATCACGTAAACTCACGTCGGCTCCTTGACTTAATAAAAGTTGCATAGTGCTATTGTTCCCAAAATAACCGGCGATATGTAAAGGAGTTTGTTTCTTATTGTCACAAAAGTTGATATCTGCTCTGTTATCTAATAAAAGTTAAATCATGCTTCCATGTCCCCATTCACTAACTTTATGCAAAGGAGTTTCTTTGTTTGTTTCACATGAATTAATATCTGCTCCTTTATCTAATAAAAGTTGTAAAGTGCTTTCACTTCCCAGTATACTTGCTTTATGTAGAGGAGTTTGTTTGTGTTACATGAATTAATATCTGCTCCTTTTTCTAGTAAAAGTTGTACAATGCCTTTATATCCCGTTCTACTTGCTTTATGTAGAGGAGTTTCTTTGTTTATGTCACATGAATTAATATCTGCTTCTTTTTCTAGCAAAAGTTGTACAGTGCCTTTATATCCCCATTCACTGGTATCATGTAGAGAATCTAAAAAAAAGATGCTCAGTGTTAGCGTGTCCCCTTTCACTAGCTTTATGTAGAGGATTTTCTTTGTTTGTGTCACATGAATTATTTATTTGCTCCTTTTTCTAATAAAAGTTGCACAGTGCTTTCATGTCCTTTTTTACTTGCTTTATGTAGAGGAGTTTCTTTGTTTTTGTCACATGAATTAATATTTGCTCCTTTATCTAATAAAAGTTGTACAGTGCTTTCACGTCCCCATTCACTAGCTTTATGTAGAGGAGTTTCTTTTTTTGTGTCACATGAATTAATATTTGCTCCTTTATCTAATAAAAGTTGTACAGTGCTTTCACGTCCCCGTTCACTGGCTTTATGTAGAGGAGTTTCCTTGTTTTTGTCACATGAATTAATATCTGCTCCTCTATCTAATAAAAGCTGTACAGTGCTTTCACGTCCCCATTCACTGGCTTTATGTAGAGGATTTTGTTTGTTTGTGTCACATAAATTAATATCTGCTCCTTTTTCTAGTAAAAGTTGTACAGTGCCTTTATATCGTGTACTACTGGCTTTATGTAGAGGAGTTTGTTTGTTTGTGTCACATGAATTAATATCTGCTCCTTTTTCTAATAAAAGTTGCACAGTGCTTTCATATCCCATTTCACTAGCTTTATGTAAAGGAGTTTGTTTGTTTGTGTCACATGAATTGATATCTGCTCCTTTTTCTAGTAAAAGTTGTACAGTGCCTTTATATCGTGTACTACTGGCTTTATATAGAGGAGTTTCTTTGTTTGTGTTACATGAATTAATATCTGCTCCTTTTTCTAATAAAAGTTGCACAGTGCTTTTACGTCCCGATTCACTGGCTTTGTGTAGAGGAGTTTATTTGTTTGTGTCACATGAATTGATATCTGCTCCTTTTTCTAATAAAAGTTGCACAGTGCGTTTACGTCCCGATTCACTGGCTTTGTGTAGAGGAGTTTCTTTGCTTTGGTCACATGAATTAATATTTGCTCCTTTATCTAACAATAGTTGTACTATGCTAGCAAGTCCTCCTTTACTGGCATAAAGGAGAAGTGTTTCTTTGTTTGTGATACACAGTTTAAAATCTGCTCCTTCATCTAACAAAAATTGCACAGTGCTTTCATGGCCACATTTAATTGCTTTATATAGAGGCGTTTCTTCGTTTAGGTCACCTGAATTAATATCTGCTCCTTTTTCTAATAAAAGTTGCACAGTGCTTTCATGTCCTCCTTCACTGGCTTTATGTAGAGGAGTTTCTTTGTTTGTGTTACATGAATTGATATCTGCTCCTTTATCTAATAAAAGTTGCACAGTGCTTTCATCTCCTCCTTCACTGGCTTTATGTAGAGGAGTTTCTTTGTTTGTGTCACATAAATTAATATCTGCTCCTTTTTCTAATAAAAGCTGTACAGAGCTTTCACGTCCCCTTTTACTGGCTTTATGTAGAGCAGTTTCTTTGTATTTGTTACATGAATTAATATTTGCTCCTTTTTCTAATAAAAGTTGTACAGTGCTTCCACTTCCTTCTTCACTGGCTATATGTAGAGGAGTGTTTTTGTTAACGTCACATGAATTAATATCTGCTCCTTTTTCTAATAAAAGTTGTACAGTGCTTTCAGATGCCAAAATACTAGCTTTATGTAGAGAAGTTTGTTTGTATGTGCCACATGAATTGATATCTGCTCCTTTTTCTAATAAAAGTTGTATAGTGCTTTTATGTCCTCTTTCACTTGCTTTATGTAGAGAAGTGTTTTCGCTTAGGTCACCTGAATTAATATCTGCTCCTTTTTCTAATAAAAGTTGCACAGTGCTTTCACGTCCCCATTCACTAGCTTTATGTAGAGGAGTTTCTTTTTCTCTGTCACATGAATTAATATCTGCTCCTTTTTCTAATAAAAGTTGTACAGTGCTTTCATGTCCACATTTACTAGCTTTATGTAGAGGAGTTTCTTTGTTTTCGTCACATGAATTAATATCTGCTCCTTTTTCTAATAAACATTGCACAGTGCTTTTATGTCCTCCTTCACTGGCTTTAAGTAAAGTAATATTTGCTCCTTTGTCTAATAAAAGTTGTACAGTGCTTTCAAATCCCCATTTACTGTCATAAAGGAGAAGTGTTTCTTGGTTTGTGATACATAGTTTAATATCTGCTCCTTTTTCTAATAAAAGTTGTACAGTGCTTTCATGTCCACATTTACTAGCTTTATGTAGAGGAGTTTCGTCGTTTGTGTCACATGAATTGATATCTGCTCCTTTTTCTAATAAAAGTTGTACAGTGTTTTCATGTCCACATTTACTAGCTTTATGTAGAGGAGTTTCTTTGTTTGTGTCACATGAATTAATATCTGCTCCCTTTTCTAATAAACGTTGCACAGTGCTTTCATGTCCTTCTTCACTGGCTTTATGTAGAGGAGTTTCTTTGTTTGTGTCACATGAATTAATATCTGCTCCTTTTTCTAATAAAAGTTGTACAGTGCTTTCATGTCCTCTTTGACTGGCTTTATGAAGAGGAGTTTCTTTGTTTGTGTCACATGAATTAATATCTGCTCCTTTTTCTAATAAAAGTTGTACAGTGTTTTCACGTCCCCATTCACTCGCTCTATGTAGAGGAGTTTCCTTGTTTGTGTTACATGAATTAATATCTGCTCCTTTTTCTAATAAACGTTGCACAGTGCTTTCACGTCTGCATTCACTAGCTTTATATAGAGGAGTTTCTTTGTTTGTGTTACATGAATTAAGATTTGCTCCTTTGTCTAATAAAAGTTGTACCGTGCTTTCATGTCCCCATACACAGGCTTTATGTAGAGGAGTGTTTTTGTATATGTCACATGAATTAATATCTGCTCCCTTTTCTAATAAAAGTTGTACAGTGCTTTCATGTCCTCCTTTACTAGCTTTATGTAGAGCAGTTTCTTTGTATTTGTTACATGAATTAATATTTGCTCCTTTTTCTAATAAAAGTTGCACAGTGCTTTCATGTCCTTCTTCACTGGCTTTATGTAGAGGAGTTTGTTTGTATGTGCCACATGAATTGATATCTGCTCCTTTTTCTAATAAAAGTTGTACAGTGCTTTCATGTCCTCCTTCACTGGCTTTATGTAGAGGAGTTTCTTTGATTTCGTCACATGAATTAATATCTGCTCCTTTACTTAACAACAGTTCTACAGTATGCTTGTTCCCTATAATACTTGCTATATGGAGAGGACTCCCTAAGTGTGGATCACAGATATTAATGTCAGCTCCATGAGTCAGTAAAAGTTCAACAGTGTTATCAATTGGCTGATTTCTTCTTTCCTTTTTTTTGTGTTCGCTTGTGTTCGTACTGAGAACTGCAAACTCCAAGGGAGTATATCCATAGTTCCTCCCGGTTCTCAAATTCACATTATTCTTCACCTGAATCAGCTTCTGCAGTATTGCATGATTATGAAGCATGGAAACAATGTGAATAGGATAATAGTCCCCCCATTTTTTCACCAAAAACCATTTAACTTGTTCTTTTGGAAAGACATTGAACAAATCCATCGAACCATTGCAACATACCGCAGAAAAACAAGAAGTATATTTAAGAGAATTTTGCTTTCGCTGTAGAGTTTCTAAACAATGTTTTGATACATTTGTATGACAAAATACTATGATAGCACTAAGAATTTCCACTTTTTTTTCTTCATACAGAAACCCAAGTTTTGAAGCAACTGAATGTTGAAATTTTTGATTTTCTTCATCCAGAAGCTGTTTTTTGGCAAGTAAGTTGTGCAGTTTTTCGGGGCTATCTTTTAATTTTTGTATGAAACATTTAGCCACCTTCTCATTCCTAACACATGGATTGAGAACAACATCCAACAGACGATCTCCAAATAAATCATTAAAAAGTCTATCCGCTAGATCGCTTACATATTTATCATTTAGATATATGGTAAATTTATCAACTTCTTCTTTACTATTGTCGTCACTGCTTTTTAAGTTTACACGTCGTCTAAGGAAACCAATATCGGCATACTGTATTGTTTCTGTCGGATAGTCTGTTCCAAACACATAGGTGGTAACTTCCATTACAAAATCGTGATAAAAATGATAGGTGTCCTCAATCTTCTTGACAAAAAATCCCTCTAGAGTCTTCAGAGCGTCACCAATAGTATGAGGTGCTGTGTTTTTATTCATTTCACACAGTTTCAAAGCAATTTCAAATTTTTCCTTTAAGCAATCGTTTTTGTGTATATCCTCAACACAAAGCTGATTGTTACACAGAACAAGAAGAACAAGAGCACAGTAACTGTCTTTGCATTTCTTTCTGAAATGTCTTATTTGTTCCTGACATACGTTAAAAGGTTCTTTAAAAAATCGCGGTCCTATTGTCTGGTTATTTTTGTCGCTAAAATAAAGTTTACATAATAATGGAAAATACTCCTCAGTCATTAAAATTCCATCAATATCGTCTTCTAAAAGACCACTATTTGATGAGTAACTCATTAAAATGGTTTCTTTTTCTCCATTATTCAGTTTATGTTTGTCATCACTAAGATCGAGGATGCATGATTTATCGTTTAACATTCCTCTAACCCTATCATCAAACAGAATATACTTTCTACTTGAGAGCAACATCTTGTTATTTTTTAAACAAGCTTTTAACCTTTCATCGTGTTTCTTCCATGAATTATAGTCCATTTCTTCGAAGGATTCGATGCCAATAGGATCATTGAATACAAAAAGGATTCTGCTTTGTAATACATCTACTGAGAAATATGAATCAGTGATTTCCTTCACGTTATATACTGGTTTCACCGTCCATCCTTGACTCCTATAACACAACGCTATATGTTGTATGATGGCGGACTTCCCTGAACCCGAGTTACCAGTCACAACCACCAGGTTCTGACTGTTTATGAGTTTTTCTACTTCTTTACAAGCTTGTGTTGAAACAAATTTGCTGTCGTCATCCTGCCACTGCTGAAATATAGCCTGGTCAAGTGGTGACTCTGAAAGATAAAAGTTATTCTGTATTATATTTTTTTAAGCATTTGACAAGAAGATTAATATCATCTCATCATAATATTTAATCGTTTAACCTTTTGGTACAATATTAATGATATTAATTAAATTAGACATTTAAAAGCCGTAATTTAATAAAATATTATACAACTTGAAGAAAAAAATTACAGCTTTAAAGTCACAACAGCAACATCAATGCCCGTGCATTATGAATGCCTACTGCTTTGTGGCGATTTTGAAACGTTTACACTCTTGACGAATGACATAGGATAAGAGTATGTATTAACGACATCAAAGGACCATGATCGGAGGTACATTGAAAGTTCAACCTGACGCTTTGTCTCAACAATACATCAACTTTATGCATTTCAAACCCAAAAATATATTTTTTAATCTAAATGTCAAGGACTTTTTCTGCAACTGAATCTATATAACGATGGCTACAGTATTGCAACCTAGATGTGAAAAAAATCATTATAGTTTTGTTATTGCATGTCTCCAAAGTGAGTTTTTGGCCGAATAAAGCTTTTGTCGATTTATTTAATTACCTCTGGTCAAATAAAAAAAATGTTCCATAATAAGATTTTATTTTGGTTTTGTAACTTTTTATAGATCAAGTCATTAAGATTAATTTGACATTGATAGCCATTTATATCGAGTAGTGGGTTAAAAACAGAATGTTTTCTTTTTCAAAATATTTCTTCTTTATTGTGTATTTTTGTTTTTTGTAAGTTAAGCTCTGACTGACGTTTTTGTACTTATTGTTAGGCCATTATTATTCATCAAATTGTCTACATATTTTCCGTTTTCCCGATTACGACAAAGTGCACGAGACGGATGTGACCGGTCAGCAGAGGAGACTCACTCCTTCATGGCACCTGATCCTACCTCAAACTTTTGTAGATATCCGTGTTTACTCTGCTCCTGATTTGTATTTTTCCTTTAAATTTTCGTGTTTAAACACTATATTTCAAAATCATTATTCGTTTCTAATGACATGCTTCATTTACTACTTAGTAACTATTTACTGTTATTTCTCACTGGATCGAGCACTTAATGTTAACACGAGTTTTGATCTGAAAGTCACCGATAGTTTAGGAAATGACCTGGTTCGAGTGCATTTTACATGAAACAGTAAGATAATTATAACTTATTGTAAAACCACTGGAAACATACTTTACAGTGAGCATCTGTCCATTCACGATAAATAAGACGGTAGAGTTTATATAAAAGATCGATCCTCATTCAAAGCGGAAAAAAATCTCGAAACAGTAGAAAAAGGGGGGTGCATTTTTAAAAATCTTCTTCACAAGAACTACAGAGTCAAATTCAATGTAATCAAGCATATTAAATAATCCCTATGGAATTAGGGGCAGATATTAGACCATACCGCACATAGTCCTTTCATCAGATCAAAATATCTTAATTGTTTTGTAGAAAACGCTTGGCTCATCCACGTTACAATAGTATTATCACATTTTGTAAAAGTGTCATTGTTGAGAAGAAGGTGCAGAGTATTTATCATGTAGTTTGATGATAAAATGTAACCCCTTCATGGTCCCCAGTTTAATTTAGGGTCACAAATTTAATAATTTACAATTTTTACTTTACACAAAAGCATGAATATAAATATTTTTATTTATTGTGATGTACTTTTTGAGGAAATATTTTACAGGGTTTATTCAGAAAAGATTCTGAATGCTGTTTCTGCTATGTAGTCTTCCCTGGAGATAATTTGTACCACGTTATGTTAAATTTGACCAAGTAGCAGTAAAGAAAAGGTAAAATATTCGGAAGGTTTTTTTTTCAGACGAACGGCAGGATTAGCGATACTATATCAGAGAAGCCTGGTCTTTATAGGGTTTGTTTGCATAAGACAATTATTTGACTTTCTACTACCAAACCTTTTGAAATTGGTTCTGTTTTATCCCGTTGATATTTTTTAATAGATATTGACTCCTCCTCCTCCTCCTCCTCCTCCTCCTCCTCCTCCTCCTCCTCCTCCTCCTCCTCCTCCTCCTCCTCCTCCTCCTCCTCCTCCTCCTCCTCCTCCTCCTCCTCCTCCTCCTCCTCCTCCTCCTCCTCCTCCCCTTCAAATTAAGCGAAAAAGATAAAATGTGAAAGACAGAGATGTATTTTCAATATTATTTCTGATATTTTAATATCTTGACAATTTATCAAAAATATGTTTTTTTGTTTGAACTAATTGCCGATGTTTCATGCTGCAGATGATATATAAATAATAAGCCATATTGAACACATACTTTGTACATCTAATGTTTCTTTCTTCTTCTTTTCTTCTTCATTAACTAAAAATTAAATAGAAAAGATAAAAAGTAGAAGACAAATATGCATTATTTCTTGTGACTTTTTTTTATTTACAGATTAAAACATTATCTTGTGTTTAAACCTTCCCAACTAGTTCCCCGCAAAAGTCAATGTCTTTTTGCTGCATAAATTATATTACTAACAATACTAAGCCATAAAAGTACTGATATTCCCATTTTTACTGATAAACATAGACATTTACTGACAATGTACTGATATTACTGATAAACTTAGTAAAGTACTGACGTTTTTACTGACGCTACTGAGAAACTTAGAAAAGTACTGATAAACTTAGACAGTACTGAAACTTAGTGAAGAACTGACCCTTTTTACTGACGGTACTGACAAACTTAAAGAAGTACTGACAAGTACTGATAAGCATTGAATTCATTGTTCTTACTCCTGCTAGAGCTTAAAGGTAGTGGATTTGATTAAATAATGTATTTTGAATAATAATAAAGTATTAAATGATTATTACACTTATAAATAATGTCACGCTTCTACCATCGTTTTTAATAGTTTTATTTAGACAATAGACAGTGGTAATAACTACAACAAAACAAAGACAAACGTAAGCACATATGACATGACAACGACATCAAATGTTTTCTTTTAAAGATAATAAAAATAGTCAAAATTTATAGGCTTAGAATAATCAGAATGTACAATTATGAATTTTCATTATTATTAAACTTACCAAAGTTAATTAACTTACTCCATTGTGGTCTAAAACATGAAAAAGATTGACAGTTACTGATGTTTCTACTGTGTTTCCTCACGAACCGCACGAGACACACTGAGTTTCACATATCATAACACACGGATATAAACAGAACATACACAATTTCACAACACGGACAAAAACTGATAAACAAACAAAATAAGCCGTGTAACGGCACAAAAAACATTTTCTTTGAAAGAAAATGTGAATTAAGGTCTTCCATTTCCAACGGAAGTCCTTATAGTTTTCGTACAGTTTCTTCTTATTTTTTTTAACAAATGTAGTGCAGTCGAAACTATCCAACCGATTTACACAATTTGTTCACAGATGATAGGAATGGACCTGAATTTATCTAGTTTTTAATTTTTTAGCCGTCGTCACTTCCGATACCAATTTATTGGTGCTTTTGTAACTTTTTCGACCCATTTTGTGCACGCTTCATCTCAAAAACTATTAGAGATATGAATATGAAATTTTCAGGATAGGTAGACCATAGTCTGAAGTTGTGCTTATTGTTTTTGTTTTACACCATTGGCGCCGTTCTAAGAGCTTACTATGGCTCCAAAATTGGGTACGAAATTTGTTCCCCTTTTTTGTACACACGATTTATCAGAGATGGCTCGATATATTTTTTTTTGAAATTTTAAGGAGTGATAGAAAAAAATTATATCTTGAGTATTCATTTTTCATTTTTTTCAAAGTTCATTTCCTGTCGTCCGTTTCCTGTCCCGCGACAAAAAGCTTGTGATATCGAGATCTCAAAAATGATAAGGACTTGAACATTCAGACTTTGTAGGATTATAGACCTATAGCTGTAGATGTCTTTAAGTTATTTTGTTTTGTTCGTCATAACTTCCAGTCGTCATCGAAACCACTTTAATTTTTTTTTCTTTTGCAATGAATTTGTTTAATATAGAATTGAAATATAAGTAATAAAAATTACATTGGTCATGTATCCGAGGTTAAATGAAAACAAAAAAATCTACTTCCGGTGAGAAATCTCAAATATCTCAGAAAGCGTTTTTTTAATAAATGTTTTACCCACGAAATCTCAAAAAAGTCAATTGATAAATGCACGAAACTTATATAGATAAAAGACATTCGATAGAAAATGCATTCAATCGCTTTCAATTTATCAACCGTCACTTCCGGTCCTCAATGGAAGGGTTAAAACAAACCAAACTGTTTGAAAATTTAAGTTTTTCTTTTTACAGTTTAAGTTAAATTGATAAACAATAAAGTGAAAAGGTCTAATGTTTAAGAAAAATTAACTTTTTATTTTCACTGAGCATTTCCGTTTGTCCGTTTCCTGTCAAGAGACAAAAAAACAATGACTCCACGAGATCTAAAAAACGGTGATGACTTGAACAACCATGATAGATTTAAGTATGTATCCGTGTTTACATTATGTTTTTTGAATCGTCGTCACGTCCGGTCGTCAACGAAGAGTTCAAACAATTCATGTTTTAACAAGTTTAACCGATTGTCTTTGGATTTTCATCTAGCTTGATAAACAGTGATGTTCACTAATGTGATGATAACAAATGTATAAAAAACAGCTTTTATTTTCATTAATCAATTCCGTTCGCCCGTTTCTGGTCTCAAGACAAAAATCCTAGTTTCACCAGGATCTCAGATTTGGCAGAAAGTATCGATATTTCATCGTATCATATAAAACAAAAGCGGACGAAAGACCTACTCGTTACTCGTAACGAGATCTAGTTTTATATGTTATTTTATAAGTGGAGGAGAATTTGAGCCAAGTTCTAAAATATACTGGCCCCGTTGATTTTACTATTACTGAATGAAATTCTATCTGCTCTTTTTTTATTGTATGTTATGTTTCCACATTAATTAGTTAAGCTACCTAGATACAGTGTAACATTTATATTTACTGATATTAATTTTGAAGCATTAACTGGGTCTGTTACATTTAATTTGTTTAATGTTAACAAAATTATGATCAGAAAAAGTGTCATAATTAAGAAAAATGTAATATGGGGCTTTATTTCGTACACATAAATTCGTGTTGTACAAATAGGAAGGGGTGGAATTAGAGTTGGATGTTTGCAAATGACTAGGAATGCCGCGGTTTTTTTTTATTTTCAGACGTAAAACATGTTTTAATTCAATGTTTTGCCATATGCAGATATTTACATTTGCAGATATGTGTTCTTATATGAACCTAGAGAAGTGCGAAAACGTTCAATTCTGTATGAACTTTTGCATAACGTCACAATGATCATAGCATGCGCTTATCGCTTGTCGCAAGGATAATTATAAACTTAAAATATCGGTAATTTTAACAGTTCTGAACGATATGTCTCTTTCAAACGTAAATATAAGTAATAAAAATCAATGTACAAAAAGTCACCAGGACATGAAATCGGTTGGTACGTGATCAAATCTACAAAGAGGCCGTTCGGGCTTTAAAGGATTTGATCACGTGATTTAACCAAATATTACATTAGTAATCATGTCATTTGATCACGTCATTTCACCTAAGATTACATTAGTAACATTAAATCCAATTCTAATTGTAGTTTTACAATATATATGCATGCTGGGTTTATTCCATAAGGGCAGTATTTCTAAACTTTTAATGTATACATGTAGATTTCTTTCTACATCTTCTTTGCAAAAAAAAAAAAAACAGCAATCGTCAGTGCTCACAATAATTGTTTTAAGGTAGTATTTTGTAGGCAAAATTCTGAAAAGAATTCTGTACTGAAGCCACTGTACTGAGGTATCAGGACTTGTTTAAAACATTCTTTAAAGAACTCTTTAACTGAAACATTAATTTCTAGTTCCATGGATAATTCAGTGTTCCATTTCTGAATGGAGTTTGGTATAATATCTTTACTATGAATAAGATTGTACAAGATTTTCGAACATTTTCAAACAATAAAACATACTCAAAGTAAAATGAAATGTATGGATAGTGATCTTTTTTAACATCAGATCTTTTTACTGAGAAATATAGCATACATGTTTTCAAACAAAATATCTGTAAAATGAAAAATATAAGAGAGCAGTTAAGTGTTAGTTCATATCAATGTGTCAAATGCTGTTCCGAATTTAAAACTCTTTCTTTTCATGTTTGAAATTCTTAGAACTGTTAAATCCAAATTTTTAAATTCTGTTTTCCTTACTTGAAAAACTGGGGGGAAAGTATTCAGGGGTGTTAAAACGATATATTGTATTATTGTTTAGCAGTACCAAGCATTCAGATCTTAGGACATGTGTGTATATTCAAGAACATGTGTCTCTGTCACCTCATTGTTTCCAACCTTGCTACCGTGCACTAAAAATTGTCAAGAAGGGCTGTGTACAGTAGCCATTATATAATCGCTGACTGGCCATTCAGATCTTAGGAAGTGAGTGTATATATACATGTACACGTGTGTCTGTCACTTCATTGTTCCCAATCTCGCTACCGTGCACTGCAAGTTGTCAAAAAGGGCTGTATACAGTAGCTATTATATAACCGCTGACCGTGTAATAAAAAGTCAACATTCTTTCCTTTGAAAACTTCAAATTCAATCAATCAGTTGTTAAATATGTGTTTTAGATTTTTTGATCAATTGGTCTGGTGTTAAATAAGACATTGATCGATAGAAAATTAAATTGACCACTCTAAGTTAATCAAAAACATTATACATAATACAAACATATGCATTCATAAAAATTAATTAGGATTGCTTGTCAACTTATTGAGAATTGAGAAATCGATTTTTGGGTAAACTATTTGTAATTTTTAATTCAAAATCAATGGAAACTCTCTCTCTCTCTCTCTCTCTCTCTCTCTCTCTCTCTCTCTCTCGCTCTTTCTCATGCTTTATTTAAAAGAGAAAACCAATGGTAATCATCGATTGCAGTTTACATGATTAAGATATAATAAGTTAGTATCTTATCTAATTTACTTCCCGCTAAATAGAATCAAGATACATTTCATCGAGACTATGTTATTCTATGCATCATTAAACAAAGCAAACATGTCAAAATATAGGTGATCATTTCGATCGGTGTGTGATTATCTGCACGTGCTAATTATGTTAGGTTACCTGGCTCCTTCACTTGTTTTTTTTTTTTTTTTTTTTTTTACAAAACACGGTATTTTTTCAAATATCAATAATGATATATGTAAACGGTTTATCAGTATAAACAAGTCAAACTTGATTTGTGTCAATGTTGAGTCAGATGTTTAGATAAAATCTAGTCTCCTCAAGCTTCAATGTAGATGGATAGGGTTCAGTTCTACGCAGTACAGTTAAGGCGGTCAATAAAAATATGGGCAAATTTTTGTGATGAAAACACGTATACTTTAGTTAAACTGGCATGTCCTTTTTAAAATCAATAACAGTCACTCAAATGCAATATATTTCTAAAATATATATATAACAGTACAATATTTTATGTTCATAGTGGTCACGTGGTATGGCAGTCGCATGGTACAAGCAGATGTATTTGTGGTTTTGAGGTCATTTAAAAAATTCAATATTGCAAGGGCATAATCATGTCAAAATTCACAACTGAATTATGAAATAACTTGATGTTATATCGTACATTTTGAAAAACGGTGCGAACTTTTTAAGATAAGAATATTTGTTAGTAGAAACCGTAATTTATAATGCATATGTTGAATAATTTTGAAGGTCACAGGATTAATTTCATTAAAAGATAATTAATTTGTAAGATTTTACAAGGATCGTAGAAGTTTTTAAGTTATATAGCATATTTCAAATTCACATGTAAAAGTTTGTCAGGATCAGGTAAGTGTATGCCCTTGCAATTAAGTGATTTATTTAGGTACTCAGATTTTAGATGAACGATATTTTATACAAAACCGAGGTGGCCTCTTTATACGATGCAAACTTTTAACAAAATGAAAATAAGACTATATAGGTAGCATTCTACTAATAATAATTTTAAACAAAATATTCATTTATACTTTTCCGTAAATGTATGACATTTATTTTTCTTCGCTATAAAACTGCACGATAGCCTTCAATGATTTAACTTAATGCGTCATTTTGAAGCATATGACGTCATATTTTGTAGTACAGCGAGAACGACATCGCGCTTATTTTTCAGTGTGTACGATATAACGGACATCAAAATTGTAAGTAATAGCATTTGTTGTTTTTAATTAAAAGATTAGTATAAGTTAATTTTACTAATAAATAGATTAATAAGTACTTTCGAGGTTTGTAATATACTGTGATGTCATAATGCACATTTCCCGTACTTTTTGTCTGAACGGAGTTTATTGACAGCCTTAACTGTGCCTCGTAGATTTATATTATTTCACAAAGACAAAATCACAGATAAACACGTTCTCTCAGTAGATGTCAGTGCAATAAAATCGGGTAGTACATAACTGCCACATTGGTACATTATCACGTGACAACTATAAATAGCTTACGTATATTCCTTAATATAAAATGAGATAGAACAACACTACACTACTAGTACTACCCCGCGGTTTCCAAAATAAAATAAGCATACCAAGTGAAAGCAAAACATCTCAGTTTAATCAAAACCGCTGCTAGAATCCTATGTTTGTCCTTATTTAAAATTTATTAATCCGGTTCCAGTAAAACCTTCCCAACTTTTATATAGATTGCACGACTAATTGCATCAAAACAACACACAACATGGGATTCTAGCAGCACTTTTCAATTTAAGCATTAATCAAACTAAAGATATGTTTAAAATTTCAAGTCTAATATATACGGGGTAGTGTTGTTCTAGTCGGATTTTTACACCGTAAAGAACGACAGAGGAAAGCCTGGCCGAGAAATAAAAGCAAATTTATATACCTTTTAGCGAATGATTGATAAAACTAACATCTCCCCCAATATTCTTATGTTCAATTCTCAATAAATCACACCACAATACTTTATTAGAATTCTTAGATTAGTTATATTTTGAATATGTTTACAATGCCATCAAACGACATTCAACTTTTAGTCATGACGTCATCAATGTGTAAATCTACGTAACACAAACTAATTTCTGGAAAAAAAATTGTCTGTCGTATTTCTTCTTTTTTTTGATTTACGTTTCATTGGTTAGATATTTGAATATGTACATAATAACTAAGATTTGTGAATTCACGGAATTACATGCAACTCAGATTCCATATGCTTCCTTAACACCCCCGCGTGGCATTCATTATGACAAGTGAACAAAAACTTTCCAAGCACTACAACCACTACCAAATGCATCATGTATGGTAGTGTAAAAGAGCAAAAAAAAGAACATAAACATATATACATCATTTGTTTTACAATGAAATGTAGAACTTTAAATAAAGTTTTTAGATGCAAACATGTACATGTATAAATTTGTGCAAGATTTTTTCTAAAGAACAGGGTTTATGTTTAATAAACAATTAATAAATGGTGATACATGAGTATTCATGGGAAGAATTTACAGAATATGGTATGTTACTCCAATGAAAGTTATGAAAATTTTAAGGAATTTTTACGCAGTGGTAGCATTACTAAAATTTTAAAAATGTCTTGAAATGAATTAATTTTTGCACCACTTTTCAACAATATACAATGGTACTCAACTTCACAAAAAAATAAAAAAAACCATAGTAAAATCATTGTGTTATGTTGAACTAGAATATTGTTGAACAAAAAGCATTATAAGAAATGTAGAAACACACATGTTGCATATGTAATAACCACATATCATTCAAAAATGTAGGAAATACAATTTTGAAGAAAAGCCAAATTTGTCAAGAATGTTTGCACACCTACACTAACAAAAAAATTGAGCAAAATTGGAGCCTTGTCAAAATGAATGAACAGAAAAGGAACTTGCATTTATATCAATTTTAGGTATGTTGATATTCTAAATAGTTTATAGAACCCACATAAACAATTTTTTCTTCAGCTGCAGCAATTCCAATTTGTCAAAAGTTCAGTTTGAAATTTCTGTTAGTATGAAAGTTCAATATATTTTGAGTTCAATTTTTAATTTCAATGATTTCGTTTTCTCTTGCGGTGATTTCTGCAGTCAGTGGAAGTTTGCAAAGTAAAACAGACTCCACTTCATGAAGTTGACATTCCAAGTAATGCGCCAGGGCTTCACTGCCAATTTTAAATTCTTCATACTCTCCATTGGCATCATCAGCAGTAAGGGATACCAAATTTTCCTCCAGCCACTCAAAGCCAATGAAAGAAACTCTTCTGTAAATAACTGGGGTATCAACTTCCTGTAAAATTATTCAAAAGTATTACTTTATTGCAGAGTGTTCATTACGTTCATGTTAACAGCTGCTTCATTTTCAAGAAATTTAATCTTAAAATATACAATCCATTTAAAGTAAGGGTGTATATAATATATTTTCTACCATAAAATGAATGATATTATGAATAGTTAAACATTATGAATAGTTAAACTAAATAAGTACAAGATTTTACCTCAATGTTTGTACGAGATGTCGTTGATACGCTTTTCTCATCATTGTACAGCTGTACAACAACATTTGTTATACTTATGTGGCTGCTAACGGAAGTTTTCTCCTTACACAAGTCCCTCCACAAGGAGACTTTGCAGGAACCCGATGCATCTTTCACTTTAATAGTCCTAACTGGGGTATCCTTCCCTTTAACCCTTACGGACCTTTCAATCTCTTCCTGTTAAAATTACAAAATACAATTTATACAATGATTAAATCTATTATTAAGTTTTCTTTACTAAGGTTATGTAAAAACATCACAATGTTATTTGATTACCTATTGAATATATTAACAGAATATCTCAATTAATGGATTAACATAATAAATTGCTACATTTATTTAAAATACAAAACATAATATTAAAAATATACTTACTGAAACAACTTGCCCCCCAAGGGTAACAAGGGTCTTCACAGGAGATGTTTGGACCGTTTTAATGTTCACCTCAGCAGCAGGAGGTGGACATGCGATGTCTTTTCCCCGTTGTATTTATGATGCTGGGACTTCCATAGGACCAGTCTTAAGGACTTTGCTTCTGTTGGTCATGACAATTGATTTGCCTACATCATTTTTAAGGATGACATTCAACAGTATAACAGTTTGTCCCTCTTTCATGAGGTGTAGTTTTGCCGAGTCATACAAGACTCCTTTTACAGCCATTGTGTTGTCCGCAAAGCCAATGACTGTTGATTGGCGCTTTTCACCACCTGCATTTTTGTACGAAATAACTGGGCCAACTCCACAAACGTTAACTTTAATTGCTGAGGCGTAAGGTGTGGATTGACTGCTGCCACGAAAGGCTTATTCTTATGTCTTCATCTATAAGTGAAAAATAGTGATGTTAATAATAAAACCTTTAATTACTAGTAATATTTTACTTGCAGCGTAAAGCAAGAAACACAGGTTTATGATCAGAGAAATATGTTTCCAGTACACCACTAGAGTGTATTAAATTTTTGTTAATATTTGTGTACACATGATCCAAAATAGTGTTGTAATTAGTTGAAGATGTACTGACTAGTTCAGACAAAGAATAATTAGAGTATAGAAAAGTTGGCAAACCTTGGATTTGACTGAAATTCAAGTTAAAGTCTCCCATAAAAATGTGAGGATTCTTTAAATTGTAAACAGTATCTAAATGAGCAAAAAACTTCTTGTACAATTTTAATAATGCAAGCTTTGGGGAACAGTACAAGAAACAAATGTGAATAAGCAGATCTGCATGTAATATGTAACCATGTGCAAATTCAACACCAAGGATATTGGCCCCAACAAAGGAATTTATGAAACCTTTTGTGTAAACTGCTAAGCCATGATATGCTCTACCACTACAGCAAGTGTCATCATTTCTTGACAAATTGAACCCTTCCAGATTTACAATGCCTGATCGGTCATTTGGTTTAAGACAGGTTTCTCCAAATGCTATGATATTAGAAGCCAACATGTTGGCATCTGCACGAACATCATCAAAATGCTTTTTCAAAGACCTACAGTTGTGAAAAATTATTTTGAAAATATGTTCTGAAATGTTGTAAAGCAGAGGGATTGATATATTAACCTGAGAAGATGTTCGCATTCTATTCATTTCCTCCACAACAGGAGAAGACACTTTAATACAATCTGGATCAAAATTTAGTAAGAAGACAGAGGTCAATTGTTTAACACGACTTAAAGCAACATAATACAAATGATCTATTTTTTTTTTTTGCCAAGACCCAAAACAGCACTTTCAAGAGTACAACCTTGTGCTTTATGTACAGTTTTTGCTGCTGCAAGACAAAGAGGAAATTGTCGGCGAGTTACATGGAAAGATTTATAATAACTTATATTAAACTTTCTTGTTGTTTCTATAATTGGGGTCCATGTTGAAGAAATATCAGGAGAGAACAGATGTTGATATTGAGTCCTGCACTTTTTACCAATATCTTCTGAACAGAATTCCACCTAAACAATACTACATCTAGAAGATCCAGGTACCCTGAAATCAAGTTTTGATATTGTGCAAGGTGTACCATTAGCCAATTCATCTGATACATCAATATTAACACAAATTTCTGCTGGCAGACCCTCACCAAGACACAAATATTTGTTTAATCCTTTTGTTTTTGTGGCATCTTCTGGAATTTTCATCAGAATTTTTTCATGTAAAGAGGATGGTAAGTCTCCAGATATACTATCAATGGCCTCTACAATGGTTTTTTTGGAATTGCACACATGCTGAAAAATAGTTCTGTTATAGTTCTGAACGTCACATCTGTGTGTGAATAAATGTGGCACATTCCGTGTTGTATCATTTTCTTCTTCAAGAATTTGCATTTTTAATGCTGTTATGTCTTCTTCCAAATGATTTCCTTCTCTAATTCGATTCAACATTTCAGCAAATTCTAAATCATCTTTCTGTCTCATAATTTGATCCAATTCAAACAATAGGAAATGATCAGTCCATAAATTTGCTCCTAAAGATGCAATACTTTCAGTATTACTAGAAGCAAATATCCGCTGATCAAAAACTGGTTTCAGTTGAAACAAATCCCCAAAACAAATAATTGAAATACCACCAAATGGTCTAATGCAACCCAAGATTTCTTGCAATCGTAAATTTATAAAATTGAACATATTTCCTACCATAGATATTTCATCAATAAAAAGAAGTTTTAGAAATTTAAATTTTGACTGAAAGTTGCTCAACTGTTGCATGTCAAGAGGTTTATAATGAAACCCTTGGTCTGCTGGAATATTAAAAGCAGAGTGTACAGTACAACCACCTACATTGAAAGCAGCTTTGCCAGTTGGTGCACAAATCAAACTATGAACATCATCTGGATTTTCCCCAGGCTGGTGTGAAAAATGCTTTACAAGTGCCTGATAAAGAGCTTTTAGTAACACACTTTTACCAACGCCTGCACCACCACTAAGAAAGTGATAAAGTGGATCTGTTTTAGTTTTCATCCAATTAAGTACATGATAGAAAAACTCCTTTTGTTTAACATTTAATGTTCTAACAAGATTTCTGTATTCATCATCAGTCAATTCCCTTGCAAGCTGTTCCTCTTGGTTTGGTATTTGTTTTCTACCAATGTTTAGATCTAATGCAAGATCATAGTCATTATTTTCAAAGCTAGTTCCTGGATTGAAGCATCCGTATTCTTTGCACATTCTTGATCCGCTTTCAGCATCACATTCATCTTGGTGTTGCAATTCAGAAATAACAGAACATTTTTCAGTTGCTGACACTGTATATTCCAGTTCAGATATATTAATCGTATAATCACATACATAGTTTTTTCTCTTCCTTTCAATTTCTCCTTGATTGTCAACATATCTTTCTTCATAACTCGAAAAATTTGCTAAAATATCAGAATATTTTTTCCAAGGCAAATATAACATTAACTGTTCCCGGAAATAGTTTTCATTGTCATTTCCTTTACTGTAGCCTACAGAATAAAGCACTCTTGGACGCTGTCTCTTTACCATAACAGTACCATCATGAAAAACATGTTCTTAACACTCCAAAAGTACATTTACATCTGAAGACTCTTGATCGTCATCAGAATCATGATCGTACGTTTCTGGCAGTTCTTCTGGAACAGCTTTAGAACAATTTTTGTTGTGATTATCTGGTCTTTTTTTACCATACTGCACAGTATATAGAGCCACAAAATCTGCCAAACATAATTTACTCATTGACTTTGGTCGTCTTTGATAACGCTTTATAGTGCTGTCTGATTCTACAGAGGTTGATGCTTTTGGTAGTTCTTTTAACACAGTATTTGGTTTCATTAGAGTTACTCTTTCACTTTCTGGATTTGTATCTACAAATACTACATCTCTAGAGGACCGTCTTAATGGCATCTGTAGCACTAGATAACACGCCTCTTGAGCTCCCACCTCAACATGATTCAAAAATGTATTGCCAACTTTTCTAACTTGGTCTCGAATGTTACTAGAAGCATTTTTGGATTCCCTGCATGCAGTACTGAGCAAATTGGACATTCCTCGTTGTCCTTTAAAAATGTATGATACAATATAGGCTGCACATGCATATGGATCAAGTATATATTGTATATCCATGTTAGCTTCCCAGCATTTCAGTAATGTTTCATTGTAGTTGTTTACTCTAATTTCAGACAAAGCTCGCCTCAAAAACACTTTTTTTTGGGCCAGATTTAATACTTGATCTTATGGCTAGAATATACTTATCATACGAGAGTTTCAATGAAGTCAAAAACTGTTCAAATGTTAGATCACAATTTTCCCCTGATTTTAACCCATCTAAAAATGAAGTAATTTGTTTGTAATTATTTTTTGCCTCAGTAATGTCTTCTCTATCATCATTTAAGCCCTCTAAAATCACAGTTTTATCAAGGGGAGGTATAGGAAATCCAAAACGAAAAACAGGCTGACCTTTTTTTTCTGCAAGATTGGGCATGTCTATGAGTTTGATAATTGACTAATGTAGCAATAGATTGATTTTTGCTGCAAGAAATATATTTGTCAACAAATGTTTCAATTTTATTATTTGGATCATTAACAATAGATGGGGCCTTGTCAATCCAAATAAGCATGTGAACATGTGGGGAACCTCTCTGTTGGAATTCTACTCGGAAAAAAAAATCTACTATTTTACCTATTGGAGAACTTTCATGCTTTAATACATTGTTTAAAAACATTTGGAATCTATGATCAAAATATCTAGCACATGTTACAGGATCAGCTTTAATAAGTTCACTTTTTTCAAACCATGTCAAATTTTCAATTTCTAAATCTGTGAATGTTTTGTTCCTGAGAAACTTTCCTAACACTCTTCGTAAAGGTTTCCATTTTGTTTCTGCTGCAGAGAAAGAGCAAAACCATGTTGGAATGCCCAATTGTCGAATCATTGCATATATGTCTTTCTTCGTTCTCTCCCAGTACGGTGGCGAGCCACGAATCGTTCGTAGAACTCTAAAGCCCTCATCATGCTTAATGATATTTTCAATTGAACTCTCTGACAAAACTTCATTCACAGTAAGTTTTTTACCCTTCATTTTACATTTTCTTACAGCAAGTGACACTTTATCAGATATTTGTTTTATCTGCAATTTCTTGAGTTTAAAAAAGATATTTGTCACATTTTGAGCTACTCTCCTGTCACAGTTTCTCAATTCCCACTTACAAATTGTGCTAAAGTGGACAGGGGTAGATCGAGAATTGTTGTTTTTCCTGGTTTCACCGCAGTATATTGCTGGGAAGGAGAGGAATTCAGAATCTTTATCTTGAAACATTCCTAATGGAGTGTTCCCCTCTGCTGGGGCAATGCTTAAAATTCTATTGAATTCTCGAAAATCTGCAGGGTGCATAACAGTATCAAGATTTCCTGAGGACCTCAAAACTGACCCATCATCCTCTGACCATTCGTCTTCTTCAAACTCCTGTTGCTCTTGTTCACTATCTGAATGGTTTAATCTTTCTTGAATTTCTTTCTCCTTTAATAAACCATCATTATTTACAATATTCCAACTCTCGTTTAATTCTATCCCTTCATTTTGAAACAATTTGCTATTCTGTATTAACCATTGTGCTGCCATTAGAATTTTTTCTGGTCGGACTTGTTCAAACGCTATGTGGCTTTTAAAGTTGAGACTTCTTTTAAGTTTTATTGGAATTGTCTCACTAGCATCCATATTTCTTGGTAAGAGATTAACTGTTTTGTTCACATCAGCGGGAACATTTACAACGTTACCGTGCATAGCTAACTGACCCCCTCTGGGCAATTCTTTGATCTGCATAAAAGGGATTCTTGGCGATATCAATCTTTCTTCTAATTTTTTCAATCCTTGCAATTCATTTGGTATTGCTGGAAAACAAAAGCCATTACCAATGGAACAGGATGGAACTTTACTTTCCATAAGATATGTTTTGCATTGTTTGCAGATCCATTCCTTGTTATTTACCGTTTTAATTGATTTTACACACATTTGTAACAAATTCTTTTGGAGTTTCTGAGAACATCTAAATTCTTCAACAGATTGTTTAAAGAAT
Source organism: Magallana gigas (assembly GCF_963853765.1). Taxonomy (NCBI): domain Eukaryota; kingdom Metazoa; phylum Mollusca; class Bivalvia; order Ostreida; family Ostreidae; genus Magallana; species Magallana gigas. The sequence continues at coordinate 50,203,323 of NC_088860.1, read as the reverse complement.
AGTTGACTGCAACTAACACATATATATTCTGGTCCTTGGGATATAAGTAAATGAAATTCTGATACCAGTTTATCGGAATTATCACAACATTGCTTTTTGCAACCAGTAGATGTTTGTGATTTCTTTTTGCGCTTCTTTTTATTTACATTAGTATCATTATCCATTAGATTCTGAGACTTAAAAGGCAGGTCTACAAGTTTTACAGCTCTTTGGTCTTCACATGAAGTGAGGTCAATTTTCTCATTCACATTTAAAGCTTCCTTACTTTTTGGACAAATGCTATCTGGAATAGTGCAAATATTAACATCTGCTACTCTGTGTTCATACTTAAGTTTGAACTCTGACATAGTACAGATTTTAATCACATGCAAATCATATTGTTCATCTATTCCATTGACAAGACATCTCAAATGAAGACATAGTTCCTGTAAGGTTTTCTTTTGAATAATAACACTTGTTCTGTCGGGCGAGGATAAACCTGCAGCATTTCTAGCATGCGAATCAAAAACAACAAAAAAAACATTCTGACTTAAAATTGCGATGGCACTTTCCTTACACAGGAATATGCAAAATTGATTCTCATTTTCATTTCCTGAGAGTCCCATCGCAAGTGCTATCTTTAAATTGACAAATGGATAGTTTCCAGAGAAATTTTCATTAATGGTTCCACTGTATGTTTTTTTAATTTTCCAGTTAAAAAATATTTTATCCATTTGAATAAATGGTGGTACATCTTGTGGCTCAAGAAAGGACCTATAAGACATTAAAACTTCTCTAGCAAAGTTGTAAACATGATCCCCTTGAATCAGAATTTCATCTAGATCTTTGGCTACCCACTCCGAAGATATGAAAGGTTTCATGTAAAGTTTAATCAGAAAAACAGTGCAACAAGGTAAGCATTGCCGTCCACGAGACTCAAAGCTGAACAACTCATCACCTTGGTGGAAAGTTCCCTGAATCGGAAAATCAGTTTTGGGTCCAGGATTCAATTCTACATCACCACACAAAAACAACAACACTGAAACAATCAAACAAACCTTGTTCATGTTTGATGCTAAATATAGAAAAAGAAACCATATTTTACCCATTGTGTTTTTCTTTTGAATTTTCTTACTCTTATTACAGCTATAACATCCTATTCTAGCACGCCACTGTGCAATGTCTACCCCCATTTTATGAATTCAACAACAAGAAACTATTGAACAATTTAAAAGATCTATATTTCACATCAATTTTTTAAATATTAGACTTCTTTCAAACTTTTTCTGCACCAAATACACCCCTGCATAGTTTAATTCAATCTTTAATATCCTTAAGTGTACCCACAAGATTTTTAAACAGAAATAATTAGCTCCATTTCAACATATAATAGCATTTCCAAAACAAATATCAAAGCAATTTAATTATATTAATTTGAAATCAATCTTTCAATATAATACTTCTGAATAATAATCTCAACTCTAGCATTCAAAATTAAAGTATGAACTCCAGCAAATTCAGAATAAAAATATCAACTCCAGTAATCAGAATAAATATATCAACTCCAGATTCAATATGTAAATTCTACTTCAAAGAATGTTTTGTATAATTTATCAACTCCAAATATTAAATGTTTTGCATCTCCATAATACTATAGTATCAACTCCAGTAATCAAATTTGGTTCAACTCCAGAATACATACATGTACAAAATCTGCTCCCAAGAATTTATTGTATCATTAAAATATCAACTCCAGGTATTCATGCGAAATATCAAGGCTGTTTTCATAAAATAAACATAAATTATGGAATTTACTCAATACTCAAGTTGAATCTACAACTCTTACTCTGAATAGAATTCAAAGAATATTTATAGCATAGTTAAGATATTATACGGTACGTATGACACTTTCACTATATCAAGCAATCTGCATCAATATCAATACATATGCATATTCGTAATGTTAGGACCCTATTTAATATTGGCTGTGATAAAGATGGGTCCTTTTCACACTGATTAAATGTTCTGTAGAATATTCTCTAGATCGTTTTATTCTTTCAGTCGTTTGTATTCATGCAAGTACACGGTCTGGTGGATTTGTTTACAAACAAACTACAACATGTGCTCAAGGCTAACGTAAAATGTATTTAAAATATAATTTTCAATAACAAAACCTTGTTTTCTACAGAAAAAATATATGTTACGTACCTTTTCCTCACTTTCTAAAGCTTCAAGGCGGTCTTTAGGAATCTTTCTTGAACAAACTTAGCTTCGATGCGATGATTGCGATCGTCCAGACACGCTATTCTCTAGACATCACGTGACTACGTATCACAAACTACGCACAAAATAATTCTTTCTGTGCACCTTTCATAACACACGACGCAGAAGACACTTTTTCCTGATATACTTAATAATTGTTGTTTTTAGACATTCAGTAATATAATGACACAAAAACGCTTTACATCAACATGCACTCGAATATCAGTAAACCTTGTATTCCTACGCACTATGAACTGGCGCGAAAATGTCATAACGTTAGAGTTCTCTGCCCTTCTTTAAACATGGCGCTGTTGTAATATTCATTCGCGTAAGGTTTAGAGTTTTATTAAATTTAACAAAATTATTTCATATTGGTTACAATAACGTAAATGATTAAAAACATACGGAAAAATATAATCTTGCTTAAAGATATTAATTACGAACAACAAATAGTTAACTTTGCAACATTCGAATGAAACTATTTTGTGTCGCCCATATTCAAATAATTGTCAACTCTTTTCCTTTAAGATTAGACCAGTAACTAGATGGCCGTAATCCATAATAATAAAATCCGACAGTTTCTTTTTTTTATTAAATAAGGCTCAATTTCTATTTCACTTATAAAATTACACATAAAGTTGACATTTCATTAAAGGAAAATGTTATTAATAAGTTTAATATTTTTTTATTCTTTATTATAATTCACAATACATTATTCAATACAATTTCGCACCTTTTAAGCTCTAGCGGGAGTACGAACAATGGGCTCAGTACTTATAAGTACTTGTCAGTACTTATCTAAGTTTTTCAGTTACGTCAATAAAAAGTGTCAGTACTTCTCTGAGTTTATCAGTACTGTCTTCTAAGTTTATCAGTACTTTTTCAAGTTCCTCAGTACTGTCAGTATAAACGTCAGAACTTTTCTAAGTTCATCAGTAATGTTAGTACATTACTGATGTACCTTTTAAGCTCTAGCGGGAGTACGAACAATGGTGTCAGTACTTAGCTAAGTTTTTCAGCAACATCAATAAAACGTGTCAGTACTTCTCTGAGTTTATCAGTACTGTCTAAGTTTGTCAGTACTTTTTTAAGTTCCTCAGTACTGTCAGTAAAAACGTCAGAACGTTTCTAATTTCATCAGTAATGTTATTACATTTTGAGTAAATGTATAAGTTTATCAGTAAAAAATGGGAATGTCAGTACTTTTATGACTTAGTAGTGTAATATGCTATGTTGCACTAATACCTTGTTCAAGTAAGACTGCATTATCAGGTTTATCCGTTTGAATCAGTGGTAAAAGTTCTAAAGCTGTTTCTGTATGTTGTTTTTCGTCATCACGTCTTTTCCGGAGTTGAATACCTAGATATTGAAGAATGCATAATAATTGCATTTACTAAATTTGTTTTTGTTTTGTGCACTTATTTCATTGTTTACAATTTTATATATTTTTATATCCTTAAGTGGTAAGTAAATTTTATTAATTTAATTTAACAACTGATAGGAGAAATTGTTCCGAAGGTTGCGGTTTAAATAGCCGACAAATAGCTGACAAAACCAAACCAAAAAAAAAAAAAAAAAAACCACACACACACACACACATGTCTTCATTTGATTTATAAATAGAAAAAAAAATATTTTTTGGAAAAAAACAGTCTTTATTTTTGGAAATGTCTTCCTCACTATCAAACATATTTTGTATTAATAAAGTAATTATCTATACATCACAAGGCAACGTCTTACGTAATTTACGCGTTATTATGTCTTACGATTTAATTAAGGCATAAAGAACTAATTAGACCAAAAAAAAAATGATTCATAATAAATTTTTTTTTAAAAAGTGACGACCTCCGTAATCACAAAAAAGAAATTATTGCTTTGTTAAATGATAAATCGCTGACTTTTTTTCCATAAACATTATATTGTTGACCTGAATAATTGTTCAGATGATTCTTTGCACATTAATCATTGAAATTCCAAACATATCAAAATCCTGACTGAGATCGAAAACATGCAACAAAGGAAAGAAATAGACAAAGGGAGATCATTCTAACTTCTTGTTATAGCTATACAATCTCTATTCTTTACGCTTAGGGACAAACAAGCATACATATATTCTCCTCCAAATAATCGTTAGAATTAAACTTCAGTCGAAAAAAAATTATTTCATTACTTTAGAACAGTCTTTAAAAGCAGTGAATAATTTTTTTCTTGAAATCACTTTTATCTGCACATGTTGCTGCAATTTCTAAATACCGATCTCAATCCATTTAACTTACAGATATCCAAAGAAACTAAACTATGCGATTTGAATATAGTTTTATCAACGGTTTGTTTATAAGAAAAACTTACGTTCACTTACAAATGCGAAGATTTTTACCAATGTGATCCTGAAAAGGCCAAAACGTTGTGTACTTTAATTTTAATTAATAAAGGGCTTTAAGTGTTAAGTAATATAAACAAGATTCTAACACTAGAATACAGGATTCTAAACATTCATTAATAAAAGACCTGTAATTCTCTTTAATTTGAGTGTGTGTAAGCAATATTGTCAATATATTATATGATTTAGCGAATGGAACATAAAATCATTAATCAAAATAAATAAATTCATTTACATCACGTAGAATATTCCTCAAAACATGATTTCCTGAAATCTAATTTCAGACTTTGGCTGATATTCATTATGTACGAAAAAAGCTCCAATTTTTACCCAAAATGTTCTATTTTAGAAACGGTCCTGACTTTTACAAACCCGACGGACCATCCAACTACCTTTTTGTTAAAAAAGCACTTTTTCAATGTATATCTTCTCTCCTTTTTTTAAGCGCTAAGCGTACGCAGTACGCAAAGCGCTTATTGGCATTGCTTTTCGGGGATGCCACTTCCGAATAAGTGCCACCTATAATCATCTAAAATAATCTGATGACTCGATGTCGAATGATAGAATGCAGAGGAGTACTCGGCTGTAGTATCGGTGTTAAAGGCAAAATATTTCTAATTATTTACATCAGCACACAAATAATCACAATAATTTTCTTCTTAAGCATCAAAGATTTAAAATAAAAGAATATTTGTCAGTGCATTTAAAAGGTCAAAGAGCATACGTAGATTTGTAAACAACATGTTGCAATGGGGTTTCACACAAAAGTTCACGGGCTGTGATGTCGGTAAAAAGGCAAAATAATTCCTAGAACAGAACTGACAATACACGGTGGATCTCACATGTTGTTTATCAGATCGTTTATTAAAACATTTACTTAAAATACGCGATCAAACTTATAAATTTTTCTTAAAATATAACTTGCAACATTATATGCAGCCGCGTAGTTCTATTTAATGACTTTTTTCAAATTGTAAATCTTAATATTGTCAATACTCATGTTTTACTTTGGGGTAACAGTGCAATGTGACAATGAAAACAAGCATTTATTTACATTAGTTTATAATTTTATCAAAAATACTGAAAAATTAAACTGATCTTATAACTACTAGTACATCGTTGTTAATTATATACATGTCAGTTGTATATATGTATACTGCCATTCTATCCACTGACCTTTATTTTTGTTGTGTACACATATATTGTATTATATCTTTGTATTGGGAGAGGGCGGTCTAAGTTATGGAACTTGTGCCCAATCCCAATTGTATTTTTGTACAATAGAAAAATGTTCAAATCAAAACCCGCGTAGTAATACACCATTTACAAAGGATAGCGTGGGTCGGCATTTTGTAAACACAGCTCAACGATAACAAGATTGAAGCAAAGAAGGCGGGACTAATTCACACTTGACTTCACAGCTCAGGTTAATTTATAGATAACCTTGAGATAAAATTGAGAACGAAATATAATATTTAGATATATTAATGTTCTCATTTGAGTAAATTTGAGGAACCAGAAAGACTTGAGAAGGTTGTGTGCAATTATATATATATATAAATATATATATATATATATATATATATATATATATATATATATATATATATATATATATATATATATATATATATATATATATATATATATATATATATATATATATATATATATTAAAGTAAATTAGATAGTACACATACTATAGTACACATACTTACTTTGTTATTCCATTTTAATATATATCAATAGTTTGATATTAATTTAAAATCTGTGAAAAAACTTAGAATTTGATTGGAAAATACGTTCACAGGCTTTTCTTAACTTCATGTTTAAGGTTTTTTTCACTCTGAGGTTAATTTGTATAGAATATGTGTATTACTGAATGGTAACCACATATATATAACATTTACAATTCCTTTAATTGTTCATACAATCCGTATAGTCAGCTAGGTGAGACAAGTTTAGAGCCAGTAATTTGAGATACATTGATATAATATTTGACATAATATTGAAAGGTATATGAACCTTGAGAACGTTCATCCACTGACAGGATTTTCAATGTGACAAATATTTGAGAATTTATGAGACAAATTGCTCTGTTTGAAAAATGAGAATAACAAATTGAGAAACTTGAGAAATGATATTACATGACAATAACAAATGAGAATGAGATGAATTTTCGAGATGCAGAGAGAAATACTTGACATATTCTCGAGATACTTCAATGATTAAAAATCGAGATATAATATATAAATATAAGTAATAAGGAATCATTCTTTGAATATTATGAGGGGATAATTTCGGTCGGGGCGTGATCAAATCTACAATAAAGCCCTTCGGGCTCATTATACTCAAAGAATGATTCCTTATTCCTTATATATATACATGTATATATATATATATATATATATATATATATATATATATATATATATATATATATATATATATATATATATATATATATATATATATATATATATCTGAAAACAATGAGAATAACTGAAATTGTGAAATTTGAAAATTGACAAATTGTAGTTTTGAGTTTGTGTTTTAAAATTTGAGTACTTGAAATTAACTGTAGATATATATATAATATAAACAACAATTTGAGAAAAAAAGAAAAATGAATCATTTCAATATTAGAGTTTAAAATATTTTCAACAGCCTCCTTGAAATATGACATGTAAAATTGAAAACTTGAGAACAGTCAATAAGGAAATTGAACTGCTTTAAGTACATAAAACATGTAAGTTGTTTTTTTTTGCTATTGCGTACAAGTTTTTTTTCTGTTGTCAATATACTTTTTAAAATGTTAACACTGAATATAGAACAAAACATACCAATGAGGGATTTATTAGTTAGGCCATCAATTACTGTATGTGCTGATTTCTGTCAGGGTGATACTTCTTTTTCAATTTATTCAATAGGTAGACAATGCATGACCATCTGTATCACTTTCATTATGGAATCATGTCTAACAGATGTAACAACAATTAAGAGGACAGACATGAACATGGTTTTAATTGCAGGTGATGTATTGTACAAGAAATTACAAAAATGGTCAATCTAATGAGCTGTTGCAGTTTTCTGATTTGCCTCAATTTATTATGTATCATGGCAATTGCTTTACCATCAGAGAATATAAAGAGAATGAAATATGAAATAGATGGTTTAGGTTTGCAACTAGAGTCAAACTTGAATGCAGTTTTTGTTGCTTCTTGGCAAAATGCATGCATTGTTATTTTTCATTCCGCTTCTTTTGCAAATAAGTTTCATCATGAGGCTGGTACATATTTTACCTTCGATTCTCATAGTAAGGGACTAGATGGGCTCTGTAAGCCCAAAGGACAAGCTGTGTTATCTGGTTTTGTATCTTTACAAGACCTGTGTTCTTTTTTAAGAAACCTTTGTATGTCATTGTGTGGGAGTATAACTCTTCAACAAGTGCAGTATGAAATGTGCTCATTTCAAATTAGTTTTGGGAAAAAAGCGGAAAAGAAATGTGGTTTATTTAGATTATGACTTGAATTTAGATCAGTTTCTTGACACTCTACAGTTAATCAAAATGAGTAGACATTTAGATATATCAAAACCCTCATCTAGCATAACAGAGTTTTTCTTAGAAAAAGATTCGACAAAATCAGATGCTAATGTCTTAAAGATGAGTTTTCACCAAAAAAGTATCTAGAGGTCCAATGTGTGTAAGTACTTGTTGTACTCAGACATGGTTTAGAGATGGTGTGCTTAAGGAAGAACAATTAAGAAAAACAAATTTAGGTTCAACTTGTTTGACTGGTTTCAAAAGTGTCAATGATTTGTCATACATGACACAGAAATTGAAAGGCAGGGACAATTCATTTTTCTGCTGTTGTTAATGGTATGGGATTTCCAGAAAAGCCTCCAGATTTAAACATAACAGCATTTGAAGAAAGATTGATCAGTCCAAGAATACTCTTTATGCAACTTGTTGAAAAACCTCGTGGAAGGCAGAGGAGTTTACGAGGAAATGTGGTAAATGTACCATCATATGTAAATTCCACGGTCACAGGGCTTCCAAGAACTTTAGCAGACTCTTAAACAATAAAAGTTAAATTTAAGAGAAAACACAGTTTTAAACACAGTGTGTTGCATGAAGCAATTAGACCAAATAAAGGTATTAAAGCTTTGCTATGGCTCCTACACAATAGTCTTCTGTTTCAATATGAAGGTATATCTCTCAATGCTGATCGGTCAATTGAAACTAAACAGACAGATTGGCTAGGACTGGGTCAGAAGACAAGACAGACGATGGTTCTGCAGGTGCATCTCTACCTGAAGTCACTCAAAATTAATGCAATTCAGATGATGCAAGTTCAGATGGATGGATGGACAGAAGATAAAAATTTTGAAAATAGACTCACAGGTAACAACGATACTTTTCTACATCCCAATAATGTAAGCTCGTTGTGTAAAACAATGTCATTTGCACCAGGTGAAGGACATATTTCTCTTGGTTTATACGAAGACAAAAATGCCGAGTATGTATCCTTCCTTGCAATATTTTGTGGTCAAACACGTCCTGAAAATAAAGATTGTCAAACTTCTGTGCATTACAGCACTGTTTGTAAGTGGGAGTTAAGAAGTGTCGACAGACGAGTTGGTGTGCTGTTCCAAACATCTTTTTTCAAACTTAAGAAACTTCAGGTTAAACAGATCCAAGATAAGGTATCACTGGCAATGAGAAAATGTCAAACTGAAGGAAAAAAAGTTACAGTTGCTAATGTTCTAAATCCTGGAGATTTTGGCAACATTTAAGTCGGGGTTAGTCAAATTAAAATATGAAATTATTTCAGCATATATATGAAATTATAAATTTACTCGTCACTTTAACCGCACAATTAACAACGTAATATGTGCGGTTAAAGTGAAATTCGCTGAATATCTCAAACAATGGATGTAATGTTTACTAATACAGTTCATAATTCTGTTAAAGGTGTGGACCCTTTGACTTCTGAGGTAAAAGACCAGTGCTGTACATTATACAGTGTACAAAAGTGGTTAAAAGCAATATCCAGTCTTGCTTCTGTTATTTATCATAACACACTTGCTATTAGATGTCTCCCCTGAACATGTCATAAAATAAAAGGGGGGTTAAAGTCGTTGGAATTTCGGATAACCTTAAGACGTTCACATTTCCGTAAGAAACACATGCGTATGGTCCGGGTATTGCAGTCCTTTTACAAAGGACAGTATCTTGTATGTTTTCATAGAGAAACTAAAGAGGGTTGGTTTACATGTTTTATTTTAAAAAAAAACAACAATAACAACCCCCCCCCCCTTTGATCCCCAGGGTCCAGACAGACAGTATCCCCTTTAGAACATTTATACGATAACCACCATAAGTTTTTTGCTCTATCAACTCTCATGTTTTAACTGACTGGTCAATTATCAACCACTCGTTCAATGACACCACCTGGCATTTATTCATGATGATTACATGTATCTACATAACACACTTTAGTGTTCTTGGGTTTTTTTTTACTTTACTGTCACCAAGTCTACTGTTTATTTAAAAACTTGAAAAACTTTTTTAATTGTTTTAAATAAATAAAAAAAAAATGTTTAACTCATCTAATAGTTTAACTTCTTAATTATATCATTTTGCATTGATGAATTATTTAATATGAACTAGCAAGGGCAGATAATTCCAATAACTGTTGCATCCCGTATCCAAACTCTTGCCAAAGACTTTCATGATATTTTTAATTTTTATAGACAGCTTCATTAATTCCTTGTTCTAAATATTTACACATTTTTTCATTCAGGGGTTGAGTAAATTAAGTAATTTTTGTACATGATATACAGCCCTCCAACACTCATTATATGGATTAATTTAACACTATATGACTTTGTTGGCCCAATTCTTTAGTCAAAATCCCTTCCCAGAGGGACATGAAATTTACAGTTTTGGTAGACGTCTTCTTTGTCTACATAATTATGAATTCATCTTTTTCTTACAGATGTGTGGAAGTACAGAGGGTTTTTTGAAAATAGATTTTCTAATATAGAACACATATCAATACTGCCAACTGAAAATTCACCACGTAGTTGTCAAGATGAAGATAACATTGCTAATGAATGACAAACAGAAATAACCCTTTATAAATATAAATTTTCAATTCATGGTCATATCAACTCCCCCTCCCCCGCATCAACTTCTGTCCATTGGCCTGGGAACTACGAATCTAGGCATTTAATATCAGGATATTTTGAACACAATAACCATGCATAACCACGAATCTAACAATTTAACACCATAACATTATGAACATAATAACAATGCATAACTTTATCTCCAACAACTGTGATAGTGCAGAAAAAGTATTAAATCAATACAATTCTACTATGTGGCCCCATTGATCCTGCTCCAAGATCTGAACCCCTGACCCAGAAACTATGAATTTCGCAATTTTTGTAAGGGGCTTCAGGGATGTCATAACCATGCATTCAGGTTTTCTAAAATATATATGAAAGAAGAGAAGACAATTTTTAAAATTTAATATATTTTTAGTATGTGTTCATATTGGTCTCACCCTATGGCCCAAATCCCTGTTCAAGGGGTCATGAATTTCCCAATTTGGGTAAAGGGCTTCATGATCAACATTACCATTAATTTAGTTTTACTCCAATGTATATAGGAGTAAAACAAGTTTTTTCTAAGATTTAATAGACTTTTACTTTATGGCCATATTAGCCAAAAAGAGCCATGAATTTCACAATTTATATTCCTCTGAACATAGAGATGCTTCACACACAAAAAAGTAACAAGTGGCCTTGTAGTTTTAAAGAAGAAGTGAAAAATGTAAAATGTTTACAACACAACGTACTCACCACGACGCACACCGCACGACGCACGACGACAGACGAAGACCAATTGCAATTGCTAAAAAAAACCACCTGGAATGTTCAAATACTCAATAAATTCACCCATCATTCCCTGCAACTCCATTTAAAAATCAAATATTATTTTTTTATCTGGAAATGTTTAAAGACTTGTTTTTAATTATATTTTAATATATTTCTTTATTCTATGTTTGTACTTGTTCGAAATTATAATGTTATTTTCTATTTTGTAATAAGTTAAAGGCTAATTATATGTTATGACATACAGTACCGATCAGACCCAACCTAACAGAAAGTAAACCCCAACTAAATCCTGGGTTTACTCCGTGGATACTAGAGTGGACCCAGAGTAAACCAAGAGAAAACCTAAAGTATACCCGGAGTGGACACAGAGAGTGAACCCAGTCAGAAGTATACCTATGAAAAAAGACGTTAACTGTGTATTCGGAATATACAAGGGGCAGGAATAACAGCCAGTAGGATGCTGAGATAAAAGACGGGTCTTATTCACACTTCCGTGCGTACAGTTGACCTCAAAAGCAATTTCCAAGTAAATCCAAAGAAAACAACGAGTAAACCAAAAGTAAACCCCGAGTGGACCCACATTTTAAAACGGTAAACCCAGAGTAAACCCAAAGTGAACCCTAAAAGTAAACCCGGGGTTTAGTTGGGGTTTACTCTGGTATTACATGTAGGTTGGGTCTGATCGGTACCGTACAGTACCGCTCAGACCCAACCTTACAGAAAGTAAACCCCAACTAAACCCGGGGTTTTTTTCTGGGTTTACTCTGGGTTTACTTTGGGTTTACTAGAGTGGACCCAGAGTAAACCAAGAGTAAACCCAAAATATACCCAGAGTTGACACAGAGAGTGAACCCAGTTAGATATATACCCCTTAAAACAGACGGTAACTGTGTATTCGGAACATTCAAGGGGCAGAAATTACAGGCAGTAGGATTGCTAGATAAAAGACGGGTCTGCTTCAAAATTCAGTGCAAACTGTTGACCTCAAAAGCAATATCCTGTAAACCCAAAGTAAACCCCGAGCGGACCCAAATTTTCAAAGAGTAAACCCAAAGTAAACCCAAAACGTAAACCCGGGGTTTAGTTTGGGTTTACTCTGGTGTTAGGTTAGGTCTGATCGGTACTCTATGCGTAAACTGTTTTTTCCATTTCATGCTTTAGAAAATAGTAAATACATGTTTTGTTGCTGTCACCAAGGCCTGTAAAAGCTCAAGTTTAAAATTACTTCATTAAAACTTTTGGCATATTATAAATTATTTTATCTTAACTTGTTAACTTTACCTATTATCATACATAATTTAGTGGTAGTTCAGTTTCAATAACGGCTAACCAGGAATGAGACCGATTACTTTTAAAAGTAGTGGATTAAATTGCAATTATTTTTTATTTTAAAGGTAATCGATTACAAGTTGATTAGTACATCCTATTCTAGAAATAATCGATTACTTTTTAGCTTTTTGAGTTGCGTTTTACAATATATCTGTGTTTGTTTTAAAAGAAAGGACATTAATGTGACCATCAAATACAAAAATGACCATAGCAAACTGTCAACCATCTCACAAATCCATATACCGATACACAAATTCAAAGCAGAGAAACACGGACCTCTAAAAAGATAGATGTAGGACCAGGTGCCATGGAGGAGTAGACATCGCCTACAGACCGGTGACACCCGCCATATGCCAATTGTCAAGATCATGTAAAACGGAAGACACCGTAGCCAGTCCGGTGTATAGATAAAAATCTACTTAGTATGGAAAACTTCAGTCAGCATGTGTCTTAATGAAACATTGTACTTTCTAACAAGGTCATTGTATCGACCGTAGCACTTGCTTTAAGATGATTCTAATCGAGGTTCTTGATAGTTTTGTTCCAACAACTTGTTTGTTAGTAGTTTGTCTCGTTTGAGAAATTGTTTGCATGTAGAGCATGCTCTTGCATAACGAATAAGATAAGAGACAGAAACCCCATAAGCTAAGCTATGTTTAGGCGGGTTAAGAAAACGTGACAGAGGGCTAGGCTTGGTAAACCCTCTTCACGTTTTTACCCGAGACCAAATATAGCTTATACCTCGAGACATTTATGTTTATTCCACAATATAACATTAATTTTACACATCAAATTTTGCTGAATATTTGCAGTTGATACTATCACGACGTGGCGTCAACAAAGAAAAAGATGACTGACGTCACAATACAAATGAAACGCTGCGCGAAAGCTTGCGTACTCGTTCTGTACTCGGCCTCGTCAATGTCAAGATCTAGTAAATGATTACAGAGCGTCTTTTTGGTGCTAAAATCATAATGACGTCATAATTGATTTGATAAATCTTTTCCCGTATTTTACGGCTTTAAGGGAATTATTTAGAAAATAAAACAAAACTTTGACATTCTATATTTAATCACGGAAAAAGTAGTCTTGGTACATATATTCAATTTGAAATCATTCTAGATATATTTCATTAGACAAAAATGGTCAAAACTCCGAGATTTGTAACTTTTATCTATCATATTTCATAGAAAAATCGTTGTTTAAAACATGATTCTTCATCGTGTTTATAAAAAATTCAAGCCCCGCTACACTCTATGAAACAAAGATATTGTTATGAAGCATCATTAAAATAATTTATATCTTGAATTTCATAAACCTGTAGGCACTTAGATCTTGACCTTCAGGCTTCCTGATTGATTTTACAACGATGTGTAGAAAGTCACTTTTCTGTACTTCAAATGATATGAAGTCATAATTAACTTTGACGTCACGATTTGCAGTCCTGTCGATGGTTTTCAGGGAATATATCTTGACGTAAAAGGTGAATTATATCAAACCAATATAACACCACATGTTTCCTTTATAAAGATGTTGTCGTTAATGCTAGATGTACAGAATCCATTCATGTTAAAAACCAGTATGAAATAATCGGCAGTTTTAAAGCTATGTTTTAACGAAAAGACTATTTACAAACTAATGGTTTGGAAAATCTCCCTGCTACGTGTAAACAACTGAATGAAGAAATTGTAATGCATGTAAAAACTAGCTTGGCGCAGTAGAAAACCAACACAATTTAGAATATTTTACTTAAAATATTAGATAAAATAATCATCAATATGAATTGTGCTGGGGAAACCTACGGATTGACCCTAATTTTTTGTAAATCGCTTTTGATTAGTAAAAATCTGCATTATTTTGATAATTTTGTGGAATGTTTCAACAGTATCTCCCATAAACGAAATATCTATTAAAAAGCCCAAGCAAGAACTTTAAAGTATATGACATCACAAAGGATTTTTCTTAAAAATATTGATGATTTAATGTCATTAATCACCTGCGCCGATGAGATTTAAATAGATCATTTGCAATAATAGGATTCGCCAGTCACGTGATTACAAAGTACATATGACGTCACAAAAATGCATCAGATATAATGTTTAACATCGTTGTCAATAAATGTAAGATAGATTTTAAGAAATACTCCCGATCAACGTATTTTTGCGATGATTTAAAATATATCGTTTTCCAGCCGTATTTTAACATCGGGACGCCTTAATATTGCTGCGTACCCATGGGAATTCCGACTGGTTGTTGGAAGGCCTGGTCTCCAAAAACTACATGGATGTTGCCTATCGTGAATTCAAGCATCTCATTAATGTCTACTTAGAGTACTTGTGTGTGCAATCAGAATGGTTTTTACAAAATAGTTTTGAAGAATCTACAAGTTCTACTTTTATTCAATAAACAACTCTCGATGATATCAAAAAGCATAGATTTTAATTTTACATAGAGATTGGTTGTATAAAGCGTTTAGAAATTGTACGTTTTTGATGTTATTGATTTTGGTAAGATTTTGTGACCTAAAAGTTTCTAATAATTGTTGAGAGATTGTTTAATATCCATGTCTGATTCACATTTCTGGTGTATATTGTTGTATACTACTCTTGAAGTTTCTCCTTCACTACTGTAATGATTTTAGTATGGAGTAAATAAAGAGTTTTGGTATAACACAGTTGTGAATTATAAAGATTAAACAGACAACCGTTTACATATAATTGACTGTGTTGAAAAGTGTTGAACGTAGACTACAATTTGGTACTAGTATATGTTTTTACTACAATTATCACAGTGGTTGACCGGGCATGATTTGATAATTATATCACTGTTGTTATAACGTTGCCTAAGCTGACTAAAACCACTCCTTTATCATCTTAGCTGCAAAAAACATATTTCATACTCATTTCTTACTGAAACCATGTTATCTCTAATGGACTATGATTTCAAGCCTTTTAATTTTACTAATGAAATCATAAAAGTAATCAATAATTCATCATGATTACAGGCCTTTTTTAAGAATAATTGGTTCAATCACGATTACTTGTAATCAGAATAATGGATGATTATTGATTACTCATTAGTCTGTAATGGTTTACAGCTGATTACGATTACACCATCCCTGAATCTAATCTGCCGAACTCGCCACACGTGCTTTTTTGCCCTATCGGTTCCCTCAGAGTCGGAATACTTAAGAAATCTGGAATTATGTGAATGTATTGACCATTTCCTAGTCACCTATAAACTCTGCTCTACCCATGGTTTTCTTTGCTTCATCCTCATGTTGTTCTCTTAGTTCAGTTTAAATAACTATCCCCTACAACCCAGAGGCTATTTTATAACGTGCCCCCCCCCCCCCCCCCTTGGTCGGAAAACTTGAGTAATTTTGAATTCTGCTAGTGTCTTTATCGTAAATTAATCAGCTGCAAATCTTCAGTTTGTTATGTGTTTGTTCAGTTTAAATAATTTATCCCCACCCCACCGAGGGCTGTTTTATAACTTGCGAACCGCTACTATTGTCGGAAAACTTTAGTAATTTTAAATTCTGCAAGTGAATTAAAACGCTGCTGTGCTTTTCCTAACGTTTTTAGCTCACCTGAGCTGAAAGCTCAAGTGAGCTATTCTGATCACATTTTGTCCGTCGTCCGTCTGTCCGTCTGTCTGTCCGTCCGTCCGTCCGTCCGTCCGTCTGTAAACTTTTTACATTTTGAACTTCTTCTCTAAAACCGCTTATCCAATTTCAACCAAATTTGGCACAAAGCATCCTTATGGGATGGCGAATATAAATTGCAGAAATAAAAGTACGATCTGTATTCAAAGCGGAGAAAACCTTGAAACTGTAGAAAAAGGGGGGTACATTTTTAAAAATCTTCTTCTCAAGAACTACCGAGGCAAATTCAACGTAGTTTAGCATAAATTATCCTTATGGGAAGGAAAATATAAATTGCAAAAATTAAGGTCTAATTCAGTTTCAAGTCTGAGTTATTACGAAAATAATGATAAAGGAAAGGCGTGTTTCAGCTTCGGTTCGGTTCGGCATCCGGTAAAATGGGTAGGCAAGACTTGGCCTGGTCAAAACAAAAGATTGGCAGTTATTAATCTGCCAATCTCATTAAAATTTCAGGATATTTGATGGACCAGTTATATTTGTATTCGCTGTAAATATTGCCGCAAAATAATGCGTATTTGGAATTGACGATTGCCGATCTACCCCGGCTTTTAATTTGCCACGGCCCGGGTTTGCAACCCCATTTTACCAAGACTCGTATTCCATACTTCTAAAACGAGGTTCTTTGTTTAAAGCAGCCATGACATTATACGAAAAAGGGTCGATCTGACTATGATGAATTTGCTTGTTTATGCAACAGTTCGTGTATGAAGGGAAATTTTTGAAACATGCAAAATATATTGGTGCCGATTTTGTGAAGTAAATTGAGGCTAAATATTTCAATGCGTTGACAGATTTCACACATGACGTTGGTGTTAGCTAGGACTGATTTTCGTTTCGTATGCATTATTTATGCTTTGTATTTTAACCTGGGAACTCTCGTATTTCGTGATTTTTACGTATCAATTCAAACAGAGACTTCGGTAGATCAAACAGTTAACTCTTTACCTGCGCAAATTAAGCAAAATCTGATGTATCAAAAAAGTACTGAAATACAATTCATTCTATCGGTAATTCGGCATTATCTTTTGCGTAATGGTAGATTAATGCAATAGGTTTTGTTGAGATCGATGCTCGGCATTTTCTCGAGTTTATTCAGTTTAAATAGAGTTTGATATCGCTGAAGGAAATATGTAGGTATATATACATGTGTTACAGTGTATATATGATTCATTTCGAAAAAATAAATTGTGTTCTTTATATGTTATAGTGCATGCATGTTTCTTGTGTGTAATTGTTTACAATTTCTATTTACTAACCATATTTGAGTGTTAAGCTTCGAATTTTAAGCAATTAAGATACAGAGATTTGCTCACAATTCTATGTTTGTACACAGATCTTAAAAACTAAAGATTAAAAAAGTAAAAAATTTGTCAATATTTATTAAGAAAATTTTCAAAGTCTGTTCTTCCAGAAACCAATTTTAACAACTTATTGTATTGTAAATTTAACCTTTTTTCGTCATTATTACTCCTACTGTACATGTGATCCTTGACTGTGTTTGAGTACATTTGTATAAACTGATTTTGAACCTTAAATACCAATGAACTGGTCTTGAGTGAATAAAAGAATTGAAAATCTTAGGCCATTCTTTTTTTCCATTTTTAATGGTGAATAGGAAATACCAAGTTAAAAATCTTAAGCTGAATGTAATAAAGTCATGTCAACAAAATATGACTCAAACCTAGGAAAACTGTGAGCTCTGTATCTTGCTTATAATTCTACGATTGACGCTGAAATTTTGGTTGAACATTAGAAATTCTATATGAATTAGAGTATGTTAAATACTTGAACAAAAAAAATAAAAGAATGATATTCTGTATATACCTACTCTCTGGGGTCCCCTCATTATACAATAAATAATGTGAAATCTACATCAATTTTGATAGTTTTTCAGACACGAGTAAATAAAAACGACATCTTTAAAACAGTTTCCATAGTTTTGACACATTTCTGTTATGGGGATAAAATAATTATCGCTATTCCTAAGAAAATATCACAGCGGAAAATTATCCTGGTTTGTACGCGAGGTAAATAACAGTCATTTAATTATAATGGAAAACAAATTAAATTTTTGAATGTTTTAATTTGAGGAATTGAGCACATTGAGGTACAATTTTCTTCTTCACATCTATACATGAAGGATTTTTTAAATAAAATACAATAACTATTATATATTTTTTTTAAATACAATAACAAGTAAGTAGTTGATGAAACAAATGTACCTATATGCTCTCATATATTTTGATCGCTTTACAAAGTGTGTGTGTGGGGGGGGGGGGGCAGAACGAAAATATAGGGAATTGGAAGTTAACAACTTAACAGTGTACCCCTACCAAATGTTTAGTTTTATATCTTGCGTAGGATTTTCTTATTCTGGTAAAAAATAGTATTTCATGAAGGTACAATGTCAAAGATTACGTGTATGCAAAAATAATTGTAAAATTCGAATACTTGACAATATTTATTTTTTGTTATTCTACCGAGGGACCATATGGCACAATATCTTTTGAACGCCAATTGTTGCTCAGGTGAGCGATGTGGCCCCATGGGCCTCTTGTTTTTCTTTTCTTTGTTGATTAGCCACAAGTAGCTTATTTAGTTTACAAATAGCTCATTTTGTTTTGTCCTTTATTTTTTTTTTATATCATTATCGTATTTTACATAAACTAATTAGCTTCAGAAATAAAAAATTATTTAAGTTATTGTACAAAATAGTTGTACTGTTTATAAAGCAATATAGATTCATATGCTGACAAATGGCACATTGCAATGCACGCATCTATCAAATTTATCAAATCTGGAAGAAAGTATGTATTAATTCCATCTTAAGTACATTTAAACCTCATTTTTACACATTTTTTTTCTACCAACATTTACTTAATTGCGCGCTCTTTAGATGAAAATTTCTCTGTACCTAACAGCATTTTTAAATTGATTGGTTTCAAATTAACTGTAATACCAATAATCTTATTTTTGGAAAAATTGTCTTACAATATATGGTACAGATAAAACAAAAAGAAACCAAACTCCATTATCTTACCTGTCCTGTAAATGATACACAGCATACAGAATATAATGATTGGAATAAGAACTCCAGCAAGAATCAGCTTCATGAATAATTCATCATAGATGACATAGTCATTATATGTTAGGGTTTGGTTTGTTTTTTCATCAGTGGACGCTGTTGTACTGTAATTCCAAGTGACAATCTCAACGTGTGTTGGTTTCGTTGTTTCTGGAAGACGGGTTGCTGTGTCTAAACTGTTGAAAAAAGAAAAACAAACACATACATATTCCACTGTATGTATACTGTAACATGTTTTAATGACAACTAAAGTAGTTTATTGGTTGGTATAAAGAAGTCATTTGTAGAACACTTAATTCAGTTCTTGGAATCTAACAGATAAGAATAGGACTATTTGTTTATATTTTTGCTTTGTTTTTTGTTTTTTTTGTTTTTTTGTTGTTTTTTTTTTCGTTTTTTTTTTATCATTTTAAAATCATTTGTCACAAACACCAACAGAGCGTGCCTGCTACGTTTCTTTGCAATATATTGTCCGATTCTTTTTAGAGAAGATTTAAAATTACACTAATATTGGTATATGATTTGTTTTTGCTTAGATTTTGTTAAGATTTTTTCTCACTTTGTCGCAATTTTCTTAAATACTACGATAATATGCGGTGATCAAGAATGGTGTTCAAGATGAAATGGAAAAATACAAAACAGGAGCTGGCACGGATGCTATAAAGTTGCAAGCTGACAGAAGAGGCTATCATCTGGCCCCGATGTTATAAAACTTTCTTAAGCGCAATCTCAAACTCCAAATCGTAATCCGTGCTCAAAATCGTACTTGTCCTCAATAATCGAGATTATAAAACATTTCATACTCATATTCGTACTTCGGCTGAGTAAACGGCGATTTTATAAGTAAGCTTTGGAGCTTTCTCGAAATTGTACTCAAAACATTTAATTTAAAAAAAAAAAGTAGTGCAACCATATTTAAAAATAACAAATTGTAATGGTGCTGGTTATACACTATAATCTAATAATAATTACATGTATATGATTAAAATAAAAGATTTTTGCCATTTTATCAATAAAATATAATGGAGGTAAATTTAAGGAAGAGGGAGAGCTGCAACCACAAACACTATCAAAATAACTTTGAGATATTTCACACCATTAATTGAAGTATATATACATGTTAATGTACGTTCAAAATAATTTTATTGAATAGATCGGCTTTTTAAAAATGCTGTTTTTAAATAGTCAAATACGACCAACCATACTATCCATCTTTTAAAATAATAAAAAAAAAATTGTACAAAAGTGTCCATGTATTGCTATTTATATAATCGGATGCACTTGCAGAGTCCTTTCTTTGATTTTAGTAAGATTGTAGGTTAGTTCTAAACATTTCAAAGGATGGGGATGCATAAAAAGTATAACATTTTGTATTACTTCCTATCAACTATTTATCACCTATGGTACATGCAACAAACCTTGGAAAGGGACATATTTCATAGAATAAGCGGTAAATCAGTGGCGGATTCAAGGGGTATCCCTTTCCCCTCCCCTGGTATTATCAAAATAATTTTAATTCATACTCCTTCTGGCAACAAAATGCAAGTTTTAATTGTCTTTTTTTTAACTCGTGGGATTTTTCAAAATTAGACTGATATGAATGCTGTGGTATGAAGAAATCCCGTGGGTTAAATGGTGTAACGTACATAGAGACCAAGGGGTCATACTGCTAACCTGATATACATTGGTCATAATTCTAATCAAAGCAGCTAATTCAAAATAGCTTTCTAAAGTAAAATACTATAATTTAAGCTAGTGGTGGTTGTGTCAACCATTATAAATCGTTTAAGGGCAAAAGAAAGTAACTTACAACATAATGAAACTTTCTTCAAAAGGTAAGACATTGATAAAACTAATGTTGATAATTCTCCAAAAGTAACAAACTGTTATACAGATTTTGTTTGTAAAATGCTGACAATACAAAGTTTGTGACCAAACTTCATATAAAATATATCAGAAAGCGAATGTTAAAATTTGGATATTAGAGACAATTTGATTTTTGAGAAGAACATTTTTAAACTGACTTTTTTTACTCGTTTCTTAATACCTCCTCTTTGAAAGGAAATTAGCCCTTCATGTGAACATACTTGAATGTTTAAATTTGTTACGGCCGTAAGGAACGTTTTAAAATTGCGTTTTCTGCTAATATCGTTTTTAATATGATATATTCTATATGATTCTTTAACTATGTTATAATAAAATTATAAAATCTGATATCATGGTTCTTTAATCAAAAACCTATTAGCTGATAAACAATTGTATTCATAACTCTTTATTAGAGAGTTTGCAGTAAGCTTTTAAATGTGTGAAATATTAAAATGAAAAAAATAAATTTGCTAAAAGTCTTTAAAATGTATGCTTTAATACTTTTCCAAAGATTCTTACCCTTTGCAAGATGGTTCAGCAAGAAAACAACCATTTCCAATTGATGTACAACCCGAATCTATAAGAGAAAAAATGATTGATTTGTTATGGATTTCTTTGTGAAAACTTTATTGTATATCTTCATTGAATATATGAGAGAAAATGTTAATAACAAGTTTCTGTCCTTTCAAAAAGGACTGCAATACGTGGATCATTTGCATGGGGTGCTAACGGAAACTCGAAAGCATTAAAATTATCACAGAGCCCATTCTAGCCCATAGACCTACAGAGGAGATCACTAGTTGCAAAAAAAATATGTGTTGCATAAAAAAAATATTAATGTAGCAAGCCTGGATTTAGTGCCTTTAACCACTAAATGTGTACATTGTTTCACGTATAGCACTGACCTCAGAATAACACGTAATTATGAACTTTATTAACGAAGACTGCATCATTCGGCGAATTCACTACTTGCACATCTATCATAACTCATTTTAAATTAAGAAAATATATGATTATCATTTATCAAAACACTCTGTGAAAATGATGATCACTGTCTCAACAACGTAAGGTTATGATCTAATTTTTTTTTTTAATATAAATGTTACAAACACCATGCGTAACTTCCGAATGCGTATTGTACGTTTATTCAACGTCAAGCGGCAATTCTTTATAAGCGCGATCGTATAACTGTGTTTTACATGTATATGTAGAAAAATATTTGCACTGCATGCAATAATGAAGTATTTCTGTTTTTCCTTCGTATCTTTTAACTTTGTAACTAAAAGTTATTTTCGTCGTAACATACAACACGATTATTCTCACTAACACCAACCAAAAATTATAGCTTCAAAATCTAAAAGAAAGCTTCAGAAAGTGGAAATAAATTCATCGACATACATCCAAATCTTTATACTAGCATTGGAGAACATGCCAAAAATGTTACAGAAAATTGCTTTGACTACTGTGATGAAATGAAAAAATGACAATAACAAACCATCAACCATCTCAAAAATCCATAAAACGAAAAACATATTTAAAACAGAGCAACTCGGACCTCCAAAAAGACAGAGGTCGAATCAAGTACATAGGAGGAGATAGAATCCTCTGCTGACCGGTAAATACTGAAGGAGTTTTGTGATTTCAATTCATGTATTTTGTATTGAATAGATTGACTTAAAAAATAAATTTGGCAAGGCAGAGAGCATGTGATCGAAGGGGGCACTTAATAAGTTCTCTCATTCTCTTCACATTAAATCGCTTATATTTCGAGACAGTAACATTGTACGATAAACATGTATCTGTGAGATATATTTTGACCATTGACTAATCGAAAAAAAGTATAATTACGTACAAGCTTCAGTTTCCATTGCCCAACAACGAGTCCCCCCCCCCCCAAAAAAAAAAGATAGCAAACTACCGATTTGAACTAAAGGACGTAATATCAGCTGAGGTTAAACCGTTTTCTTTTGTTTTTTGGGTTTTTGTTTTTTGCAACTGACAGTCATATATTGTTTAATATTGATGTTTTCCAAAACCAAACGAAGAATATGCATAAGAAATAAAAGAAATTTTCAAAATGGTTCGTACTCAGAAAGATGTTTTTTCAAAAGAATCATTTAAATGATTTTTATTGATTTTGAATATACATTTGAAAAAGGATTTTTCTAAGAAAGTGTACAATAGTTTCATTAATATTCGAAAATTTTGTCACTTTCAAAATTTAAGTCTCTTTCACCCGTACACGATTGCTATACCGATTAACTTTTGTCATAAATTTTAATCCAATGAAAATTTTATTTCGCGAACAAAAATTGGTGCTTAACGAATGATAATAAAACCACAAATGCTATTGTTTTTATGCTATTAACATTACTCCCTGAGACTTACGTTTAAACAAATCATATGATTGAAAGGAGGAATTATGACATCCGAATTGGAAACTGCTGCAGCTGTATGAATATATCGTCGAGTCATCTTTTTTTAGATACAAACAATAACCTGAAATAAAATCATACATTGATTATTAAAACAATAAACAAATACAATGATATTACAATGAGCACGCAGAATTAAGAAGTATTGTAATGGAATTAAAATGCTGATATTCTGCACTTAAGGAGGCTTAATGTAAAATTTTGTAAATGTAAGTGGTTTTAGTTATGTTTTTATTTAGAACCGGATTAAAGTTTGCTTTCGTTACCCGTATTGATATGTAAGATCTATATAAAGATGGAAATTTGTTTTTCATATTATCGGTTGTAAAAACCATGTTGTTATCAACTTAACAAAATCAAATTTTTGTACCATATTTGTTCACTCAAAAAAGCTGTCGTATAAGTTATTAATCCCCTATTCTTCAAAGGCAATCGTGTGTTTATTTATTTTTTAATCAAAACAGCCTTTGGAGTTTATTTACGCTATTGACAGAAAATGCAACGCTAGTAATTAGAGAAAGAAGTACCCCAATATTTGGATTGTTCTTTAATAGGAAAAGTCAATAATTATTATCTTAAATAATTATTATTGTTGTGTAGGTACACGGTGTGTTAAGACCGAATTCGAAAAATTATAAATTATTGTAAAACTAGCCCAAATTTATTTATCGATGATCTTATAATACTTCATATACAGCAAAGCATTCATGTATTTCTTTTAGAAGAGAAACATGAGGTGCCAAGGACCTTCTTCCTGTAATCATTTCAATGATGCTCTGATAATTGAACGTTATGATGATACATTTCGTTAGTCGTCCACTCCTTGTTCTCAAAGAAAGGATATTATTATCCATTACTGTTCAGAAAGTAACATACTAAAACTAATCAAAATTGAAGTCCAAATTAGTGACTTATGTGCGTTAAGTGCTTCCTTAATTAAAAATAATCATTTTAATTATTACATGAAAAAGTGGGTTGATTTTGTCCAGACTTAAACGCGCTCAATTTTTTTTGTTTAAAGTTAGTTCAAATTTTGGAACTTTTTTTTTAAGTGTGTTGCCATAAATAACATGCAAGTTCTACGCACCACTTTAATTTTTTTTTTAATAATTTCTGAAATACTCGAAATAAATGGCTTAATTCTTTTTATTCATATTAGTTAAATTTTAGCCTTTTTCTTAAGAGAAAAGCAGAAAAACAATGTGACTTATATTAAATATGACAAATCCTTATATTGATTTTTACATATTTAAATTTTTACGAACGTGTCACTTGTGCTTTTTTCGACTTTATCATGAACGGCATATAAGGTAGCATTAATATAGTATTATAAAACAACACACAAAATATTTTGAAATATAGACACACTATAAAGGTAAAGCTTTAATTTTAGTTCATCAGTTTCAACGAAAGTTTCTTAAATAATAAGTGAGTTGAAAATACTTCATCACGACAATTAAGGTTGTTCGCGCTCAGAACTTCAGAGTCAGATCAAAAGGTAAAGGATCAAGTTTTAAAACGTCGTCTTCTTTTTAATCAATGTTTACCTCTGACAAATATTTAAAAACTGTAATGGAATAAATTTAGAACTTAATATAATATTTTATTAATCCCCTACCGGTTTCACCGAAGAAGACTATGCCTTTCTTCTGCGTTCGTCAGTCCGTCCGTCCGTCCGTCTGTCTGACCCACGTCAGTTTTCTACACTTTTCTTTCTTGATGCGTTTAAGGAATAATATGAATTTGCTGAACAGCTTCAAAATGTCAAACTACAGATCAAGTGTACACTTTGTAGCGTCTGGTTGACATATTTTCGAGACAATTAATTTTTTTATATTCCAATTCTTTAATGATCTGGTTCTTTATCGGGTTCGGTGTGTATAGAATAAACGAGGAAAGTAACTATGTAGTCAGTAATACTATCGTGCATTACTTGAACCATTCCTTTTATTGTTTCTAACGAATAAGTTCTGTAAAATCTTGTTATGCATTGTGTTGTAAATTTAATCGACAGGGTTTTTGTATTATTACATTCGGGTTCATTATTGGGTTGGTCTGTTGATTTGGGGTACAGAAGACGGTAAAATAAGAAATGATATTCTGCACAACAGTGCAATGTTTTCAAACCGGTAGGGGACGTGTATTGCTTATGCAAATACTTAAGGATCATCTTTACTCAGAATGAAAAAAAAACTCCACTGATGTTAATGAAAACAAACTATTGTGTGTTATAGACCTTACATGGCAGTGTTATTCTTCACTTCCAAAAAAGTAGGTCAATGACCTACTTTTTTAGCTAATGGCCATTGAATATTTTTTGAAAATTTGAGAAAAATCCATTAAAATTTTACACTATGATTGAGATTTTCGTAATTGTGAAAATAATACAAAATGCTTAACTCTTTGACGAATGAAATACAGTTTATGAATAGTGGTGACATTAAATAGATACAAAGCATTAAGTTTTCATTCACAGTTTTGATAGATATTCTAGTCCAAATTTCCTTTATCAGTTTTCAAATAACAACCCATTTTTGATTCAATATAACAAAAAAACTGAATGATGATAATGCTAAAACATTTATAGTATTAAACTAAGTATATTGATCTTTCTCTGCTGGCATAAATTTATATGAGGTCAATGAGCAAAATTTTTTGAGATATGGTGTTCTTATCATTTTTCAATTTTTTTGTAGTGTGTGTGTCATACGATTATCTAAACGAAAAAGCAAGACAAAAACAATTTTTGTCAAAATTTCCTCTGTTTGGCTAAAAGTAAAACTTTATCAGAGCCTTATCGATTGTTATGTCAATAATAATTTAAATCATAAATACTTCTTGTATTTAAAACAAATTTTACTCGTGAAATTGTACTATTTAACAATCCGGGTTTGAGAACTCAAACCCTGAGTAAGCAACGTCTTGGCGAACTTGGCGACTTGGCGAAATTACAGGAGATAAAATAAAGAGTATTATTTTACCCAGTTTTTATTTAATTTCTATAACAACTATGTAGTTTGAATTTCCTCTGTTCTTTTATCTCTGATTAAAGCATAGCATCTCGTTTATAATAGTTTTGATATAGATGTATGCTTAGAAGCTTTCATAGAATAAAACAAACCGGTAGGGAACCTGTATTGCGTATGCAATACTCTCAGAATGCTTGTTATTTTTGTTATATCTTAATAACGAGGTCATGACAATTATGCTGTTGATTTTTATTTAAATTTAAATTATAACATTTTTATGTTAATATTATTTTGTGTTACAAATGTTGCAAATTTTTTTGATTGATTCAAATTGACTTAATGAACAAATTCGTCGACTTTATAAATTGCAGAACAGACATGTATTATATATTTAGTCATGCAATTGCAAATGCTACCAATATATGCGTAACTATTTAAATTTTACATCAATAAAAAAAAGTTTGAAGCGATAGTACATTGTAGGATTGAGGCGATGTATGCAAAAACATGAGTGAGATTCCTTAAATACTTTGAAGACTGTTAAAAAGACTCGCTCTTTTAAAAATGTATATATATAAAAGCTTTAGAAAAAGTAATTTTCGGGATTTTTTGTAAATTTATCGGTTGTGAATAACCTAAAATCAATCATGGTATAAATGATCGGGAAAACTATTCCATTGGTTATTAAACAAATACAAAACAAGAAAAAAAAACTTATGCAAGCGTCAAAAATACGGCCTCACACCATTTAAAATTACAAAATTACTAGACTTTGACCCGTGCCTGCACGGGTTGACATTGCATATCGGACATTTACGAAATAGATACATCAATTTCATTACACACCTTATTAATGACAATTACATTACAAAGCTATAAGCCTACAATAATGCTATTAATTTCACTACACTTTCCTTAGTTTAAATAATCTAACTGTGTCTCGGGAAAGGCTCTCACCACAGTTAGAATACCTCCCATATACCCGTAATGTAGCAGAAAATTGCAGAATCGCTCCGGAACGATTTTTGAGAAAATTAATGAAGTAGCCTTGAAAATAACAGTCAAATTCATCACAACAAACCTTTTTGAGACTGCAAATACCTTTCAACTAAAAAATTTAATCCATAGAATGGAAGAATTCAACACCTTTTCACCAACGTACACGTATTTTCTTTGTAAAACTGGGTCCGTAGGACATCATTCATTTTTACAATAAACATATTCTATTTTCAATCTCCTAACAAATATAATGTAACTTTATTGCATAATCAAATATATTTTGTCATCACGAAGACAAAAGTAAGTACTTAGTTGAAATGTGTATTTGTTATTTTATATTTTCTCTCATAAGAAATCATTAATATATATATAAACAGAATATATAGCAAAAGTCCAATGAAAATTTGCCCGTATTTGTATAATCATTTGAATTTTCTGAGTTTATTTATGCAGATGTGATATTGTGGAAACATAAACTAAAGATCCCGTTGGCGTGAATGTATTGCGCAAGCGCAAGATTGTAAAATCAAAAAATTCAAGGTGATTTCCGGGAATTTTTGAGGAATTTTTGTTGATTATTAATTAGCAAAGCTCAACTAAGAATGAATAAAAACAAATTGGTAATCTTCAAGTACCAATGATGTTTAAAATATATAAAACAAAAGACAGTATGCTTCCGGTTTCTCAGTATCAAAGACCAAAAATTATTATAATATAGTAGTATAGAAATGAAAAATATTGTTTAATATTACATGAAAAGTCTTTACTAGTGCAAATAGGTTTTTGGTCTTGGAAATCATTAGAATAAAAATAACAACAATACCACTTATTTAAGGTGTTTACTTTTATTATCTCTTAGAATAACCTGTCTATAGTCTCTCTCTCTCTCTCTCTCTCTCTCTCTCTCTCTCTCTCTCTCTCTCTCTCTCTCTCTCTCTCTCTCTGTGTGTGTGTGTGTAAAGCTGTGTTGCGTAGACAAAGCGTTGGGTTAAACTAGAGGTGCAAACTAGCTCCACAGTAACGAACAACTACTCATAACATGACCAGCCACCAATAACAATCTAGCAGTTTTATCGTTTAGTTGAAAATAAGGGGTACCTTCCTGTATCCATATGAAACGAGTTCTGTAACAGAACTCCAGCAGCTGGGTGAACTTTTCATTCGGGAAACACAAGTATCCATTGTCCTTGGTACAGTTGATGGCAGACGACCTCTCGTTCCACTCTGTCTGATTTCTGGGGCATAATTCAGTTGAATATACTGGAAACTTGTAGCCATCCAGCTCTTTCTGGAATAAATATATGTCCATTGTATTCACTATTTATATACTAAATGTTATCTAATATTTTACATTATAATAGGTACGTAGCATTAACTTCATATATTAACTTTTATATTACTTTTATGTATATTTACTTTACATGACATTCTATGTGCTAAAGGTGTATTTATTCAAAGACAATTTTTTCCTTTTTGAAGAAATAAAATTAATCAAAAGTGACCTTTAAATTTTTTACACGTAAATGATTATGCTTTTCATTCCACCTCTTTAAAAAGATGCTGCATTATGTTTTATAACTTAATTCAAAATGGGTGATACATATACCCATAGCATATTTTAACGGCCCCTTTTTCAAGGTATAATATGGGTCATTTTTTTATATGGACTACTTCTTTCAAGGCTCATACAGCAAGCAGCTTTCTGGGGAGTGTACAGTTGGTTTACATACGAACAGAAAACACGTGGTTTTGACGGTAGACCGGTTGGAGCTAGATATTTTGAAAACATAACGTATCGTGTGCCATTTTCGGTGTCAAATAATGAGATAGGGAACACATAACATTTCCTCCGAATATTTTGTCAAGAGAAATACAAACTTATTTTTAAGAATCGTTTCCCTCTAAATGTTGTATAGTAAAAGCAATTACCGATGTGATACCTTTTATGCGATGACTTGAATAAAATCGATCATGATTTTGATAATTTTAAGCAAAATAAGGATGAAACTGTCACATCTTGTTTTGTTATAATATATAACTAGCTTTGTAGAGATTGATATCATTGATAATTTATAATTTTTAGACCCACTGACGGTGAATTTCGATCTGGCTTGATTAAGGATTAAGGTGGAATAACACACCAGGAAAAAGTCATTCAAATTAACAGGAAACATTTTTGATAATAAAGATATATTGATACATAAACTGTACAAATGTCAAATAAGCGAAAAATTTGCAGTTTGGGGATAAAAAATGAATATCTAAAAAAAATATTCCAGTAAGTAACAACAAAAGGTTCTGCGGGAATCGAACTCGGGATGTACGGATCACAAGTCCGACACTTTGTCCACTCGGCTATGGTGTTAGTTACATGTTTTAGTCTATGAAATCCTTTTAATAAAACGAAATGTCGTTTCAATCAGCGGTCAGCCATTGTGTGATGATGTGTTATTCAACGTAAAGTTCAACGTCATTAGTAAAATTTGTCCTTAGCACAAAACATAATTATAAAATAAATTATAATGACATAACATTAGATATTTTTGCTAGAATTTGAAAATAGGCTCAAACAAAAATCTTTGAGATTTTTGTTTAATTGAATTAAAAAAACCCTCATTTTGTATTTGAAAACAAAAACTAGTAGAATTTTAAGAAAATTCTGGCCAGAGTATTCTTGAAAATTGTTTTTGAAAACTGTATACTTTGTATTTATTTAACTACACTGATATTCATAAATTGTTTTTACATTCTTTAATGAGTTTATTCATTTGTTATATTTTCACAATTTAAAAAATTTCAATCGTAGTGTAAAATTTGAGGGATTTTCCTTGAATTTTTAAAAATATTCATTTGTCATTAACTAAAAGAGTAGATAATTAACCTTCTGTTTTGAAAGTGCAAAATATCACTACAAGTAAAGGTCAGCAATAGATTGTTTTTGTCAATATCATCAGTATTATTTTTTTCATTCTGAGAAAATGTCATCGTTAATGCTTGTGTTACATTTTAGCTGATGGTCGGGCGAACAAATTTTCCTCGTATCGTCGTATCCGGTCGATCGTCCATCAGCCGATTTGTCAAACTTGTCCAAAAGACCAGTCGACCCTCGGTGGATTTTCTTTCGTCAATCGGTGTTTCCCGCCGACATTTAAAAAAAATCCGAATGCCTATAATTAAGTCAATCGACCGACGACAGACATTAAATCTCTCTGCTGATGATGGGACGTTGATCGAGAGTTGCTTGACTGACTACTTAACGACTGTTTCATCTCAATGAAATCGGGCATCGACGCAGAAAAAAAAATAAGAACTTGGCAAGACGGACACAAAATTGGTCGACCGCTGAAGAAAGGTTTATATCGGCCAAGACTGATGAGTTGCAGACTGTCGCCAGAACAACTCCATATTTGTGTCAAACATCATCCGTTGGTCGTTTTTGAAAATTTGACTAGGTTTAAGGAAATTTGACAATACTCGTTTACATATCACATGAAATTACTTCATCGCAAAATCTCACTAATTGAGGAAAAACTTAAAAGTAAATGACGGTTAATGAAATGTATAGTCACGTCTATCTACAATACTTAATATTATAATGCTAACATATTCCTGTGTCCCTGTCTCTGATAACACTCAATTAAATTTGTTACACGTTGTCCAATACATTTCAGTATTAGGCAAATGGCGTAATGATGGGGCGCATAATTATACAAAATATAAATAACGTAAAAATGTCAATATTGTATTCAATTATATAACTTACTATACTTTGACCCGTGCGTGCACGGGTTGACATTGCATATTATATTGGAGATTTAAGAAATAGATAGCCTACATCGATACACCCAGGGACGTATATACTAACGTCTTAGTATATAGGTCCCTGATACACCATATTGTTGACATTTACATAACCAGACTTTAAGCCTACAAAAACGCTATTAATGTCACTTCGCTCTGCTAAGTTAGAATAATCTAACATTTACTGTGTCTCGGGACATGCCTTCACCAGATTTAAAATACCTCCCATATACCCGTACCCGTAATAGAGCTGAAAATTGTAGAATCGCTTCGAAAGGATTTTGGAGAAAAATTAATGAAGCTGCATTGAAAATAACAGTCAAATTATTCAAAACAAACCATTTTGAGGCTGTAAATACCTTTTATCTAAAAATTTAATTCATATTAATGAAGAATTCAACACTTTTCCACCAACGTTTATTTTACTCGCTTCGAATTTACACACCGTGTTGTCATTCGGAATTCTTTGGATTTTTCATATTCAATGAACTGAGTTATAGCTAAACTTTTCTCCCGTATTCCCTTTGATGAATAGAATATATGACATATTTTCAATGAAAATTTACACGTATTTGTAATATCATTTATGAGTTTTTCCATGCAAATGTGATATTGTGGTAACATAAAACTAAAGAGACCATGATTTAGCGTGAATGTAATGTGCATGCGCAAGATTGTAAAATCCAAAAAATCCACATGATTTCCGAGGAATTTTTCTTGATTATTACATGTAATTAGCGAAGCTTGATTGATAAAAAATAAAAACCAACTGGTAATCTTTAAGTACCATTAATGTTTAAAATATATAAAACAAAAGACAGTATTCTTCCGATTTCTCTGTATTAAAGCCGAAAAATTCGAGTCTATTATTTTAATATAGTAATATAGATAAGTTGATCAGATCTCTTACAGAAGTCTGAAAATAAAGCCTTTATGGGTTTGCTCACTCCCGACCAAAATTATCACCTCATAAAACTCAACGAATAATTCCAAGGTTATTCATTAATTATGTATGATTTTGAATGCTTACTTTTTCCTCTATTCCCGTGTAAATTGTTATGTAGTATGGTTATATTTTCTCTGTTGTAAATAACAATCAAAGATATATTCAAACTTTTTAATATCAAACACGCATACCGAAATGGATATTTCGTGACATGCGTGTTACAGACGAGTAACATTATGAAAGGTTAAGAAGGATTTGTGGCCATCTTAAACAGTTGAGCATCAAAATGTAAACATTTCTTGAACTGGCTTGATTCTGCCCAAAACTGACCAAAACTGCTATCAAAAGATAAACAAGAGGCCAAGGGATCACATCACTCACCTGAGCAACAGCAGCCATAATTCTGATCAAATCAGCATTGCAATATATAATTCAAAATGACTTGACAATTTAGTAGAAGAGAGCTTGCTCAAAAATTTTTAAAATCTTCCTGTTTTTACATGTACCACATATTTTTATGTTAAAACCAGACTCCTTTTGGGTTTTTCTCAGTATTTGAAAGACGATCATTCTCTATTCCTACATGTATTTAATCTCCACCCCTTTAGTGGCCCCATCTTTCTTCGGGGAACCGTGATTTGATCAAACTTGTGCTCTCACACAAGTTTCAGCTTTTTGGGCTGAATGCTTTTTCAGATGATTTTTAAAAGGTGTTTCTCTAATATACATTCCTATCTAAAAATTCCAACCACCCTCCCCCCCCCCCCCACACACAAGTTACAGCTTTCTTGGACGACTGATTTTAAAGGGACTTGGACACGATTTAACTAAAAATTTTCAAGTTTTATTTTTTCATTTTCAATGTTTATACTGATAAATATAGAAGTTTTTAATGCTATGTCAAAATTTGAAAGTTAAATATCAAGTTATAAGCAAGAAAGAGATTTCATAATTCTTTGTTTTGTAAACAAAGCTCGAATATTGTCATTTTTTACATATGTGTTGTATTGGTGTAAGTTTCAATCAAATGTATCTTTCTTTTGTTGATACTAGTATTTATAAAGATATTGAGTTAGTTTAAATTGGTTTTTTACATGTCATTTTGTCTAAGAAATGGTAAATCTCTACATTACATATTTTGTAAACAACTATAAGACTCGAGCTTTATTTACATAACAACCAATTCTTACCTCTGTATCTCGCTTGTAACTTGACTTTAACATTCAATATGATGGTCAATCATTTAAAATGTACCGGTAAACCATTTAATACAAAAAAAATAGAAATAAAATATTTGATCTCAGATCGTGTCCAAGTCTCTTTAAGAGTAAGCTTTTAAAATATGTTTCCTCTTTTAATCTTATGTTAAAATTCACCCCTTTCCATTGTGGCCCTACCCTACCCATTCTACACCCGGGGATGATTTGAAACAACTTGATTCTACACTACATGAGGTTGCTTCTACATGGGTCCCAGCTTTTTTGACAAAATGGTTTTTGAGAAGATTTTTCAAGATTTTTTCTTGGAAATATAAATCTGAGTAAATATTCATCCCCTTACATTGTGGCGCCATCCATTTTTCGGGGTTTATAATTTGAACAACATAATTTGGACAAACTTTAATCTACTCTACCTGAGAATGTTTTTTTTTCGTGTTTTTTTTCGCAAAGTTGATTTTTATTTTTAAACATTTTCTCTATATAAGCATTTGTAAAATTTAACCCCATTATTGTGGTCCCATCTCTACACTATCTGGGGACGCTTCCCAAAAGTTTCTGCTTTTCGGGTCTAACAGTTTTTTAATAAGAAGATTTTTAAACATTTATATATATATTCCTGTGAAAATATTCATCCCCCCGATGTGGCCCGATCCTTCCCTCAGGGATTATGATTTGATTTGACTACATGAGGTTGTTTTCTCTATATATTCCTGTGTAAAAATTTATGCCCGATGTGGACCAATCACATTCCCGGTAATATGATTTGAGCAAACTTGAATGTACATTACATGAGGATGTTTTCAAACAAGTTTCAGCTTTTCTGGTCAAATGGTTTTTATGCGGAAGATTTTTTTTCTATGAATTCCTGTGTAAAAATTAATACCCCCGATGTAGCCCCATCCTACCCCTAGGGACCATTTTATGAACAAACTTGAATTTACTCTCCCTGAGGATATTTCCAAACAAGTTTCAGCTTTTGACGATGTGGTTTATGAGAAGAATTTTTTAAAACATTTTCTCTATATAATTCTTTGTAAAATTTCAATTATTCATTGTTGTCTAATCCTACCCACGGGGATTATAATTTAAACAAACTTAAATCTACACAACATAAGGATGTTCCCAAACAAATTTCAGCTTTTCTGGTCAAAACGTTTAAGAGAAGAATATTTAAAACATTTTTTTTATATAATCCTATGTAAAAATTCATCCTCCAATTGTTGCTACACCTTACCTCCCAGGGCCATGATTTCAACAAACTTGTTTTAACACAACCTGAGGACACTTCCCAAAAATTTCATCTTCATTTCATAGAGGGCATTGTTATTTATTTGAAAAAAAAACTTGAATCCCCTTAACCCAATGATTCTTTGTGCCGAGTGGATTGAAATTGGCTCAGTGATTCTGGAGATGATGAAAATGTGAAAAGGTTACGACAACGACGCCAACGCCAACGACAGTCAAAGAACAAATTTTGATCAGGCGAGCTCAAAAGAAATATGATGTTTTACAATTACGCATACAAGAACAAAGCAATGCGTTTTTAATCACATAGAACAGCGTAGAAATGAGAAGGTGCATACTTATTTTGAAGATTTGAAATTCTGAAAAAGTATGAAAGAGCTTACTTTGTGTCCTCTCTACAACGATTTGTTGAGATAAAGGATAAAGAATA
Source organism: Magallana gigas (assembly GCF_963853765.1). Classification (NCBI taxonomy): domain Eukaryota; kingdom Metazoa; phylum Mollusca; class Bivalvia; order Ostreida; family Ostreidae; genus Magallana; species Magallana gigas. The sequence goes on along the minus strand of NC_088860.1, from coordinate 50,167,801 downwards.
TTGCACAAAACTTAGTCACAAAATTTTGTGCCCTATTTTATTTGTCGGCACCAGATCTGTTTTAATTTTAGAACAAAAATAATCCAGTCTATACTTAGAACTCCTTTGTCTATGGAGGCACATCGACGTTATATTTTTATTTTTAAAAATGTCAATTCAAAACAACCTTTTTGTTGTGTGTCGAATGTTTAATGTGACAGACATCTCTTTACTAGACCCAAGTTTATTTTTTCAGTTCTAATTTAAATTACATTTTTGCTGGAAATAGGATAGAAGTCCAAAAACTTAATTGTATAGAATAAAAAATAAACATATATTTTTCAATGAAAATATAACTTCAATGTACCTCAAAAGACGGGAAAATATATATCATCCCAACAGAGACCAATTTAATAAAAGAATAGGGCACTCTATATTTAGACAAATTTACAACTTAAATAAGCAAGCTTCGACCTTTTTTTCACAATTTGTTGTAGAGTTGACAACAATGACCACCTTTCGATTTTTTGTTTTTGCTTCAGATTTTTAAATCCTGAATTTAAATCTGAAGCTGTGCAGTTTTAAGTGATTAAAAAGGCATTGCTTTTCTTGTTGTGTTATTGGCAAGCATAACGAATTGTAAAATCACGTGAATAAGAGACAAGTTAACAAAAATATGACAAGTTGACACAATTATCTGATAAGATAACATTAAGATCTGACAAGTTAATTAACGACTCATATTTTTTCAGTATTATTTCATCTGACTTGTCGGCATATATGATTTCAACAAAAATACAAAATCATCTGATAAATCGATTTTTTGATTGTTGATGTTGATTTGTCAAATCTTTATATCAGAAAAATATGATACTGGTAAGATGGCAGAAATTATGCATGTACACTTTTTTATTTAAATTTGTTTGACACGTTGATAAGTAACAAGTCGACATAACTTATATATAGTATATCGACGACATAAAGATTGGAAAATTGCATGATGGCAGAAATATGCCACCATAAACCCATCACATATAATGATATATATTCTTTATGATTGTTTTATCTTGTGAGTTTAAAATTAACTAAAATTACAAAATCTATTTTTGTCAATTTGGCCATAATTCACATCATCCGAAGTTCACAAAATGTTATATTTCGTCAATTAAAATGAAAAATATTTACTCGATTATTCGAACAATAGCAAGGTAATGTCCCACGAGACAACAACTATTTTCCTGGGCTTTGTCTCGAGAGTAATTGTAAATTAGATTCCAAATACACCCCTGCGAATGTGTTCGGAATGTTTTCTTTATGGTGCTAAGTATGTAATAAATCCAGATGTGCTCGAATGAAAGTTCATGATACTTCACCGAGATTTGTTCAGTTCCTGTGAAATTTCGAGCGGAAGTGTAAGTGTTTGGATAATATTCTCAAAATACGTAAGTACTGGTCAATTTTCATATTATCTCCTACTTTGATTTATGTAAAAACATCAAAATCTTTTAAGATGTATGTCTTATTTCACCATCTATAGCGGTTATTTAAATTTAGCGATGATATTCAGAACAAAGTTACCGTTGTGTTCAGTAGGAGTCACGTGAGCAACCTCATGTGTAAATTTATCAGCGATACGTCATATGCACAACAAGTGATGACGTATCGCTTTTGTTCATTGGTTAAGCTGTATTAGAGGTGTGTGCGAGGGGAATGAATGACAGTGGGGAGCTAGGCAACCATTGTTATTATGTTTTATTTGTTCAAATAAACTTGTATATATATAATATGTGGTTGTTCACTGTGATGTATGTTTCCATAAACCACGTGTAGAGTGGTTGAAGATATAAACATTGGGTTGCAAAATAAAATCATAGCCATGTTTGATGCGTGTGGTGTGCAATACTATGTTTTTAAAAAAAATAATGGGTGAATGTTTTGCATAAAAACTTAGTATATTGAGCCATTTTCAAGGAACATTCTGCATAAAATACTATAGTCTCTTTCACTATTGATGTTATTACTAGGTCAGGTGCGGATCGAAAATTAATTCCTAGGGGGGATCTCTACTACGCATGTTAATTGTTGCAACAGCAGAAAAAAAATCTATTTTTTGTATTGTCACATTTATTTCTGGAACACATTTTATCCACCAATTAATGAAAATAAAGTGTAAAATCAATATACTTCTAGAATTTATACTTGACAACAAGTACCTAGATTCTATAAAATAAACAAGAGGCACGATTTTTACTGCTAAACTGAAAGGGTCAAATAAAACCACGTGTTCTAAAATTTGAATGACAATAACATTCGCAGGGGTGAAAAAGTCGGAAACCATTCAACTGTACAATGTATGTGCTGCTGCGTGTTTTAATTTTATCACCTGCAACGACGCAGGATTATGGACTACAATGTTAGCTTTTTAAGAAACTAATAAAGTCAGCCAGCGGCATTTAAATTTTAGGGTAAACGTGACTACACAATCTATTAAAATACTAGATAAATAGTTTTCAGAACAACAACTATATGCGGGTGCACAACTAGTTTGCAGCCTTATTTTTATGGCTATACATGTAGGTGAGGTAAGCGTGTAGCGGTGTACATGCAATGTATGAATGCACACCTTCTTATTACTTAAAGTTGTAATTTTGTAGACACAGCTCTCTAGCTTATTTTCATGGTCTGGTGGCAAACTACTTCCAATATATTTACTTTTCAATCTCACTAAGAGAGTTGGGAAGATATACGCGGACTCCGGACAGTGGCTGCAGACGACTCCCAGCTTCGTGGATAAAATGAAAATCACGTACAGTTTCAAGGATACGTAAATTCGTGGCCAATGACCCTATCAATACAAACTGTTAATAGATATTGCACTTCAATGAACACTTCATTTCGTGGATCAACTTAATAACGAAATCCACGAAAATTGGTGTTCAACGAATATTAATGAAAACACAGTAACTTAATATAGTCAGCCCGCGGGCTGACTAATAAACAGGGGACATGTGCACGCTATTACATAAAAGTATCAAGCCAAACATACTAATGCACCTTTATCATTAGTCTTTGTTGAGTTTTCTGAACACTTTACGTAAAGAAAATGTTTATACTTACACACTCATATAGAGGGAGACAGAAGGACAGGAATGTTCCTAGTAAAACAGACAACAATCGTATGTGTCCATAAAGCGCCATGGTGTGCGTTTTACCACATACGCATTTACTCCAAAAACATAACCTTAGTGCGACTTTTCTGGAACCAGTAACTAAGGCCGTCTAAATCAACAAACGGCACTGAATTACTGAATTACTTAGGAAAAACCACTTTCGGTTTCGAAACTCTTTACTCCGGCCCTTTATTTGCGCATTTCAAACAAAAATTAGTCAATTTCCTATGTAGATGATATATTTCAAACTTTTATTCAATCTGTACAGTAACATAAATCGATTTTCTTTTATTTGCTGCAACAATGAAACTGTAATTAGAAAGGAGCTAGTGGGGAACTACTTCTTGTTCTCAAATGGGCAGGGTAGAATAAAATATGTGACCCAGTTTGCACGGTGTAATGTCATTTAGTATGCAAGGTGTAATGTCATTTAGTATGTGTATGTTCACGGTTTAGCTTAAGCACACATTTTCTTATTTAAATATTTTTGATAACAACAATGATATATATTTTCACCTATTGCTTAACCAAAATTCAAATGTTGGGATAAAAGCAAGATAATAAAGTTGGGATAGAAACAGGTGTATAAAACTTCCAGTTAAAGTTAAATTAATTATGACCTAAACACTATTGTTATCATTGAAAAGTAAAACAATTTAATTTGTCGTTAGAGGGAAGTTGTGTTTATACGATTGAAATCTTATGAATTTTGCGATAACATATACTTAGTAAACAATACCCAGTTGATAGCAACGCCATTTGCATATAAGCGTGTAACCTGAAGCTAGCTGGTATTCATACGCTCTGTGTAGACCGGTTAAAGAGCCTTAAAATGTATGAATGAATGACAGTTGGGAGCTAGGCAACAATTGTAATTATGTTTTATTTGTTCTAATAAACTTGTATATATATATAATATGTGGTTGTTCACTGTGACGTATGTTTCCATAAACCACGTTTAGAGTGGTTGAAAATATAAACATTGGGTTGCAAAATAAAATCATAGCCATGTTTGATGCTTGTGGTGTGCAATACTAGGTTTTTAAAAAAATAATGGGTGAATGTTTTGCATAAAAACTTAGTATATTGAGCCATTTTCAAGGAACATTCTGCATAAAATACTATAGTCTCTTTCACTATTGATGTTATTACTAGGTCAGGCGCGGATCGAAAATTAATTCCTAGGGGGGATCTCTACTACGCATGTTAATTGTTGCAACAGCAGAAAAAAAACTATTTTTTGTATTGTCACATTTATTTCTAGAACACATTTTATCCACCAATTAATGAAAATAAAGTGTAAAATCAATATACTTCTAGAATTTATATTTGACAACAAGTACCTAGATTCTATAAAATAAACACAAGGCACGATTTTGACTGCGAAACTGAAGGGGTCAAATAAAACCACGTGTTCTAAAATTTGAATGACAATAACATTCGCAGGGGTGAAAAAGTCGGAAACCATTCAACTGTACAATGTATGTGCTGCTGCGTGTTTTAATTTTATCACCTGCAACGACGCAGGATTATGGACTACAATGTTAGCTTTTTAAGAAACTAATAAAGTCAGCCAGCGGCATTTAAATTTTAGGGTAAACGTGACTACACAATCTATTAAAATACTAGATAAATAGTTTTCAGAACAACAACTACATGCGGGTGCACATCTAGTTTGCAGCCTTATTTTTATGGCTATACATGTAGGTGAGGTAAGCGTGTAGCGGTGTACATGCAATGTATGAATGCACACCTTCTTATTACTTAAAGTTGTAATTTTGTAGACACAGCTCTCTAGCTTATTTTCATGGTCTGGTGGCAAACTACTTCCAATATATTTACTTTTCAATCTCACTAAGAGAGTTGGGAAGATATACGCGGACTCCGGACAGTGGCTGCAGACGACTCCCAGCTTCGTGGGTAAAATAAAAATCACGTACAGTTTCAAGGATACGTAAATTCGTGGCCAATGACCCTATCAATACAAACTGTTAATAGATATTGCACTTCAATGAACACTTCATTTCGTGGATCAACTTAATAACGAAATCCACGAAAATTGGTGTTCAACGAATATTGATGAAAACACAGTAACTTAATATAGTCAGCCCGCGGGCTGACTAATAAACAGGGGACATGTGCACGCTATTACATAAAAGTATCAAGCCAAACATACTAATGCACCTTTATCATTAGTCTTTGTTGAGTTTTCTGAACACTTTACGTAAAGAAAATGTTTATACTTACACACTCATATAGAAGGAGACAGAAGGACAGGAATGTTCCTAGTAAAACAGACAACAATCGTATGTGTCCATAAAGCGCCATGGTGTGCGTTTTACCACATACGCATTTACTCCAAAAACATAACCTTAGTGCGACGCTTCTGAAACCAGTAACTAAGGCCATCTAAATCAACAAACGGCACTGAATTACTTAGGAAAAACCACTTTCGGTTTCGAACCTCTTTACCCCGGCCCTTTATTTGCGCATTTCAAACAAAAATTAGTCAATTTCCTATGTAGATGATATATTTCAAACTTTTATTCAATCTGTACAGTAACATAAATCGATTTTCTTTTTATTTGCTGCAACAATGAAACTGTAATTAGAAAGGAGCTAGTGGGGAACTACTTCTTGTTCTCAAATGGGCAGGGTAGAATAAAATATGTGACCCAGTTTGCACGGTGTAATGTCATTTAGTATGCAAGGTGTAATGTCATTTAGTATGTGTATTTTCACGGTTTAGCTTAAGCACAAATTTTCTTATTTAAATATTTGTGATAATAACAATGATATATCTTTTCGTCTATTGCTTAACCAAAATTCAAATGTTTGGATAAAAGCAAGATAATAAAGTTGGGATAGAAACAGGTGTATTAAACTTCCAGTTAAAGTTAAATTAATTATGACCTAAACACTATTGTTATCATTGCAAAGTAAAACAATAATTTGTCGTTAGAGGGAAGTTGTGTTTATACGATTGGAATCTTATGAATTTTGCGATAATATATACTTAGTAAACAATATCCAGTTAATATCAACGTTATTTGCATATTTAAGCGTGTAACCTGAAGCTTGCTGGTATTCATACGCTCTGTGTAGACCGGTTAAAGAGCCATAAAATGTAGACAACAATATAATAAAGAAAGACGCTGAAATTGTGCTATAAAAAGTCTCTACAAAATAAGTAGATCAAGCCCGGCCAGTAAAAAGATAAATTTAAAAAAAAAACTAAATATTGATCGAAGATTTTGATAAAAATTTCCCATCCGCTCGTCAAAATGACTTTTATTATTGTCGCATATTAAGACTAAAATATTGTGCTACTCTTGTAGTAAAAAAAAATGTAGATTTTAACGTTCACGTTGATGAAATTAAGTTTAAGCGTTCAATTTTAAACGATGGCAATTTAAAAAAAATAAAAGGAAGTGGATAATTTTTATTCATTAAATAAATCAATGAATTGGTTTCTGACATAGCCAAGTGTTTTTTTAATTAAAAAGATATCGTTTTCAACGTAATTAATTTCCTGCATACATATTCAATAAGAAAAGCAGATCAAAATTGGTAAAACAATTGACTGGTAAGCATATCCTTTGTTGATCATATGAATTTCACAAGTTGTTTTTAGTGTGTAAATTGTTGAACTTCGTATGCATATCACCTTTATTGGTTTTTCATTATACTTTAGTTTAAGCAATATTTATTTAGTAATTAACATCATACATATTACAATAACAGTACATACGAGATTGAGATACAGCCAAAAGGCTAATGTTAATCTCGCTCTCATAATACTTTGACCTGGTTCCAAAAATAAAGTATTTTGCAAAAATAAATTTCGAAAAGTGCGTATCTTTCAAAGCACCATTTCACATTTTTCAATTATAATGATCAGTTGGAATTTTTCCTCCATGAAGTACTGTACCAAGAAATGTACAGGGATTCCAAAGTAAATGCGCTAAAGGCTAAAGGCGGGAAAGAGTATACTTGATACGAACATGAACATGTTCAGCAATGCATGTGTCTTTAACTAATTAACAATTGTTAATTGTCAATGAGTCCATGACTACCGTAAAGTAAATTGAGATATGCCATCGGATTAAAAAAAGAATTTGATAGCTTTACTTACATGTTATTAAATCAATATATTCAAAAATATAATTTTAATTAATTTGAAAACAACTTTTCCTCACGACACGTTATATTCTTGGTTGTCATTCATAAATAAAACATTTACGAACATTAAGGTACATTTTCTTTGATTTCCAATATGTAAGGTTTGGTTTTTGGGGGTTTTGTTTTGTTTTTGTTGTTTGTTTTGGGGGTTTTTTTTTGGTAGTGTCTTATTTCAAATTATTTTAATCTTATAAGAAATTAAGTAATAAATTGAATGAATAATGTTTAGACTACTAGCACTTCAATGGAAAGTAGTTTTAATTTATGCAAAATCGAATCACAAGCATGTGTTGATTCTTTTTTTAAAATAAATTAGAAAATAGATATATCTAAATACATCTTGATGATAAGTGATACGTCAAGGTCCTGTTCATTCTCGGTGCTGCACATTACAGCTTTCAGAGGTGCGATGAAAAGGGAGGGGGTTGATCAGATCAAGTCCCACCCCTGAAGCACTCAGCTATCCGCCGTCTGTCTGTAAAACATCACAATGTTTTAGTGTTGCACTTTCCATTGCTCTTCTCGCTTCTCCCACGTGTGTGCCATTTTCGTCCCCCCCCCCCCCGCGCCCAGAATTTCACTGAGTTGCCGTGCCTAAGTGCCGGTTACTCCGACAATCGCAAGGTCCTTCACATGGATTGTCCTACGCCGTCTATAGACTTTACCGACCCCACAAAGTTTTGTACACAGTCAGTAACAAACTTAATAAGTAATATTATCAGTTCATACATTAATTAGAATTGTCCTTCATTGTATTGACAATTAAACAAGTTTTTGAAATATTGTTTATCGAAATTATGAAAGTTCTGATAATACCAAAATAAAGACAGTTACAGAGCTGGCAGTGTATCACAGAGATTGCGCATTCAAGAGATTTGAATTAAATATTTTGGGGTTTTTTTCTTCTCAGTTCGATCTTCATTTGCACATTGACATTTACTCTCTCTACATTTGTTCATTTAGTATGGCTGAACAAAATTTATTTTATTTTGTACTAGAGATCGAACCAATGCTCATTTACATACATTATTGTTGCATAATATTGATAGCATTTATAGATCTAATGAATTTGAATGTTTTATATTATAATTTAATAAGTATCTTAAAAACTAAGTTGATACCTGTAACATAATCTTTTAATATGGACTAATCTAATAGTGCAAGGTGTGGCCGGAGAGAGAGAGAGAGAGAGAGAGAGAGAGAGAGAGAGAGAGAGAGAGAGAGAGAGAGAGAGAGACGCAGTACAGTTAAGGCGGTCAATAAAAAAAATATGGGCAAATTTTTGTGATGAAAACACGTATACTTTAGTTAAACTGGCATGTCTTTTTTAAAATCAATAACAGTCACTCTAATGCAATATATTTCTAAAATATATATATAACAGTACAATATTTTATGTTCATAGTGGTCACGTGATATGGCAGTCGCATGGTACAAGCAGATGTATTTGTGGTTTTGAGGTCATTTAAAAAATTCAATATTGCAAGGGCATAATCTTGTCAAAATTCACAACTGAATTATGAAATAACTTTTGAAAAACGGTGCGAACTTTTTAAGATAAGAATATTTGTTAGTAGAAACCGTAATTTATAATGCATATTATGTTGAATAACTTTGAAGGTCACAGGGTTAATTTCATTAAAAAATAATTAATTTGTAAGATTTTACAAGGATCGTAGAAGTTTTTAAGTTACATAGCATATTTCAAATTCACATGTAAAAGTTTATCGGGATCAGGTAAGTGTATGCCCTTGCAATTAAGTGATTTATTTAGGTACTCAGATTTTAGATATACGATATTTTATACAAAACCGAGGTGGCTTCTTTATACGATGCATACTTTTAACAAAATGAAAATAAGACTATATAGGTAGCATTCTACTAATAATAATTTTAAACAAAATATTCATTTATACTTTTCCGTTAATGTATGACATTTATTTTTCTTCGCTATAAAACTGCACGATAGCCTTCAATGATTTAACTTAATGCGTCATTTTGAAGCATATGACGTCATATTTTGTAGTACAGCGAGAACGACATCTCGCTTATTTTTCAGTGTGTACGATATAACGGACATCAAAATTGTAAGTAATAGCATTTGTTGTTTTTAATTAAAAGATTAGTATAAGTTAATTTTACTAATAAATAGATTAATAAGTACTTTCGAGGTTTGTAATATACTGTGATGTCATAATGCACATTTCCCGTACTTTTTGTCTGAACGGAGTTTATTGACAGCCTTAACTGAGCTGCGGAGAGAGAGAGAGAGAGAGAGAGAGAGAGAGAGAGAGAGAGAGAGAGAGTCGTTCTGTTTAATCAATAGGTACCTTAAAATTTATTTTTGATTTTATTACAAGCCTCGGTCAAAATTGCAAAAGCAATATTACAGACCTTTCGTGTGTAGTACATTCACGGATCACGGTCAAATTTTAAAACTCCTTGTGTTTTCTGTCCGATTTGTTCCGTAAAAAGATCATCGAAGTTAAAATTGCTTTCCTCTATAATGTCAGAGGAAATCATTATGCTCTTGAATCTGAATCTGCGATAGATTTCCCCCTGAAAATGCCTAAGTATACTCTTACTCAACTTTCGATCGCTTGTTTTTAAATTTCTAACCGCTCTGCGACTTCAACACAGGTGGTACTATTCCACCAAGCTTCAATCAGTTTTTTAAATTGTAAAAGTGAATTTTCTTTTCTGTTTCCCTTTTTAATGATAAAAAAAGTGTTGTCTCCTCAAAAGTAGTGTCATACTCATTTATCACAATAATCAAATGCTTGCAACAATGTTGCACTATTTTTTGTTACGTCATTTTAACCGAGGCGGCTTTCTAGGTCATCACAAAAGAGGAAGTATGGAGAATTGTTAGTGTTATAATTTGCAACAAATGTAAATATAAGAAATAAGGTATCATTTTTGTATGTCTATCGGGATATAGATACGGGTTGGTACGTGATCAAATCTTCCATAAAGCCCTTCGGGCTTTATTGGATTTGGTCACGTGACCAACCCGTATCTATATCCCGATTGACATCTAAAAAAATACCTTATGTCTTAATTACACATTTTCAAAATTTCAGTCTTAGGGCTTAAACTGTCTCCACTTTACATGTCATCAGCTGTCAATTTATCGCAAAATTCTAATGCAATTGCGTTAAAGTATACAGTTTGTATAATATATGCAACTAACTGATTTTGTAACCAGCTACAATCGTTCCGAATAGATAACCAGTTAACTAGTTAGAAATTGCCATTGTTCGTAGTAAGGTAAATAAACGTTTTCCTTATCTGCATACATCTATCAATCAATATTCAGTTGTTGCTTCTATATGCAGTAGTGAAGTGCACTTCATATAGTAACTAGTCATTACTTTAAATGGGTTTGTTATTTTTTTTTAACTGGATATCGACAATCTGCTTAGGTTTAACCGTTAATTACACTATTATTTATATCTTGATTTCAGATACTTACATTAAGCTTTGATGTTACTTGTTTGCAATCAAAGAACCATATTCTCCTTAAGTAGCTATCTTGTGATTTAAATGTTACACAGAGCTACAGTCACTCCGTATGAACAATATAATCACGTGTTCACTTTATGTCGGGAAAACCGAGCTGACGGTCCTTCCTTCCGCTAAACAAAAGTTAAAAATACTAGTTCAATTGTTCACTATATTGCTGAACAGGAAATTTTACAAAAATCTAGATTAAGTTTAATAAAACGTTCATTTCGCAATCGGAACCGCAAGGTGTCATTAGGTCATTATATGAAAAATGATGACACAACACACAAGTGTTTAGTAAAATGTTGGGAAAAATAGCAAATATTACATAAGTGCAATGCATGTTATTCCGATCATAGGGAATATTTTCATTTTTGGGGATTGATTATCTCATAATGTGATTGGCTCTGGAATTTCAAATGTAGACACATTTAACAATATAGGTCAAGTCATCACTCCATGTAGTCAAAACCGTGCTCAGTGATCTTAAAAGACCCCCACAAAAAACCAACTACAGTTTTAAAAGCTTACAAACAAACATCTTCCCAAGTCAAGGGTTTCTGATCCGCTTCGCTCTACATAAACCCTTGACCTAATAGGCAGAGTTTGACGGGGTCAGAAACCTCGCACACTGATTGGTGTCATACAAGTTTGCATGATCCAATAAGAAACGTTGTTTCAATAATGATGTTAATTGTGAATTGATCAATGTTCAACCGTTGTCAAATAAATTAGAGACGGAATAGTAAGTATTTGACTTAATGTTATCAGTTTTAGTCTGAGTGAATCCATATTATCTACGAATTTGATTTTATTCATGGGAGCAGCCATATTGTTATACTGTTTCTGTTTATAAAGCATTCGCTGATTGGTCAGAACAAGAGGTCACAAAAGTTTAAAAATGAATACTCTCACTTGATGGCGTAATCGTTAAACAGCATATGAGTTGTCTTTTCGGTCAAGAGTTTATGTAGAGCAAGGCGGATCAGAAACCCTTGACTTGGGAAGATGACAGACAAAGCAATTGCATGTATTTTTAACAATCATTATAATTAACACGTACCAATTTCTTTTACACATTTTCAAAATTTCAGTCTTAGGGCCTAAACTGTCTCCACTTTACATGTCATCAGCTGTCAATATCTCGCAAAATTATAATGCAATTGCGTTAAAATATACAGTTTGTATAATATACGCAACTAACCGTTTATGATTTTGTAACCAGCTACAATCGTTCCGAATAGATAACCAGTTAACTAGTTAGAAATTGCCATTGTTCGTAGTAAGGTAAATAAACGTTTTCCTTATCTGCATACATCTATCAATCAATATTCAGTTGTTGCTCCGTTATGCAGTAGTGAAGTGCACTTCATATAGTAATTAGTCACTACTTTAAATGGGTTTGTTATTTTTTTTTAACTGGATATCGACAACCTGCTTAGGTTTTAACCGTTAATTACACTATTATTTATATTTTAATTTCAGATACTTACATTAAGCTTTGATGTTACTTTTTTGCAATCAAAAACCGATGTTCTCCTTCAGTAGCTCGTCTGTGATTTAAATGTTACAAAGAGCTACAGTCACTCTGTATCAACAATATAATCAGGAGTTCACTTTATGTCGGGAAATCCGAGCTGACGGACTTTCCTTCCACTAAAAAAAAATAAAAAATACTAGTTCATCTGTTCACTATATTGCTGAACAGGAAATTCTATAAAAATTTAGATTAAATTAAAAAAAAGACGTTCATTTCCCAAACAAAACTGTAAGGTGTCATTAGGCCAATATATGAAAAATGATGACACCACAAACAAGTGTTTGGTTTTTGGGAAACATAGCAATCTGAGTTAGCATGTGTCTATTTTGTTATACTAGGAGGTAAAGGTATACAAAAAGAAATAAGTATTTCTATGTCTCCTTCCTGAACAAATAACCATTATTTAAGTAAATGCAATGTTAATTACACAAATATAAAGTCGCAGAAAATAGATAGAAATTGTTAAATAGATTTAAAAAAAACAAAAACCAACCACATTTTTAAAAGCTTACAGACAGGGCAAATACATGATGTTTTAACAATCATTATAATTAACACGTGTCATTTTATTTCTTGTCACATTTTCAAAGTTTCAGTCTTAAGGCCTAAACTGTCATCACTTTACATGTCATCACCTATCAATATTTCGCAAATGCAAATTTCTAATGCAATTGCGTTAAGTATACGGTTTGTATAAAACATACAACTAACCGTTACTGATTTTGTATCCAGCTACAATCGTTGCGAATAGATAACTAGTTAACTGGTTAGAAATTGTCATTCCTCGTAGTAAGATAAATAAACGTTTTCCTTTTTTGCATACATCTGTCAAACAATATTCAGCTGTTACTCTTATATGCGGTTGTGAAGTGCACTTCATATAGTGCATATACTTATATACTTATGTGCTTGGTTTTGGAATTTCAACGCGGCTATGTTAAGACAGTCCGAGGCTAAATATATTTAGAAAAATTATACTATTTTAATTATCGAAATAAACTTTAACCGAGCAAGTTTCTTAAAACTTTCATTACATAAACTAACAGTGACATCCAACACTATATCTGATGCATTTTTGTGACGTCATATATTTTTCTTAAGCACGTCACAGGTGTATACTAACACGGTAAATAATCTTTAAAAATTCGCATCGGCGCAAGTGAATAATGACATTAAATCAAAAATATTTTTATGAAAAATCCTTCGATAAATAATATATTTTGCAGTTCTTGCTTGGGATTGATATACATAATTCGTTTATTTGAAATATTGTCAAAACATTTCGCACCGCCATAGAAATTAGGCACATTTTTACCATTAAGGCTCGATTTACACAAAATCGGGTCAATCGGTAGGTTTCCCCCAGCAAGATTCACATTGGTACTTATTTTCTCTCCCGATTTTACGTAAAATATACTAAGATTGTGTTTATCTTTCACTTGCGCCAAGCCGTTTTTTTTATGCATATACATATCACCATTCATTAGATTACATTTAGCAGGGGAGTCTCAAAACCATTATTTTATGAATAGTTATTTACCTATTACGAAGCTTTAAAACTGTTGATTTATTTATACTCCATATCGGCGATATTGAATTTAGTATCACTATTAACAACAGTGTCTATGTAAAGGAATAAAGTGGTTTTATTATGCACAATGAATATCACTTATTACGTTACGATACATTTCCAAAGAACGATCGAAAGGAATGCAGATCGTGACGTCAAAGGTAACTATGACGTCATTTCTTATGAAGTACAGACAGGTGACTTTCTATATATCGCTGTGAAATTAATCGCGCAGCCTTAATATAGCCGCGAAATGCGGACACATTTAAATTTATAGGTCAAGTCATCACTTCATGTAGTTAAAACCGTGCCCAATGATCTTAAAAACACACACACAAAAAATCCCAACCACATTTTAAATAGCTTACAGACAGGGCCATTACATGATGTTTTAACAATCATTATAATTAACATGTGCCAATTTCTTTTCAAACGTTCAAAATTTCAGTCTTGGGGCCTAAACTGTATCCACTTTACACGTCATCAGCTATCAATATCTCGCAAATATATATTTCTAATGCAATTGATTTAAAATATACAGTTTGTATAATATATGCAACTAACCGTTTACTGATTTTGTAGCCAGCTACAATTGTTTCCAGTAGATAACCAGTTAACTGGTTAAAAATTGCCATTCCATGTAGTAAGAAAAAAAAAGTTATCCTTTTGTGCATACATCTGTCAATCAATATTTAGTTGTTGCTCCTATATGCAGTAGTGAAGTGCACTTCATATAGTAATACGAGGTCATTACCTTAAATGGGTTTATTATTTTTTTAACTGGATATTGACAATCTGCTTCAGTTTCAACCGTTAATTACTCTATTATTTATATTTTATTTTCACATACATGTACTTCCATTAAGCTTTGATGTTACTTTTTTGCAATGAAAACACGATTTTCTTCTTAAGTAGCTATTTTATGATTTAAATGTTACAAAGAGCTGCAGTCACTCCGTATCAAGCATATAATCACGTCTTCACTTTATGTCAGGAAAACGGAACTGACGACCTTCCAGTAATGAAAGATAAAAATACTAGTTCATCTGTTCACTTTATTGCTGAGCAGGATATTTTACAAAATATATATTTTAAGTTAAAAAGCCTTTTATTTCGCAAACAATATCGTAAGGGGTCACTAAGTCATTATATGGCCTAAACTGTCTCCACTTTTCATGTCATGTAAATGGATCAAATATCAATGTCTCGCAAATCTGTAATGCAATTACTTTAAAATATACCGTTTTTTTAATAATATTTACAGCTGACCGTATACTGATTTTTAAACCGGACTCAGTCGCTCAGACGGAATAATCAGTCATCGGTTAGAAATTGCTATCCCTTGTAATATATATATATATATATATATATATATATATATATATATATATATATATATATATATATATATATATATATATATATATATATATATATATATAAATCTGATTTAGGCATTGAGGAGACCATACCCTAAAATGTAGTTTAGGGAGACAATATACAAAATTTTTATATGTGCATATTTTTTATTGCAAATATTCATTTAGAGGTCTTCAAGATTCAAATAACTTTACATGTGTTTTAATTTTTCAATATATCTTGTCCTTAAAAAAATACAGCAAAAATGGTCTCCTTAATATTTTGTTACTCTCTCATAAGGCTTAAGGAGACCGTGCATATATTTTCATATATATTTTTATGGCTTAAGTAGACCATTCTTTTTTCCCATAATTTTCATGATTTGCAAGTGCTCTATCATTTTTTATTGCCACGCAACATAGAATTAAGATATAATGCAAGGTCACTGTGTACATGTGCATGTATATGTAAGCTTTGTTAATATCTCACATAGTTGATGGTGTGGACTTTTAATGTTCATAGATGGTCATTTAGAGGTCTGTGGAATGGCAATAATCTCACATCTGTTTTAATTTTTCATTACTATTAGCCCTTCAAAATATACTATATATTGTCCCTCTAATATTTTGCTACTGTCTTATGCGGCTATGGGATACCGATAATACATTTTTATTAATATTACTTAATTAGGGTTTAGGTAGACCATTCTTTTTTTTAACCATAACATTCGTGATTTGCAAGCCCTTTAATTTTCACTGTCCGGTTTTTTTTCGCATGTCACGAAATTTGCGAAAATGGGGAAAATATGTAGCATTTTAAATTTGCGTCCCTACTGAAGATTATCTTCTCAATTCAATCCATTCTACATGTATCCTAATGTGTTTTAGAATTTCACATTAATAAATGAAAAAAAAAAATTTCAAGTTCATGAAGAAACTTTACTAATCATCAAAACTAATTTCAAATAGATTTCATTTATAATTTATGGACCAGGGTGTAAACATTAGTTCAATTTTGAAAGTTTAAACAATTAATCATTTCAAATTTATTAATAGAGCAATCATTTCCATTCAAAATTCAGTGTACATAACATGTCCATTATTTTGGTGAACTTGCAGTTCAATTACAACAGTTTCATTTTTTTCTGTGCAACAAAATCATGTATGTAAGGATCTGTAAATTTATGAAATCAAAATATTCATAATCTATTTTCAACCTTCATATTTCAAATTTCATACATTTCAAGAAAATAAAGCTTTTAAAATTGATTTACTTAATATTCTTCATAATTCATATATAACAATAAAAAAAGGTGATCAAAGATCACGTATTGAATGAACCATTCATTAATAAATGTTAATGAATAACATTGATAATAAGTACACATGTAAGAAATTGACAAAGTTTAAAAGTTACTCTGGGAGCAAAAATGACTGATCAAATGCATGGCATAAAAAATATTAAAGGACGAACAGGATTATGCAGCTAAAAAAAATTCAAAATTTTCAAACATAAAGACATTAGGATGTCGTCTGCAATACATATCAGGTTTAGGGGCCACTTTCTTGCCTTATAAGAAACAAAGGTAATCACAGATTACAAAGCACCGAGACGAGGCATCACCTTTATAAAGCATCACCTTTATGAGACCACCTTTATCATATTACCTGAAAATCATAGTTAATGATCTTGGATATCTATGGATACTGTTTCGAAACAATATCATATTACTATATCATATGTTAAAAAATTGGATAATAATCATATGTTCATTTCATATATTAATATAAGATACACACATCTAATAATAAAAATAAAATACTGTAATAAATAATGATGCAATATGATATTGTAACATATGATATGACATAGTGTCATGTTAAATACATTATTGCATTTGATCACATAATACAATATCATAATATATGATACAATGTCGTATCACATAATACATCACAATTTTGTAACACATTATATTATATTGTATACTTAAGTATGATATTGTATGATATTATATCATATTTGATACATAATATGATATTGTATCATAAGATACAATATAACTTGATTCAACATTGTATCAAATCATATGATACAATATCATGTGATACAGTAATATATTATATAATACAATATCACTTTATACAATATCGTATCATATGTTACAATATTATATATTCCAATATCAAATAATACTATTTCATGTGATAAAATAATATATTATATAAACCAATATCATTTTATACAATATCAAATCATGTGATAAGATATTATATATTACAATACAATATTGTATCATATTATACCATATTAAATATGGCAATATAATATGAAACAATAGCATGTGATAAAATAGTATATAATACATTATCATTTTATACAACATTGCATCATAATAAAAAATACTTTACATTACAATATAATGATACAATATCATATCATAATGCACAAAAATATTGATACAATATCCTAATAACTTTTTATAATATAATATATGATATAACATTGTATCATATAAAATAATAGTGTATCAAATCTGACAATACTATATCATATGAATCATGTTATATCATTTAACAACAAACACATCTATCAATCAGGTTAGAGTGAGGTAGGATATTCTTTTTAAACATCCTTGATAATAGAGATCAGGATCTGAAACTGAAGCAACCTCTATGATTCATTTATATTATAGTTAAATTAACTATGCAAGCTATTGTCTATAAATCATGTGACCTGTTCCAAAATAACTAAACCTCATCCAGCATCCAAAACCTATGACTCAGATTCGGCATTCAAGCCTGCCAGATGCATCAGTATCATAAGACGCATCATCAATTCAAGTTTGGTTAAGTTAGGACCAGTCATTACTAAGATATATTTTTAGCATCCTTGATTATGAAGATCAGGCTCTGCATCTGAAGCTACCTTTGCAATTCATTTATATTATAGTTAAATCAACTATGCAAGTTTGAAATAGTACTAAATAAATTTAATATATGACCTGTTCCAAAAAACATAACCTCATCCAGCATCCGAAACCTATGGCTAAGATTCAGCATACAAGCCTTTCAGGTGCATCAGTATCTTAAGATGCATCATCCATGCAAGTTTGGATCAGTAGTAATTTAGAAATTGCTATCAAAGGCCACCTGCACCAAAAACTTTAACCTGTTCCAAAAACCTTAACCTCCAGCATCTAAAATTCATTGCCCAGATTCAGCATCCAAGTTTTTCAAGTTCATAAAAAGATCCAGATGCATCATCCATGCAAGTTTGGTGAAGATAGGACAAGAAATAACTAAGATAAAGGACCTGCAACAAAAACTTTTACCAGGTCCGGACGCCCACGCCAGCAGTATAGCATAAGTTCCCCCGAACTTCGTCTCGGTGAGCTAAAAATAAATTATCATACATGCCCTACGTCTTGTTGTTACATTACAGTTACATTATATGTAAAATGATGAGATTCATGTTTGCTTTTTCATTGATTTCATTTCATTTAATTTTTTAAA
This sequence comes from Magallana gigas, assembly GCF_963853765.1. Taxonomy (NCBI): domain Eukaryota; kingdom Metazoa; phylum Mollusca; class Bivalvia; order Ostreida; family Ostreidae; genus Magallana; species Magallana gigas. The sequence goes on along the minus strand of NC_088860.1, from coordinate 50,148,979 downwards.
TGTCCTAAGTCTTGTTGTTTTTCTCTCGTTGAAGATTTAAGATCTAATCTTCAAAAATTTGGTCCTCTAATCAAGCCGTTCCAATGAATACATTTCATATTTTTCCAAAAACTCCTGGATTTCTCTTTTACCTTGAAAAGATTTTAAAAATAATATGAACAATCAGAATTATTATATTGTTACATATTCATGTAAAAAGGATAATACCTATGTATAGATTCAAGGCATACCATACTCTGTATGGTTTTTGCTTCCACTACTTCTTGCTGAATATTTTGATTTTCATAAATACATTCATGCTCGAACTACATTCATCCACTTATATGTCAAGATTATCTGTTTTGAAATGCCCCCTCTACCGCTTTAGGCTTCAATACACAACCCAAAATAGAAAGCCTATAGGGATTTTGCATTGCATCGGCCATGAAATAGCCTGGATGACATAATTGAAATATTGTATGAGGTATTTCAAGTGGGTTCCGAATGGTGAAAAGATGTAAACATTTCACATTATAAATCTCCATGAGAAATTTGTTTCTATTCCTGTAACGGTCACCTGAGTAGCATAAAACCCATACACAAACTTGTCGAGGAGTCTCATATATGCATTTAATTAATTAGGTTTTATTCTGGAGTAGAAAAATTATAAATTAGTAATGACGGCCACCTCCCTGCCTGAAATCTTTCAAAAAGAACTGTGAAACCTACAATTTTGGCAAAAAACTTAAAAGATCGGGTCTACAAAATCATGAATTCAGTTTCCTCTCAGGTGTGTGGGAGTAAAAAGGATAATTTTTTAACATTATATGCAATAGCACCTATACATCCATTTTGGCCCTGCCCTAGAGTTAAAACCCATACTCCAGGGGACATGAAAATTAAAATTTCAGTAGAGGACTTCCTGGTAAACATAATTATAGGTCAGTTTTTTATACAGATGTGTGAGAATAGAGAAGAAAATGTTATAACATTATATGCATTAACACTATATTGCCTCCCCCCTCATGTCCTGAACCCCTGACCCAGGGGCCATGAATTTTACAATTTAGGTAGAGGAGTTAGTGGACATCGTAACCATGTATTCAGTTTTTTGCCCACATGTGTGGGAGTAGAGAAGAAGATTTTTTAAGATTTAAAACATTTTACTATATGGCCATATTGGCCCCACCCTAGAGCCTGAACCCCTGACCCGGGGGTCATAAATTTCACAATTTTGGTAGAGGGCTTCATGGACTTTATAACCAGATATATATATATATTTATATGGGAGTAGAAAAGAAGATTTTCTAAGATTTAATACATTTTTACTATATGGCCATATTGGCCCCACCCTAGAGCCTGAACCACTGACCCAGGGGTCATGAATTTCACAATATGGACATCATAATCATGCATTTAGTTTTAACAAATATATATGGGGTAGAGAAGAAGATTTTCTAAGATTAAATTTATACATATATACTATATGGCCATACTGGCCCCATTCTAGAGCCTGAACCCCTGACCCAGGGGCCATGAATTTCACAATTTATGTAGAGGGCTTCATGGACATTATAACTATGCAACCAGTTTTTTCCTAACATGTGTGGGAATAGAGAAGAATATTTTTTAAAATTTGGCTCTTTTTTTGCAAATTTGGCCCCACATGTGACGCCCCGGGGGTAGTAGAGCCATGAATTTTACAATTTAGATTCCTCTCACCATAGAGATGCCTCACATCAAAAATGGTAATAATCAGCCCTGTAGTTTTTAAGAAGAAGTTAAAAATGTAAAATTGTTAAGGCACGATGCACGATAACAGACGAAAACGGATTGCAATAAACTCAGGTGACCTAAAAATTGCTAATTCATCAAATTGTGGATAGATAGACCAAGCAACAAAGATATATCACCTGAGCTGCTTTTAGTCTTCTTGGCTGCAACTGGGCTTGCAAGAACTTTAGTTCCATTATCATCTTCGATCTTAAAGAAGCACTCTGTAATAACAATATCATGAATATCTTACTTTGCAAATACTAAGGACAGGCATGCATAAAACGTAATGAAAAGAGAAAACATTATGGATGGGTTTTAATTATTAAACGATGCAAATCAATGTACCATTGTCATCTTAAATAAAGAAAGAAAATTATTGAGAAAAGTTTTTATAATTTCAATAATATGACTTCTATTACCCCCCCCCCCACCACTACCACACACAGATTCACACAAATAAAAAGAAAGACTGATCACCTTGTGGTGTAACATCCGATGCATTTGCATTTCCACTCTCGCAGGGTTTGGACATCAAATCTTCTTCAGGCACATCTGATTCAGGTGCTGTACTTGGACCTTTAGGATTGTGCACATGTAACTCCGACAGTAACCCTTTTAGATAAAATTTCAAAAATGTATACAAATACAAAAATTATTTAATGAAGAAAAAAGAAAAAGAAATACATACACAGTGATTTACCACACTAAAGCACTGCCCATATGCAAATGTGGGGGTATTTTACCCAGTTTTAAGCTTAAGTGTAAATTTTCCCTTACATGTAAATAATCCCTTTTACAGTATTGAAAGTGGTACTCAGCAAATGTTATTAAACACTTTACATTTTCATTACTATCTGAACATTTCTTGAAAGTCAAATGGAATTGTGCACTACAGCCTCTGTCACAAGTCACAAGGAAATAACTCCATCTATACATTGTCATTCAAAAGCCAGAAGCCTAACACCTAGCTGCAATAATGTAGCCCTCTCCTGTTTTTTTTTTTTTGTTTTTTTTTTGGGGGGGGGGAGGGGGGGGGGAGTAAACATCAGTTATAAAAAATCGGAGAGGGCTCTATTGTTGCAGCTACATATGTATGACTATCCTATTATCAAACAAGAAAAACATTCACAAAATAGATTGAAACAAACCTATCAAGTTGACTTCTTTCATCACAGGAACTGAGAGAGGGAAAACAATGGTATGGAACTGCAAAAGATCAAAGAATCGTTATTGCATAAATAAAGTTTAAAACAAGAAATCTTTTAAAGAAACAGTTGCCCCTTTTGTGGCTTTATCAATCTTAAAATGATTACTTTCTTTCACAAGTCAAAATTAATTATTCTTACTAGACTTTGACCCGTGCATGCACGGGTTGACATTGCATATGATATCGGACATTCACTACATCGACGCACCATATTGTTTACAATTACATAACCAAGCTTTAAGCCTACAATAATGCTATTAATTTCACTACACTCTGCTTAGTTATAATAATCTGACAGGAATGCCTCCCATATACCTGTAATGTAGCAGAAAATTGCAGAATCGCTCCGAATCGATTTTTGAGAAAAATAATGAAGTTGTATTGAAAATAACAGTCAAATTATTCATAACAAACCATTCTGAGGCTGTAAATACTTTTCATCTAAATATTTAATTCATATTATTGAAGGAATCAACACTTTTTTGCTCGCTTCAAAATTACACACCATGTTGATATTCGGATCTCTTGGGATTTTACTCTAACACAGTGTATTTATATTTAGGAATATTATTACATATAGGAGAATTTATTACATCCATTACATTCCACTCATATCATGGAAATCAAAAGCATTATCACAGCATTAGGGAGACCAGACAAACATGTTAATTGTTATACATAATAACGTTGCAACTTTGATTCTAATTCATTTACTTTGTTCAAAATGCTCACTGTTTTCTCTGAGGTTCAAGATGTCCTGTTTTTCCATTGCGTTGCGGCTAGCTCTCAATAAATCTGTGGTGGACTCTGTATAAAAGTACTAATATATTGTATTGTAAATACAAGCTTCAACATTTACTTTTTAAATCATTGCAAATTTTATTCCTTATGACTAATTAAAATAAATATTACAAATATATTACCGGTACATCCATTACATTCCACTCATATCATGGAAATCAAATACATTATCCCAGCATTAAGGAGACCAAGCCCCAGGATCACATAATAACATTGCAACATTTAGTTTAATTCATTTACCTTGTTCAAAATACTCAGTGTTTTCTCTGTGGGTCAAGATGTCCCGTTTTCCCTTTGTGTTGCGGCTAGATCTCAATGAATTTGGGGTGGACTCTGTAAAAAGTACCAATATATTGTATTGCAATTTCAAGTCTCTAAGTTTACTTCTTTATATCATTGCTAAGTTTGTTCCTAATGATTAATAAAAATAAATATAACAACTAGATACGATCTCGTTACGAGTAACGAGTAGGTCTTCCTTGCGATTTCTGTTTTAAATGATACCACGAATATTCGCTGTAATTTCAGAATTACCCCCCCCCCCCCACACACACACACACACAGTTTCAGATAATGTATACAAATCCCTAAATACGTAATAAAATGGTGTTACAATGAGTCTTCCAGATAGATATTGCTACATTTAACAACTTTGCTTTTATAATGCATTACGAAATCTTATTCGTTTTTATGTAATTTGTAATAGACTTTACGAGTTTCTTGCCCCCCCCCCCAAATAAAGAGGCCAGCCCCTTTTTCTTGATTTCGTTGAAAAGGTCTTAAGAATACTAACAATTTTTGTTCTTAAACTCATCTAATATTGTTGATCATTTTTGAGATACAAATGTATGAATATTTTAGGGGCCAGCCCTCTAGATCCTTAATGGGGACGGAAATTCGTGTTTTGATAAGTGGAATCGATTTTAATCATAAATTCAAACATTTTTTCTTCTATGATGTCTAACAAAATATTTCTACTTTTCTAGTTATATTGCGTCAAAGTTTAAGTACTCTGGCCTCTAAAAATCCCTAATTACGTAATAAATGGGCGTGGCAATGATTTTTTCTAGATAGATATTGGTACGATCAACAACTTTGTTTCTATAATGCATTAAAAAATCTTTATCGTTTTTAAGTTATTCGTAATAGAGTTTAAAAGTGTCCTGGCCCCTAAATAAAGGGGCCAGCCCCTTTTTCTTGATTTTGTTGGAAAGAACTTTTAATCATCTACCACTTTTATTAAATATGTCTTAACAAAATATCAACTGATAAAAAGATATAACTCAAAACGTGTGAAAATCTTGAATGAAAATTCGTACCCAATTTTCGTGCCCAGGCGAGCTCCAAGAAATGGCGCAGCAGGCATTAAACAACTACATGCTGCACAACTTCAAACTATCGTCTACCTATCCTGAACATTTCATATTCATATCTCTTATGGTTTTTGAGTTTATAGCTGCACAAAATGGGTCGTCAAAAATTACAAAATGGGCGACAATTCGGTACCGGAAGTGACTACGAAAAAATTAAGAAAAATGTTTGAAGTTTAGATCACGTCCTAACATCTGTGAAAAAATGGTTGAGATCGGTCGAATAGATTTCGAGAAATCTCGTGCACAAAATTTGGAAAAAAATAATAATAATAACTAGATTCGATCTCGTTGCGAGCAACGAGTGGGTCTTCCGTCCAATTTTTGAATAGATTAGATTAAACTTATCAATTCAAAGATAAAATCGTAGATCTAAGCGAAAAAAAGAGAAAAAAATTTTGCGGCAGTCGAGGCTTGAACCCGGGTCGCCTGGGCCATGTCCATGACTATAACGACTGAGCTACTCGGACTCCGCTTCAGAACTTTGACGCTTTATTTCTCGAAAATGCCTTGATCGATTTCAAAACTAATTACATATTCTTAATCAGTAAAAGGGTCACTATTAAGTGTTAAAATTTCAAAGAAAAATATAAAAAAATAAAAAAGTCGAAAAATTCAATTTTTCAAATTTCCTTCCGGTAACGACCGGAAGTGACAGCGGACATTCTCTTGACCGAGGTACATTAGAAAAACGGTAGATCTATCATCTCTGAAAATTTCAGCTCTATATCTTTGCTCGTTTTTGAGAAACCCGACAGACAAAATTGACTTTTAAAAATCGTAAACGGACGATAACTTCCGACCGGAAGTGTATTTTCAAAAAATAAAAATTATATATCAGGTTTAGATAACAACACATTTATATTGAAAATTTGAGCGAAATCGACCCAGCCATCTCCGAGAAATCGTCTGCACAAAATCGGTAAGAAAAAAAAAGAATAATAATAATAATAATAAGAATAAGAAAAGTGAAAAAGAAACAATAGAATAATAGAAGGGTCTTCCGCTGAAGACGGAAGACCCTAACTAGATACGATCTCGTTACGAGTAACGAGTAGGTCTTCCGTTCAATTTTTAAACGATACGATTAAGATATCAATGAAATTTCAGAATTTCCACCTCAACCACTCTCTTTCAGATAATGCATACGATTGTCAATATCCCTTGAAATGTTTTACAAAGAATTTCACTTTTTCACATACAGCACATTAAAGATTTAAGATTTTATTTCCCTAAAATCCCTAATTACGTCATCAATTGATTTGGCAATGAGTTATACAAACTGATATTGCTATGACCACCAGCTTTGTTTCAGTAATGCAATACAACATCTTGATCGTTTTTAAGGTATGTGTAATAGACTTTACGATTGTCTTGGCCCCTAATTTAAGGGGCCAGCCCCTTTTTCTTGAGTTCATTCAAAAGGTCTCACGCATACTAACATTTTTTGTTCTTACACTTATCTAGAATTGTTGTTCATTTTTAGATACAAATGATTGAATATTATAGGGGCCAGCCCTCTAGATCCTTAATGGGGACAGACAGTGGTGTTTTGATAAATGGAATCGATTAGAATCATTAATGCAAACATTTTCTCTTCTGCAATGCTTAACAAAATATGTCTCCTTTTCTAGATATATTGCGTCAAAGTTTAAGTACTTTAACCCCTTAATATCCCTAATTACGTCATAAATGGGCAAGGCAATAATTTTTTGTGATAAATATTGATACTATCTACAACTTTGCTTCTATAATGCATTACAAAATCTTTATCATTTTTAAGTTATTCGTTATAGAGTTTACGAGTGCCTTGGCCCCTAAATAAAGGGGCCAGCCCCTTTTTCTTGATTTCGTTGGAAAGAACGTATGATTATCTACTACTTTTGTTATATATGTCTTAACAAATCATCAACTGATAAAAAGATACAAATCAAAATGTATGAAAATTTTGAATGAAAATTCGTACCCAATTTTCGTGCCTAGGCGAGCTCAAAGAAATAGCGCCACTGGCGTAAAACAACATAATAGTGCACAACTTCAGACTATAGGCTACCTATCCTGAAAATTTCATAGTCATATCTTTGATAGTTTCTGAGATCAGCTCTGCACAAAATAGGTCGTAAAAATGTACAAAATTGCCGATAAAGCGGTACCGGAAGTGACGACAGGAAAAATCTCAAAAATGTATGAAGTTTACATCAAGTCTCATTTTCTGTGAAAAAATGGTTGAAATCGGTCGAATAATTTTCGAGAAATCGCGTGCACAAAATTTGTGGAAAAAAATAATAAGAAGAAGAAATCGTACGAAAACTATAAGGTCTTCCGTTGGAAACGGAAGACCTTAATAAATAACTAGATACGATCTCGTTACGAGTAACGAGTAGGTCTTCCTTGCGATTTCTGTTTTAAATCATACCATGAATATTCGATATAATTTCAGAATTACCCCCCCCCCCTAATTACGTAATAAATGGGTGTTGCAATGAGTCTTCCAGATAGATATTGCTACATTTAACAACTTTGCTTTTATAATGCATTACGAAATCTTAATCGTTTTTATGTACATGTAATTTGTAATAGACTTTACGAGTTTCTTTCCCCCCCCCCTAAATAAAGGGGCCAGCCCCTTTTTCTTGATTTCCTTGAAAAGGTCTTAAGAATACTAACAATTTTTGTTCTCACACCCATCTAAAATTGTTGATCATTTTTGAGATACAAATGTATGAATATTTTAGGGGCCAGCCCTCTAGATCCTTAATGGGGACAGAAATTCGTGTTTTGATAAGTGGAATCGATTTAAATCATAAATTCAAACATTTTCTCTTTTATGATGTATTTCTACTTCTCTAGTTATATTGCGTCAAAGTTAAAGATCTTTGGCCCTTAAAAATCCCTAATTACGTAATAAATGGGTGTGGCAATATTTTTTTCTAATAGATATTGGTACGATAAACAACTTTGCTTCTATAAAGCATTATAAAATCTTTATCGTTTTTAAGTTATTTGTAATAGAGTTTAAGAGTGCCCTGGCCCCTGATTAAAGGGGCCAGCCCCTTTTTCTTGATTTCTTTGAAAAGGTCTTAAGAATACTAACAATTTTTGTTCTCACACCCATCTAAAATTGTTGATCATTTTTGAGATACAAATGTTTGAATATTTTAGGGGCCAGCCCTCTAGATCCTAAATGGGGACAGAAATTCGTGTTTTGATAAGTGGAATCAATTTAGATTATTAATTCAAACATTTTTTCTTCTAGGATGTGTAACAAAGTATTTCTACTTCCTTAGTTATATTGCGTCAAAGTTTAAGTATTTTGGCCCCTAAAAATCCCTAATTACGTAATAAATGGGCGTGGTAATATTTTTTTCTAATAGATATTGGTACGATCAACAACTTTGATTCTATAATACATTACAAAATCTTTATCGTTTTTAAGTTATTTGTAATAGAGTTTACGAATGTTTTGGCCCCTAAATAAAGGGGCCAGCCCCTTATTTTTGATTTTGTTGGAAAGAACTTTTGATTCTTTACCTCTTTTGTTATATATGTCTTAACAAAATATCAACTGATAAAAAGATATAAATCAAAACGTGTGAGAATTTTGAATGAAAATTCGTACCCAATTTTCGTGCCCAGGCGAGCTCCAAGAAATGGCGCAGCAGGCATTAAACAACTACATGCTGCACAACTCCAAACTATCGTCTACCTATCCTAAAAATTTGATATTCATATCTCTTATGGTTTCCGAGTTTATAGCTGCACAAAATGGGTCGTCAAAAATTACAAAATGGCCGACAATTCAGTACCGGAAGTGACTACGAAAAAATTAAGAAAAATGTATTAAGTTTAGATCACGCCCTAACATCTGTGAAAAAATGGTTGAGATCGGTCGAACAGATTCCGAGAAATCGCGTGCACAAAATTTGGAAAAAAATAATAATAACTAGACACGATCTCGTTGCGAGCAACGAGGAGGTCTTCCGTCCGATTTTTAGAAAGGAAATGACCTTGCCTTTTATCTTCATCAGCGAAACATATCAGGAAATGCAGATGTGATCTAAAAGAGCGATGGATGAAGGATTATCCACCCTGCAGGATCCTTAATTTTAAGGACCAGTCCCATTTTATTTCATATTTAATAAGAGGTCTTTTGACTTAATAACAGGTCTAATAACCTGTAATAAAAAGAAACCGAAGAAAAAAAGAGGGTCTACCTTTGTAAACGGAAGACCCTAATAACAATAAGAATAGAAGGGTCTTCCGCTGGAGACGGAAGACCCTAATAATAAAAGACTGTTTTTGTCTAAATCTTAATTGAAGAGTGTTTTTAATTTGTACTATAGAAGTATAGTTTAGTATAATTTGTACTATAATTAATTGTAATTAGTACAGTAATCTAGAATGGTACTTAGTTGAAATTAAAGGCCCAATATCAAAGATCTAGTAAAATCGGACCAGAAAAACTAAATGATTTTATGAATGGGGGGGGGGGGTTGGTCGGTGACTTCTATATTAAAATAGAATATTAAATTCTAAATATCACATATTACACAATTTCTAAACAAAATACATATGTTAGAACAATGTATAAGCGCTGTATAAGCCACTGTACCATTGATTTGAAATTTAAAAATCTCAAAATCTTAATTATGATTTTTTCTTTGATATTTACTTTTATTCTGATATATGTATAGCATTAACATTAGGTACATGGAGATGAATGCAACAGGTCAAAACGTTTGAAATGGGCGGGAACAAATTGACGCGGACGTCTGATATATGAAGCGTATTTTCAATCCACCTCAGCATTTTTAATTTGCTATATAAGTTAATAGAAAAACATTTTATTTCATCAATAATAGTGATTTTATTTCATCAATAGTAATCGGATCCCCATCCGAGAGAGATTATACGCAAGGCAAAGCATATTGTCCCATGACTCGTCAAAAGTCTGAAACCAAGTGAGGGCGATTTTGAAACGGGGTTTATTCCCAGGGGAGAATAATTAATTCAAATTCCGATTTAATAAATTAATACATATATTATACCCATATGAAAATGTTCGCTAGGCTAATTTATACGGATATGCACATTCATTGTTTATCTAGCTATAATGAGAGAGAGAGAGAGAGAGAGAGAGAGAGAGAGAGAGAGAGAGAGAGAGAGAGAGAGAGAGAATTATTGACCCCGCTGCTTAATCACTAATCCCGCTTTTGGGCGAACATGTACATGTTTATAGACTTTTGTAAATAAATCTAAACTTTAAAAGACTGATTGTAAATGATTATAATCCCAATCCACCCTGCCGTAATGATTTTTATAAATCAAAAGTGAATAATCAGACTCTTTGTTTCAACAGTGTATATCAACGATCAGTGTTTACATCTGTTAATACATAGGCCCAAACACAGATACAAGGGTGGTCAGTTTTCACACCGTATCGCAGTCACCCGGTTGTTAGGGTGAGAGAGAGAGAGAGAGAGAGAGAGAGAGAGAGAGAGAGAGAGAGAGAGAGAGAGATTTCATAGTGTTTTATAGTGTTCAGGAAATCAATATATAAGCAACCTATGTCAATAAACGCATGTATTCATAATTATATGCGTTTATCTATATAATTATGTAAATAAATACTAATCAGTCCTCAAATTAAAGCCATGTAGAATAACGTTTGTGCATTGCTAAGTAAATGTTGTGTGCATACAGTCATGGAGATGGCGGCATTTCTTTGATGCCGGCAAAGCGACCCAGTGAACTCTAATGTAGTCGTACTGCAAGGGAGCTTCGGCGGCATGTCTTTGATGCTGGCGATGCGACGAGCGTCTGAATTAAGCCAACTGGTGACAGAAACGAGCTCTATATTTGTACTAAAAAAGCTGTTATTATCTTTATTTATTATAAAAATAAAACGGAAAACAATAAAAACCATCATTTTAAAGATAAAATCATTAACCAAAACAAAATTAGGGAAGAAATATAATCGGCACTTGGGGACGGAACCCGGGTCGCCTGGGTACAAGTCCACCACTCTAACGACTGAGCTACGCGGACTCTCGCTTCAGAACTTTTGAGCTCAAAATCTCGGGAATGCGTTGATCGATTTAAAAACGAATTTCCTATTCTGAAGTGTATTAAGTGTCTCTATCGAATAGTAACATAAAAAAAATTCAAGTTCAAAAAATTGAAAAATTAAGGTTTTTCATTTCCTTCCGGTGACGACCGGAAGTGACGGCGGACGTTCGGATATGCGAAGGGCACTGCGGCCGTTCACTCTCTACCATCTCTGAAAATTTAAAGGTTCTATCTTAAATACTTTTTGAGAAAAATCGTGAACAAGCAAAAACGTAAAATCTTTGATATCTCGGTACCGGAAGTGACGACCAGAAAAAGGTCGTGTAATTTTCTTACAAATTTTGTCATGAATAAGCTCTGAAAATTTCATGAAAATCGGCTGAAGCATTTTTGAGAAAACGTGGGAGAAAAAAAAAAGAATAATAACTAGACACGATCTCGTTGCGAGCAACGAGGAGGTCTTCCGTCCGATTTTTAGAACAGGAAGTGACCTTGCCTTTTATCTTCATCAACGAAACATATCAGGAAATGCAGATGTGATCTAAAAGTGCGATGGATGAAGGATTATACACCTGTAGGATCCTTAATTTTAAGGACCAGTCCCATTTTATTTCATATGAAATAAGAGGTCTTTTGACTTAATAACAGGTCTAATAACCTGTAATAAAAAGAAACCGAAGAAAAAAAGTTATTTGTAATAGAGTGTACGATTGTCTTGGCCCCTTATTGAGGGGTCAGCCCCTTTTTCTTCATTTCTTTGAAAAGGTCTTAAGAATACTAACATTTATTGTTCTTACACCCATCTAAAATTGTTGATTATTTTAAGACACAAATGATTGAATATTTTAGGGGCCAGCCCTCTAGATCCTTAATGGGGACGGAAATTCGTGTTTTGATAAGTGGAATCGATTTAAATGATTAATTCAAACATTTTCTCTTCTATGATGTCTAACAAAATATGTCTACTTCTCTAGTTATATTGCGTCAAAGTTTAAGTACTTTGGCCCCTAAAAATCCCTAATTACGTAATAAATGGGCGTGGCGACGATTTTTTCTAATAGATATTGGTACGATCAACAACTTTGCATCACTAATGCATTACAATAAGTTATTTGTAATAGAGTTTTCGAGTGCCTTGGCCCCTTATTTAAGGGGCCAGCCCCCTTTTTTTTATTTCTTTGAAAAAGTCTTAGGAATACTAACATTTTTTGTTCTTACACCCATCTAAAATCGTGATCATTTTTGAGATACAAATGATTGAATATTTTTGGGGCCAGCCCTTTAGATTTCTAATGGGGACAGAAATTCGTTTTTTGATAACTGGAATCGATTTAAATCATTAATTCAACCATTTTCTCTTCTATAATGCCTAATAAAATATGTCTACTTCTCTAGTTATATTGCGTGAAAGTTTAAGTACTTTGGCCCCTAAAAATCTCTAATTACGTAATAAATGGGCGTGGCAATGATTTTTTCTAATAGATATTGGTACGATCAACAACTTTGCTTCTATAATGCATTACAAAATCTTTATCGTTTTTAAGTTATTTGTAATAGAGTTTTCGAGTGCCTTGGCCCCTTATTAAAGAGGCCAGCCCCTTTTTCTTGATTTCTTTGATAAGGATTTAAGAATACTAACGTTTTTTGTTCTTACACCCGTCAAAAATTGTTGATTATTTTCTAGATACAAATGATTGAATATTTTAGGGGCCAGCCCTCTAGATCCTTAATGGGGACAGAAATGAGTGTTTTTGTAAGTGGAATCGTTTAAAATCATTAATTCAAACATTTTCTCTTCTATGATGTCTAACAAAATATGTCTACTTCTCTAGTTATATTGCGTCAAAGTTTAAGTTCTTTGGCCCCTAAAAATCCCTAATTACGTAATAAATGGGCGTGGCAATAATTTGTTCTAATAGATAGTAGTACGATCAACAACTTTGCTTCTATAATGCATTACAAAATCGTTATCGTTTTTAATTTATTTGTAACAGAGTTTAAGAGTGCCTTGGCCCCTAATTTAAGGGGCCAGCCCCTTTTTCTTGATTTCTTTGAAAAGGTCTTAAGAATACTAACAATTTTTGTTCTTACACCTATTTATAATTGTTGATCATTTTTGAGATACAAATGATTGAATATTTTAGGGGCCAGCCCTCTAGATCCTTAATGGGGACAGAAATTCGTGTTTTGATAAGTGGAATCACTTTAAATTATTTATTCAAACATCTTTTCTTCTATGATGTCTAACAAAATATTTCTACTTCTCTAGTTATATTGCGTCAAAGTTTAAGTACGTTGGCCCCTAAAAATCCCTAATTACGTAATAAATGGGCTTGGCAGTAATTTTTTTCTAATAGATTTTGGTACGATCAACAACTTTGCTTCTATAATGCATTACAAAATCTTTATCGTTTTTAAGTTATTTGTAATAGAGTTTACGAGTGTTTTGGCCCCTAAATAAAGGGGCCAGCCCCTTTTTCTTGATTTTGTTGGAAAGAACTTTTAATTCTCTACCACTTTTGTTATATATGTCCTAACAAAATATCAACTGATAAAAGTATATAAATCAAAACGTGTGAAATTTTTGAATGAAAATTCGTACCCAATTTTCGTGCCCAGGCGAGCTCCAAGAATCGGCGCAACAGGCATTAAACAACTATATGCTGCACAACTCCAAACTATCGTCTACCTATCCTGAAAATTTCATATTCATATCTCTTATGGTTTCCGAGTTTATAGCTGCACAAAATGGGTCGTCAAAAATTACAAAATGGCCGACAATTCGGTACCGGAAGTGACTACGAAAAAATTAAGAAAAAATTTATGAAGTTTAGATCACGCCCTAACATCTGTGAAAAAATGGTTGAGATCGGTCGAATAGATTCCGAGAAATCGCGTGCACAAAATTTGGAAAATAATAATAATAATAACTAGATACGATCTCGTTACGAGTAACGAGTAGGTCTTCCTTGCGATTTCTGTTTTTAATCATACCATGAATAATCGATATAATTTTAGAATTACCCCCCCCCCACACCCACACACACACTTTCAGATAATGTATACAAATCCCTAATTACGTAATAAATGGATGTTGCAATGAGTTTTCCAGATAGATATTGCTACTATTAACAACATTGCTTTTATAATGCATTACGAAATCTTAATCGTTTTTATGTAATTTGTAATATACTTTACGAGTTTCTTGCCCCCCCCCCCAAAAAAAAGGGGGCCAGCCCTTTTTTCTTGATTTCTTTGAAAAGGTCTTAAAAATACTAACAATTTTTGTTCTTACACCCATCTAAAATTGTTGATCATTTTTGAGATACAAATGTATGAATATTTTAGGGGCCAGCCCTCTAGATCCTTAATGGGGACAGGAATTCGTGTTTTGATAAGTGGAATCGATTTAAATCATAAATTTAAATATTTTCTCTTCTATCATGTCTAACAAAAAATGTCTACTTCTCTAGTTATATTGCGTCAAAGTTTAAGTACTTTGGCCCCTAAAAATCCCTAATTACGTAATAAATGGGCGTGGCAATAATTTTTTCTAATAGATATTGGTACGATCAACAACTTTGCTTCTATATTGCATTACAAAATCTTTATCGTTTTTAAGTTATTTGTAATAGAGTTTAAGAGTGCCCTGGCCCCTTAATAAAGGGGCCAGCCCCTTTTTCTTGATTTTGTTGGAAAGAACTTTTGATTCTCTACCACTTTTGTTGTATATGTCTAAACAAAATATCAACTGATAAAAAGATATAAATCAAAACGTGTGAAAATTTTGAATGAAAATTCGTGCCCAATTTTCGTGCCCCGGCGAGCTCCAAGAAATGGCGCAACAGGCATTAAACAACTACATGCTGCACAACTTAAACTATAGTCTACCTATCCTGAAAATTTCATATTCATATCTCTTATGGTTTCCGAGTTTATAGCTGCACAAAATGGGTCGTCAAAAATAACAAAATGGCCGACAATTCGGTACCGGAAGTGACTACGAAAAAATTAAGAAACATGTATGAAGTTTAGATCACGCCCAACAATCTGTGAAAAAATGGTTGAGATCGGTCGAATAGATTTCGAGAAATCTCGTGCACAAAATTTGGGAAAAAAATAATAATAACTAGAGCAAAGCTCGTTGCAAAGCAACGAGTGGGTCTTCCGTTAATGTCGGAAGTAAAGCTAGAAGTTCCTGTAAGAAGCAGAGCTCCTAAACCAATAACAAATGAAAAAAATCGAATTATTTCTGGTACGAGTTAACAAAATCCGAATGATTTAGGTACGACTTAACAAAAACCTTTCCGATTTCAAGAACGAGTTTACCAAAAAAAATCCGAATGTGATCAAGTACGACTTAACAATTATTTTTGGTACGAGTTAATTTTACTTTGAATATAACGCTATTTTTTAAACCAAGGACGTGGAATCAAAATTTCCGGAAAAATCAATTTTTAAACCCCGATATCTATGTAATGCATCGTCCGATTCAAAAAAGGATTTCAGTTTTGAACTCAGCATTAAAAATACTGTAAGATACGTACGTAAAAGTTTTAAAATTGAAAAACATGAAAATTCAAAAAAAATGGTTTTGCTTCCGGTTTCGACCGGAAGTGTCCGAATTGAGTTTCCAGCCTTATGTCATAAGTAAAACGATAGTTCTACCTTCTCTGTAAATCTCATAGCTTTACCTTAAATCAAAAATGAGAAAAGCTCCGGACAAAATCACTTTTTAAAACGTGCAAAACGTCAATATCTGACGAAATTGATGACGTCATCAAATAATTTTTTCTTATCATAGAGATCTTTTAGATACACATTACACCTGTAAATTTCAAAACAATCGATGCAAGCATTTTTGAAATATTTGAGTTGGAAAAAAAATAAAAAGAATAATAATAATAAGAATAAGAAAAAAAAGAAACCGTAGAAAAACAAAAGGGTCTTCCGTTGAAAACGGAAGACCCTAATAACTAGATACGATCTCGTTACGAGTAACGAGTAGGTCTTCCTTGCGATTTCTGTTTTTAATCATACCATGAATAATCGATATAATTTTAGAATTACCCTCCCCCCCCCCCACACACACACACAAACTTTCAGATAATGTATACAAATCCCTAATTACGTAACAAATGGGTGTTGCAATGAGTTTTCCAGATAGATATTGCTACAATTAACAATTTTGCTTTTATAATGCATTACGAAATCTTAATCGTTTTTATGTAATTTGTAATAGACTTTACGAGTTTCTTGCCCCCCCCCCCCCAAAAAAAAGGGGCAAGCCCATTTTTCTTAATTTGTTTGAAAAGGTCTTAAGAATACTAACAATTTTTGTTCTTACACCCATCTAAAATTGTTGATCATTTTTGAGATACAAATGTATGAATATTTTAGGGGCCAGCCCTCTAGATCCTTAATGGGGACAGGAATTCGTGTTTTGATAAGTGGAATCGATTTAAATCATAAATTCAAACATTTTCTCTTCTATCATGTCTAACAAAATATGTCTACTTCTCTAGTTATATTGCGTCAAAGTTTAAGTACTTTGGCCCCTAAAAATCCCTAATTACGTAATAAATGGGCGTGGCAATAATTTTTTCTAATAGATATTGGTACGATCAACAACTTTGCTTCTATATTGCATTACAAAATCTTTATCGTTTTTAAGTTATTTGTAATAGAGTTTAAGAGTGCCCTGGCCCCTTAATAAAGGGGCCAGCCCCTTTTTCTTGATTTTGTTGGAAAGAACTTTTGATTCTCTACCACTTTTGTTGTATATGTCTAAACAAAATATCAACTGATAAAAAGATATAAATCAAAACGTGTGAAAATTTTGAATGAAAATTCGTGCCCAATTTTCGTGCCCCGGCGAGCTCCAAGAAATGGCGCAACAGGCATTAAACAACTACATGCTGCACAACTTAAACTATAGTCTACCTATCCTGAAAATTTCATATTCATATCTCTTATGGTTTCCGAGTTTATAGCTGCACAAAATGGGTCGTCAAAAATAACAAAATGGCCGACAATTCGGTACCGGAAGTGACTACGAAAAAATTAAGAAACATGTATGAAGTTTAGATCACGCCCAACAATCTGTGAAAAAATGGTTGAGATCGGTCGAATAGATTTCGAGAAATCTCGTGCACAAAATTTGGGAAAAAAATAATAATAACTAGAGCAAAGCTCGTTGCAAAGCAACGAGTGGGTCTTCCGTTAATGTCGGATGTAAAGCTGGAAGTTCCTGTAAGAAGCAGAGCTCCTAAACCAATAACAAATGAAAAAAATCGAATTATTTCTGGTACGAGTTAACAAAATCCGAATGATTTAGGTACGACTTAACAAAAACCTTTCCGATTTCAAGAACGAGTTTACCAAAAAAAATCCGAATGTGATCAAGTACGACTTAACAATTATTTTTGGTACGAGTTAATTTTACTTTGAATATAACGCTATTTTTTAAACCAAGGACGTGGAATCAAAATTTCCGGAAAAATCAATTTTTAAACCCCGATATCTATGTAATGCATCGTCCGATTCAAAAAAGGATTTCAGTTTTGAACTCAGCATTAAAAATACTGTAAGATACGTACGTAAAAGTTTTAAAATTGAAAAACATGAAAATTCAAAAAAAATGGTTTTGCTTCCGGTTTCGACCGGAAGTGTCCGAATTGAGTTTCCAGCCTTATGTCATAAGTAAAACGATAGTTCTACCTTCTCTGTAAATCTCATAGCTTTACCTTAAATCAAAAATGAGAAAAGCTCCGGACAAAATCACTTTTTAAAACGTGCAAAACGTCAATATCTGACGAAATTGATGACGTCATCAAATAATTTTTTCTTATCATAGAGATCTTTTAGATACACATTACACCTGTAAATTTCAAAACAATCGATGCAAGCATTTTTGAAATATTTGAGTTGGAAAAAAAATAAAAAGAATAATAATAATAAGAATAAGAAAAAAAAGAAACCGTAGAAAAACAAAAGGGTCTTCCGTTGAAAACGGAAGACCCTAATAACTAGATACGATCTCGTTACGAGTAACGAGTAGGTCTTCCTTGCGATTTCTGTTTTTAATCATACCATGAATAATCGATATAATTTTAGAATTACCCTCCCCCCCCCCACACACACACACAAACTTTCAGATAATGTATACAAATCCCTAATTACGTAACAAATGGGTGTTGCAATGAGTTTTCCAGATAGATATTGCTACAATTAACAATTTTGCTTTTATAATGCATTACGAAATCTTAATCGTTTTTATGTAATTTGTAATAGACTTTACGAGTTTCTTGCCCCCCCCCCCCCCCAAAAAAAAAGGGGCAAGCCCATTTTTCTTAATTTGTTTGAAAAGGTCTTAAGAATACTAACAATTTTTGTTCTTACACCCATCTAAAATTGTTGATCATTTTTGAGATACAAATGTATGAATATTTTAGGGGCCAGCCCTCTAGATCCTTAATGGGGACAGGAATTCGTGTTTTGATAAGTGGAATCGATTTAAATCATAAATTCAAACATTTTCTCTTCTATCATGTCTAACAAAATATGTCTACTTCTCTAGTTATATTGCGTCAAAGTTTAAGTACTTTGGCCCCTAAAAATCCCTAATTACGTAATAAATGGGCGTGGCAATAATTTTTTCTAATAGATATTGGTACGATCAACAACTTTGCTTCTATATTGCATTACAAAATCTTTATCGTTTTTAAGTTATTTGTAATAGAGTTTAAGAGTGCCCTGGCCCCTTAATAAAGGGGCCAGCCCCTTTTTCTTGATTTTGTTGGAAAGAACTTTTGATTCTCTACCACTTTTGTTATATATGTCTAAACAAAATATCAACTGATAAAAAGATATAAATCAAAACGTGTGAAAATTTTGAATGAAAATTCGTGCCCAATTTTCGTGCCCAGGCGAGCTCCAAGAATTGGCGCAACAGGCATTAAACAACTACATGCTGCACAACTTCAAACTATAGTCTACCTATCCTGAAAATTTCATATTCATATCTCTTATGGTTTCCGAGTTTATAGCTGCACAAAATGGGTCGTCAAAAATAACAAAATGGCCGACAATTCGGTACCGGAAGTGACTACGAAAAAATTAAGAAAAATGTATGAAGTTTAGATCACGCCCAACAATCTGTGAAAAAATGGTTGAGATCGGTCGAATAGATTTCGAGAAATCTCGTGCACAAAATTTGGGAAAAAAATAATAATAACTAGAGCAAAGCTCGTTGCAAAGCAACGAGTGGGTCTTCCGTTAATGTCGGATGTAAAGCTGGAAGTTCCTGTAAGAAGCAGAGCTCCTAAACCAATAACAAAAGTAACTAAAATAAAAAGATGAAAACAATCGAATTATTCCTGGTATGACTTAACAATATCCGAATCATTTTAAGTACGACTTAACAAAAACCTTTCTGATTTCAAGAACGACTTAACAAAAAAATCCGAATGTGTTTAAGTACGACTTAGCAATTATTATTGGTACGAGTTAATTTCACTTTAAACAAAACGCTATTATTTAAACCAAGGACGCGGAATCAAAATTTCCGGAAAAATCAATTTTTAAACCCCGATATCTCTGTAATGCATCGTCCGATTCAAAAACGGATTTCAGTTTTGAACTCAGCATGAAAATAACTGTAAGATACGTACGTAAAATTTTTAAAATTGAAAAACATGAAAATTCAAAAAAATTGGTTTTGCTTCCGGTTTCGACCGGAAGTGTCCGAATTGAATTTCCAGCCTTATGTCATAAGTAAAACGATTGTTCTATCTTCTCTGTAAATCTCATAGCTTTATCTCAAATCAAAAATGAGAAAAGCTCCGGACAGAATCACTTTTTAAAACGTGAAAAACGTCAATATCTGACGAAATTGATGACGTCATCAAATAATTTTTTCATATCATAGAGATCTTTTAGATACACATTACACCTGTAAATTTCAAAACAATCGATGCAAGCGTTTTTGAAATATTTGAGTTGGAAAAAAAATAAAAAGAATAATAATAATAAGAACTAGAGCAAAGCTCGTTGCAAAGCAACGAGTGGGTCTTCCGTTAATCTCGAAAGTAAAGCTGGAAGTTCCTGTAAGAAGCAGAGCTCTCAAACCAATAACAAGAGTAACTAAAAAAAAAAGATTAAAATAATCGAAGTATTCCTGGTACGACTTAACAAAATACGAATGATTTTAAGTACGACTTAACAAAAACCTTTCCGATTTCAAGAACGACTTAACCAAAAAAAATCCGAATGTGTTCAAGTACGACTTAACAATTATTTTTGGTACGAGTTAATTTTACTTTGAACATTACGCTATTTTTTAAACCAAGAACGCGGAACGAAAATTTCCGGAAAAATCAATATTTAAACCCCAATAACTTTGTAATGCATCGTCCGATTTTCAAACGGATTTCAGTTTTGAACTCAGCATGGAAATTACTGTAAGATGCGTACGTAAAAATTTTAAAATTGACAAACATGAAAATTCAAAAAAATTGGTTTTGCTTCCGGTTTCGACCGGAAGTGTCCGAATTGAGTTTCCAGCCTTATGTCATAAGTAAAACGGTAGTTCTACCTACTCTGTAAATCTCATAGCTTTATCTTAAATCGAAAATGAGAAAAGCTCCGGACAAAATCACTTTTTAAAACGTGAAAAACGTCAATATCTGACGAATTTGATGACGTCATCAAATACTTTTTTCATATCATAGAGATCTTTTAGATATACATTAAACCTGTAAATTTCAAAACAATCGATGCAAGCGTTTTTGAAATATTTGAGTTGGAAAAAAAATAAAAAGAATAATAATAATAAGAACTAGAGCAAAGCTCGTTGCAAAGCAACGAGTGGGTCTTCCAGTTAATGTCAGAGGTAAAGCTGGAAGTTCCTGTCAGAAGCAGAGCTCTTAAACCAACAACAAGAGTAACGAAAATAAAAAGATGAAAAAATCGAATTATTCCTGGTACGACTTAACAAAATACGAATGATTTTAAGTACGACTTAACAAAAACCTTTCTGATTTCAAGAACGACTTAACAAAAAAATCCGAATGTGTTCAAGTACGACTTAACAATTATTTTTGGTACGAGTTAATTTTACTTTGAATATTACGCTATTTTTTAAACCAAGGACGCGGAATCAAAATTTCCGGAAAAATCAATTTTTAACCCCCGATATCTCTGTATTGCATCGTCCGATTTTCAAACGGATTTCAGATTCGTGTTCAGCATAACTAACTCTACAAACCTCGTAAACATTTTAAATTAAAACGAAAAATTCGAAAATTCGAAAATTTTAAAACACTTCCGGTTCAGACCGGAAGTGACGGAAACTAATTTCCAGTCTTATGTCCAAATAAAAACGATCATTGCTTCAACACAGAAAATTCCAAGTCTTTATCTTGAACCGTTTTTGAAAAACGCCCTGGACAAAATTACTTTTTTGAAATTTAAAAATTGACGTAACGTAAAAACGGAAGTGACGTTGTAGTTGAAAATTTAAAAACTTTGAGGCACAATAATGCTTCATAATCCCTGAAAGTTTCATGTAAATCTGTTGAAAACTTTTTGAGATATTAAGCTTTGAAAAAGTCAGAAAAATAAAGAAAAAGAAAAATAATAATAATGAAAAAGAAACAATAGAATAACAAGAGGGTCTTCCGTTGAAAACGGAAGACCCTAATAAGAAAAAAAAGAAACCGTAGAAAAACAAAAGGGTCTTCCGTTGGAAAACGGAAGACCCTAATAAGAAAAAAAAGAAACCGTAGAAAAACAAAAGGGTCTTCCGTTGAAAACGGAAGACCCTAATAACTAGATACGATCTCGTTACGAGTAACGAGTAGGTCTTCCTTGCGATTTCTGTTTTTAATCATACCATGAATAATCGATATAATTTTAGAATTACCCCCCCCCCCCACACACACACACACTTTCAGATAATGTATACAAATCCCTAATTACGTAACAAATGGGTGTTGCAATGAGTTTTCCAGATAGATATTGCTACAATTAACAATTTTGCTTTTATAATGCATTACGAAATCTTAATCGTTTTTATGTAATTTGTAATAGACTTTACGAGTTTCTTGCCCCCCCCCCCCCCCCAAAAAAAAGGGGCAAGCCCATTTTTCTTAATTTGTTTGAAAAGGTCTTAAGAATACTAACAATTTTTGTTCTTACACCCATCTAAAATTGTTGATCATTTTTGAGATACAAATGTATGAATATTTTAGGGGCCAGCCCTCTAGATCCTTAATGGGGACAGGAATTCGTGTTTTGATAAGTGGAATCGATTTAAATCATAAATTCAAACATTTTCTCTTCTATCATGTCTAACAAAATATGTCTACTTCTCTAGTTATATTGCGTCAAAGTTTAAGTACTTTGGCCCCTAAAAATCCCTAATTACGTAATAAATGGGCGTGGCAATAATTTTTTCTAATAGATATTGGTACGATCAACAACTTTGCTTCTATATTGCATTACAAAATCTTTATCGTTTTTAAGTTATTTGTAATAGAGTTTAAGAGTGCCCTGGCCCCTTAATAAAGGGGCCAGCCCCTTTTTCTTGATTTTGTTGGAAAGAACTTTTGATTCTCTACCACTTTTGTTATATATGTCTAAACAAAATATCAACTGATAAAAAGATATAAATCAAAACGTGTGAAAATTTTGAATGAAAATTCGTGCCCAATTTTCGTGCCCAGGCGAGCTCCAAGAATTGGCGCAACAGGCATTAAACAACTACATGCTGCACAACTTCAAACTATAGTCTACCTATCCTGAAAATTTCATATTCATATCTCTTATGGTTTCCGAGTTTATAGCTGCACAAAATGGGTCGTCAAAAATAACAAAATGGCCGACAATTCGGTACCGGAAGTGACTACGAAAAAATTAAGAAAAAATGTATGAAGTTTAGATCACGCCCAACAATCTGTGAAAAAATGGTTGATATCAGTCGAATAGATTTCGAGAAATCTCGTGCACAAAATTTGGAAAAAAAAAATAATAATAATAACTAGATACGATCTCGTTACGAGTAACGAGTAGGTCTTCCTTGCGATTTCTGTTTTTAATCATACCATGAATAATCGATATAATTTTAGAATTACCCCCCCCCCCCCACACACACACACACACTTTCAGATAATGTATACAAATCCCTAATTACGTAATAAATGGGTGTTGCAATGAGTTTTCCAGATAGATATTGCTACAATTAACAATTTTGCTTTTATAATGCATTACGAAATCTTAATCGCTTTTATGTAATTTGTAATAGACTTTACGAGTTTCTTGCCCCCCCCCCCCCCAAAAAAAAAAGGGCAAGCCCCTTTTTCTTAATTTCTTTGAAAAGGTCTTAAGAATACTAACAATTTTTGTTCTTACACCCATCTAAAATTGTTGATCATTTTTGAGATACAAATGTATGAATATTTTAGGGGCCAGCCCTCTAGATCCTTAATGGGGACAGGAATTCGTGTTTTGATAAGTGGAATCGATTTAAATCATAAATTCAAACATTTTCTCTTCTATCATGTCTAACACAATATGTCTACTTCTTTAGTTATATTGCGTCAAAGTTTAAGTACTTTGGCCCCTAAAAATCCCTAATTACGTAATAAATGGGCGTGGCAATAATTTTTTCTAATAGATATTGGTACGATCAACAACTTTGCTTCTATATTGCATTACAAAATATTTATTGTTTTTAAGTTATTTGTAATAGAGTTTACGAGTGCCTTGACCCCTTAATAAAGGGGCCAGCCCCTTTTTATTGATTTTGTTGGAAAGAACTTTTGATTCTCTACCACTTTTGTTATATATGTCTAAACAAAATATCAACTGATAAAAAGATATAAATCAAAACGTGTGAAAATTTTGAATGAAAATTCGTGCCCAATTTTCGTGCCCAGGCGAGCTCCAAGAAATGGCGCAACAGGCATTAAACAACTACATGCTGCACAACTTCAAACTATAGTCTACCTATCCTGAAAATTTCATATTCATATCTCTTATGATTTCCGAGTTTATAGCTGCACAAAATGGGTCGTCAAAAATTACAAAATGGCCGACAATTCGGTACCGGAAGTGACTACGAAAAAATTAAGAAAAATGTATGAAGTTTAGATCACGCCCAACAATCTGTGAAAAAATGGTTGAGATCGGTCGAATAGATTTCGAGAAATCTCGTGCACAAAATTTGGGGGAAAAAAATAATAATAACTAGACACGATCTCGTTGCGAGCAACGAGGAGGTCTTCCGTTCGATTTTTAGAATGAAATATGACATCATCGACTGTGATTTTCGACAGCAAACATGTTATGGAAAAGGAGTGAAGTACTAATGCTTTATTGTATGGTTTTTGTATAAGTTCTCTCGCTTTTTTAACCTAATCTAGCTTTAATAACCTTTTACAAAATGGCTCTCATTACAGGGCTATAGATAACAGATTTTAGAGCTCTTTGATCCCCTAAATTAAGGGGCAAGTCCCTTTTTCTTGGATTCAAATGAAAGGACATTTAATTCTGAACACATTTTGTCAGCAAGTGTTTAGAAAATTTTTGGCCCCTAAAAAACCCTTAATTACGTAACACATGATAAAATCATTACATTGCTTGAATATATAACTATAAGATAAACACATTTGCTTCTAGAACATTTCACAAACTATTTCTCAGTAAAGGGCTACAGATTAAAGACTTTAGAGCCCTTTGGTCCCCTTTTATTAGGGGCCAGCCCCTTTTTCTTGATATGGAATGAAAGGTCATTAAATTCTAAACAAATTTTGTTCAACACATCTTTAGTAATTCGTTACCGTTTTGGAGATAGATGAGAAAGAAGGTTTTAGGGGCCGGTCCCTTATCTCCTTTTAGGGGCCGTTTAACGAAATTTTGACGGTTGCAATTTGTTGAGAACATCATTTTGAACAACTTTTCTTTTATACTGCATTACAAAATATTTTACCTTTCTGAGATAAGGGTGATCAAATTTTTTGACTTTTGGCCCCTAAAAACCCTTAATTACGTAACACATGATAAACTCATTACATTGCTTGAATACAAAACTATAAGATTGTAATGAGTTCTTCCCGCTCCACTGCACACGCATGTTTCCACATCTCCATACAAGTAGACAAATCTTGACCCTCCTCTACAGCCTTCTTAACCCAACCAGGTAACGACATCGTACAACTCTAGACTACAAAACCAACAGACTATCAAAGACCGAGTTCTCTTTCAGGTGGGACTGAGCTGCAATAAACTTTAATAAGAAATTAAACAATTATTGAACTTTTCTTCAAAAATCAAAAAATGTTTCAATCACAACGGATATGAATTTCTCAATTCAAACAAACATGAAAAATTCAATACAAAAAAAAATCACTCAGCCTAAATGACAAAATCCCACCGCTGCCACCATATGTAATGAGTTCTTTTTGGATTTTGTCAGCTGAATGAACAATAAGATTTTGTAAAGAAAATAAACAAGTTTAATTTGAAAAAAAAATTAATAAACAAAACAAATCATTATTCTCACTCCCCCTTTCACACCACTCTCATTCGAACATAACAAAAAAAAAAGAATAATAATTCAATTAAACAAATGAACAAATATCTGATACTATCCTACTAAATTCAAGATTAAATCACACTGTATCAGATATAAAATGGAAGTAAACTACAAAATGTTGTTTAGAAGCTATTTCAACCATTAAAACTTGTTGAAAAATTTACTCAAAAAAATATTAAAGTTCAATAATTCAAAATACCGTGAATTTACAATTACTTTAAATTTCAGCTCAAAAGCATGTATATGAAAATAAGCCTGTAATAACAGTCGCTTTTTTACACTTAAAACCTCTCTGAAAATGAACTCAAGGTCACTATGCACTCGAGACGCTCCTGCCCTAGTGGTGAGTAGAGGGTCCGGTAACGACATCAGCCGGGTGCCACGTTTTGCAGCTCCTGTTTCAAGATATGGTGAATATCTCAAGTTAGCTTAATACTAAGGAGAAATGGGTAGCCATTGAAATTTTGGATTCTGTTAGGCGGGCACATGTTTTCCTAGCCGTGCGTAAGGGTGTTTGATACAATTACCTGAAATACAGACTGGTGTGCTAGACGGAAATTTTCCTATGGAAGGTCATGGGGACAATTGACGAAGGTCGGGGACGCATTTTATGCTGAGTGGGGCGTGGCTTTCTATCCGGGCAGTGTCGTAGAGTAGGTCACTTTATGAACAACTGTCCTCTACGGAAACAGGTACCCAAGAATTCTAGTCCTGGCTTTAATGATAAAGGTCAA